>NC_087063.1:54259235-54696149 GCF_963678635.1 Symsagittifera roscoffensis | reverse complement strand
AGTGGAAAGACAGAATAGGACGTTAGTGTCGATGCTGAGGGTATATTGTTCCAGGTACATGACCGATTGGGACAGATACCTTCCACAGGTGATGGGAGCTTATAATAGCACGCAACACTCCACCACTGGAGTCAGTCCACACATGATGCTGACGGGACACGAGAAGTCTTTACCCTTGACATTCTTCTACCCAGAGTATGAGGGAAAGAAAACATCTCCACAGGTTTACGTAAGGGATGTGATCAGACGTCAACAGGAGTTGAACGATCTGTGTAGACGAAACACTCAGCAGGCACAGGCAAGGCAGAGGAAAAGATTCGACAAGAAAGCAGCTGGTGCAAAGGCTCACTCGGTGGGAGACTACGTATGGGTATTTCAGAACGTTATACCACCGAAAGGGACAAAGAAGCTTCTAAAGAAATGGAGGGGACCCTTCATGATTACAGAGGTGCACCAAGAGGGACGCTTTTATAGACTGAGTACTGGCCGAGCCGCCCACTACGAGAACATCAAGCCACACAATTCATCGACAGAAGACTGGTGTATACCTGCAGACATGGAAGAAGGGGATTATCTAATGATGGATCCTGCTTGTGAGGTCAATGAAAAAGGCACCAGGGAGAAGAACGATGGAAACGAAGTCGTAGAGGAAGGTACGGATACACCATTGGACCTGGATCCAAACGAACAGATCGAAGCGGACGATGAAACCTTACCCTACGCAGAGGAAGATTGGCAGGATCCCGAACAGACAGAGGTTCCCAAGAACTTCGAACTGGACCTTCCGTTCACGATGCAGACTCGTCAGAAGGACGGGACGAGACCAAGAAAGAAATACAATCCTTACGGTGACGACTTTGTAGTGGATAGGATAGATCTAAAGAAAATAGTGGAGGAAGTAGTGGGTTTAGAGGAAATAACCGTGTCACAAGACATTGACATAGTCGATGATCACAACGATGAGTGGGTTGACGACTGGTCGAAACCCGAGGTAGAATTCGACGATGAGCAACAGCAGTCAAATGAACAGGACCTGACGAATCTGCGTGTCTTAGAGTGGCTGAACGAAATGACATCAGACCCTAAAAAGTCCAGCGTTACGATTCAAGACGTAGATCGTGAAAGCGCGAAATACATTAAGACCGAACGAGATGATCCTTCCTGGGCTGCCCAGGAAGGACAACTTCTCATTCCAGCTTCTAACCTTGACTTTATATCCGGTATGCGATCGACGGGGACGCCGATGGATATTTTTGTCCGGGGAGTGGGGGTGGGACTTACCCACACTGAAAACCTGATAATAAAAAAATTGAGAATAGCAAGAGAAACAGGAGAGTTAGAAGCAGAAACAGGCGAAGAACCTAAGAAACCTGACATAGGCAGGGTGGTTGAGTCATATTTTAACTTACCAAATGAATATTCTAGTAACATAATACTAACAGACAGTGATTTCATACTCACAAACAGAACATGTGCGGTAGCAATCACCGCAGACATGAGTTTTAGGACGGCGCTAGCGGCAGATTTTAAGAGGGAATATAAAAACGTGGAATTCCTTTGGAAGCAAAGACCAGGGATAGGGGGCGTAGCAGCCTTACCTCCGGCGGTGTCGCAGATACCGGGAAAGTACTTGTGCTTTTTGGTAACGAGGGCGACGGAGAAGCAGCACGTGGACCCAGAAAACCTAGTCTTGTCTTTGACGAGGCTGAGGGACTTCCTTGTGGAAATGGACGTGAAGGAGCTCTCGCTTCCAGTGTACGATCCAAATAGAGGAAGACTGCATCCTCGGGAATTGTACGCCCTTGTACACGTGATATTCTCTGATACGAACATACAAGTATATCTACATAAGAAATATTATTTAAGTATAGGCTGAGTGATGTGCGAAAGAGTGTTAGGCCAAAGACCACGTTGCATGTAATAGGTGTTATGTTATGTTATGTTATGTGTTAGGTTATTAAGATCATGGGTAAGTAAGCGTTAGTGACCATGAACAACTAAATGACGATCTTGGGAATAGATCCAAAGTTTGGACTGTCCAATCTTAGGTCGAATTCCAAAAATTTTAGAAACCAATTGATTTTAATAAATTATAGGATAAACATCTTTTTATCTGAACTGTTTTAAGCAGATTTTAACGATATATGTTAAGGTGAAACTGACAGGTGTGACAGTCGTGATTCCTTTTCTAGAACCTGATTGATCATTTAATTGCTCATTTGAGTCAAAACTTGAAATCGAAATCAAATCAAACTTGGAAAGAACAGTATGGACAATTTCAACCTGGATGAATTGATGGACCTGGCAGAGGCATATGTAGGACCGATGGTAGATGCGATCTATCGTCGGCTAATCGAACGAGACTTCGCTCTGGAGGACCCAGAGGTGGTCATGTTGCTGACCGCCCTGATCAACATCTTGGGGCACGACAACCGTGGGGACCGCCCCACGGAAGTCCTGTTGATGGCAGCATATGGAGAAAGAGGAGTACTAGACCGCCCGAACATGAGAGTGATGAGGTGGAGAAACGGGGCTCTCTCAGGGAGTGACTTGGCGAATGAGCCTGGATTGGGAAGTTCTAGGACTTACCAACCAGGTGAGATGCCAATGCCCTCTAAGCCTAAACCTGGGCTGACGAGAATGCATCGGGAGATGAACAGCGAGGCGACCTCGTCTGGTTCACCACTGAGAGCAGCTGTGCCACCAAAAAGGGCGAAAGTAACACAGAAGGTTCAGACAAACCAAACCATACAAGATCTGGACGAGATGAACGATCAGCTGAGAAGTACGAAGAAGGAGTTAGACGATATGACGAAGACCATGCTGGCGATGGAGGAAGACCGGGACATGTGGAGAAAGTTGTTTGAAGACTGCAACAAAAAACAGGGTCAAGAGATCGAACGCTTAAGGCAGGAATACAAAGAGCGATCGGAACAGGCGGCGTTGACAACGGCCATTGAGAAAGTGATACCTGCAAGGGATATTCCTCGTGGGCAGTCCCCGATGAAGCTCTTGACACCTCGAGAAATGAGTCAAACAACGGAGACGAACCAGCAGAGACGAACCGAGTAACAATCCCGGATCCTAGTGACACCTTGGGTGATCCCGTCGTAGAACAGACAGTGAGAAAACTGATAGAGACAGCTGGACGACTGGTCGCTAACAAGAATGCGCCAGGTTCCGGGGTGACTGCACCCTATGGAACGATTGACGATACGGGCAGAGTACAGCTCTCCCAGACAGTAATCAGACAAGGGATGAGTAACGTGACACCACTCATGGGGAACTCGAGAATCCCAGAGAGGAAAGTAAGGAAGATGCCAGCGAAGAAAGTGTCTCGTGTAATAGACGTGCAGAAGAATAATCAATTGAAATATAATTTCACGGGAGTTCCGGAGACAGATCCGAGGGCCTGCTTCAATCGAGCTACCTGGAGCCCGGCTGTGAACCTGCAGCAACCACCACTCGGGACATCTCACCTGATACTGGGAGACAGTTTAGTCAGAGTGCTATCGAATTTGAGGACCTCGTGGGTCACTACGGTGATGGCCTTTGGAGGCGCGACGATTGCCCAATTATATCGGATGGTGGAACTGATGAATCCAGGGAAGATACCCAATGTGATGATCTTAGTTGGGACGAATGATATCTCCAGAGGATCAGATGAGCAGGAAGCACTGTGCGAATCAATGATGGTGTGTTTGTTCACTACTCTCTGGCAGAAGTTCAGTTGCGCGGTACTGACCGTTTGCACAGTGCCAATGAACGCAAGAAGCCTGACAGCATCAGGAAGAAGGCACAACGAGGGAGTCATGAGATGGAACAACATCTTGAGAAACCTAGCAAATCGAAATGCCGGAAGAATGATCCTCATGGACATTGAACATGAATTGAGAGCCATGGATCAAGCCAGACTGACCACAGATGGCATCCACTTCGACAGTGTCGAAGGACAAGCTTGGTTGAATCGAGTCTTCCAAGAACGGTTGGATGAGCTGGAAGCAGAACTCTTTGACACAGGAGTGCTGAAGGAAGAGGGAACGGTGAGTGATACGGTGATCACCACCTTTGTGCCTCCTAACCTGGAAACACGCTTGGGTACGGTCCCAGCCGTCACAAATTACCGGCAACAAAGCTCCAGTGAACCAGGTCGAAGAACAGACGTACAGGATCGGTTGGGAGAAGCACCGATGAGGAGGACAATTCATCCTAGGAGAAGCATAGGACCTATCAACCAACCAATCGAAGAAGTAGCAGGCACATCTAGATCGGACACTAGATCGGAGACGACGAGTACCAGTCGAGAGGAGAGACCGAGCAGAGGCTCATTGATGTGGTCGCGATCCATACCGTCTCCTTGGCATATATACAAAGACGAACTAATGAAGCTGGACCTACAGAGAGTGAGCTTCATCGAAGATGCAAGGAGGATGCTGAATGGAGCGACGCTATCCGTCAGCAGATTGTACTCGATAACCGGCGTAGACTGGTTGATAGCCGCTAGCATAAATTTCAGCTCCACGACGGCCTTGAGATTTGCCGACTTGGAGGGACTGCCCTCCAACAACACAATGGGACCTGTGAATGCAAGACCGTTGCAAGATGTGAGATTGAACCATGATGAGAGGAATCGTGAAGAAAGGCCAGGAAGATTCCTGACGGCGAGAGCACCGATTGGACAACACGTGAAGATATTTAGGCAATTGACGACACCACCTGGTCATGTGAAGGAGAGAGTGTACCCAAAACTAGTGAACCAAGATGGTGATGCCCAGAGATATGGCGGATTGACAGCGATAAAGAAAGATGAGACCATCTTCGCCGCCTACGACAAAGCAGAGATGAGAAAGGCCAAAATCATGGTAGTAGCGAATTCAGAGTTCGACAACACCTCTAAGTCTTTGTTTTGGCCTGACGTCATAATGCTGGCCGCAGTTGACCTAGACCTATTGCAATCAGTGTCATTGGCTATAGGGGTACAAAGGCAGACAGAAATGAACCCGATGACGATTGTGTTTGCTGGCATCAATGACCATCTACACAGTAGAGGTTTTCTGAGCAGGCTCAGAGATCCTGCAACAGCAGAAAACGCAGTATGGCCAGCGATAAAAGACATCCTGGAGTCGATGGCTGAAGTGGTGGATGCGACGAAGGAGGGATCATTCAATAAAGTGACGTTGAGAGTAGTATTTGCGTTGTCTCCGGGATATGCACATCTCCCGGATGGACTGAAATTTGTGTATGCAATGGCAGCCTTACTTTCGGAAGGAAAATATGATGTGATCATATCAGCCCCGAATCGCATGATAGAAATGGAGAACCTGAGGCCACTTAAGGCTGAACTGCCTGCAGTATGGTCAGATATCTCAAACGCGATGAGAGGATTCAAGGACCACGCGCTACACATGTTAGTGTTGGACGAAGTGTTGGGGTTGGAACTGTCCAACTTCAGTCGGCAACTCAAACTGAAACCAGGAATAGATGACGACCATCGAGTGATCACGGCAATGTCCAACGACTTGTGGTTCCGAGCAATGGAAGTGGCGAGTGAAGACACGAGAAGAAAGAATTCACTGGAGACGAGAGCTCATCTGGAAGCGATGGTGCTGAGAACCAAGCCGGAAGCAAACCAGTGGCTACACCTGAATCCTAGAGTAGCGGCATTGGGTGCAGATGCTTTTCAGCAAGGCCCAGTAATGATCACTAAGATGCACGCCTACTTGTTGAAGGAGGTGAACCTGGCGGAAAATGCCGGAGAAAAGACAGCTGAGTTCGTGAACAGAATGTGTCAGATTACTCTGAAAACCTTCTGGACCCAGGAGGTGAAGGGACAGGAGGGATTTGAAAGGACAGACAGCATGCTAGAAGGGTTGGGAGCCGGATGGACCGCGTCCTTCTTGGCAAAAGTTTACCCGAAAGTCTCGCACTATTTGATAAAGGAATTCCTCCAAGCAGTAATGAAAGTATCGATAGTGGAATTAATAGCCTTGTTCGTGACGTTCGGAGCGGAGAGTTTCGTAAAAGGACCGGCGATACTGCTTACGGATGGAATACAGAACCTGCGACTAGATGGACTTCTGACATTGATCGCAATAACCCACGGAAACTTGGGAGGACTGATGAAACTGGCACGTTGTCCAGAGCAGATGAAAGAGAGAGTGAGGAATCTGGATATGAAGAAATCCACGGACTCGTGGAACAAAATAAGAGACCTGAGACACACTCTTATCCAGTATCTCTTGCAGCAAAATCGCTTTGGAACCGGAGAAGACGAGACAATTGAAAGAGAGGAAGATGTTAGACGACATGTTGGAGGCCTGCCGCTATTAACAGATTTGAGCTTAGCTATGAGAATCGATCCCTTGGCGCTGATCAGAGGAGTCACGGAGTTCGTGACAGTGATCTATGGACCAGCAGTCACCTTTGCGTTCCCTGACGTTAAAGTGGAAGCATATAGGAGGTCGGTGCTGCACCTGAACCTCATATCGGCAGTGGACGGTAGTACACTGAACTGGTGTGAGCAGCACGCATTGCGAGAGCTCATGAGTGAAGATCTGTTATTTGCGAAAATATCGGAGCCAGAGATGACAGTCATCAATTTTAACGATCACTTCTGTGACCGCATGGGAGAAGTAGAAAGAGGGCACATCGAGGTGTTTCCAAAGCTTTGGAATCTGAGGCCCTATGACAAAACGAATGGTGAAATGACCAGAGTGCCTCGTCTCACAGCAGCCTATCACGAAGTGAGCGAAGAGACGAAGGACTGGGGCGATTACAAGAAGCTACCGGAGGCAATCCCTGAATTCCCTCTGATAAGAAGGATGCTGCTCGGAGCAGTCTCCGTAGTACAAACTCCTAGATTGAGAGCATTCGAAACCAATGAAAGGAGAGTAGGGAATTTCTCGGTGACGATGGATCCATGCTTCGTGGGGAGAAATGCCGCCGTGTTACAGTACACACGATTTGCGTACACGGATCAAGCGACGAGAAGGCGAATAAGCAACGCCGCTACTCCCAAGCCTGGAAGATTTGATGAGGAATGGAAGGGACTAGGCTTAGCTCCGATGAGAATGAGAGGCAGGACAGAATTGCCTGAAGCCTCATTGATCCTGACCAGTGTGAGGAAGGAGATGAAAGTTGGAAGAGTATTGCAGACGAGAACTTTCCTAGCACCCTTCGGCTGCGAAGAAATCAAAGTGGTCCATGGAGAAGAGGAAGATAAATCGGCCGGTACATTGCTCATACCGAGATTCCATGAAGAAGCCGACAATGACGAACAAGGACCATCGAACTCGAATAAGGATAATTCAGAAGGAGATGACGGACAGGGTGGAAGCCGTCAGACGGAAGAACCCATGCAACAAGATCAAGCTGGTGGGGAAGACGACAGGGCATCGACAGGAGGAACATCCAGCCTGGATTTCAATATGTTCAGTGATCTTGAGAATAATGCAGACACGTTGGAAACGACTGAGCCAGCGGATGAAGGCATCTCGACACTGGAACCTCCGTCAGCCTTTGAGGAAATGAAACGGAATTTGCCGGAGAGCAGCTCTCCTGGCAATTCAAGAAAAAACGACCAGAGAATCCTCATGGAATCACCTAGGAGGAGAAGAATAGAGGCCTCAGCCAGAGTACTTTTCTTGGGAACGCTGCCCGAAGAAGAATGGGAAGTACATCACCGAGACCACGAGAGTAGGACGGGATGTAAGCTGGACAGAGTGGCGTTTATGGAAGAAGTCTGGACCGTGATTCAGAGCTATGGGACCCAGTCCATCCTCAAAACAGGTCTCAATCAACCCTTGATGAGAGAAGTACTTGACAAGCTTGATGAGTGTGAAGGGAGACTGAGTGAGTTAGTGATCGACTCAGCCACTGATGAGAGTGAAGCGAATTCTCCCATCAAGATGACACCGCAGGACGATGAAGGAGAGGTGGTGTACCTGTCAAGGACCAGGAGAGGAACGATGCGATCAAAAATGGTGATTGATAAAATCAATGCGATGAAAATGAAGTTAGGCAGCAGAGTGATGCCGAGAAGAATTGGAAAGACAAAAGTGGATTCAGAAATATCGATGAAAGCTGGTAACTCAGCGAAAAGGAAGCGAGTCGAAGAAGTCATGGATTTGGGGCAAGGTGATTATCAATTGTCTGGCACAGATAGAATATTAACTGATATAGCGATGGTGCCACCCATTCTCATGGCAGGGATAAAGTCAACCGGTTATAAATCCAAAAGGAGTGACCGCACTCTGACTGGAGCAACTTTAGAAATGGAAATACTCAGTCAATGTGGAGAGAGTAAAATGAGGGACTTCAAACCATCTCCCATGAATCATGGAAAGGGAAGTGTTGCAGGACAACTAACACCAGTGGAATACAACAGACTAACAGTGTCTGAGACAGTGTCGGTAGATGAACCCACCGGTGGATACATGGAGATGTTGGAATACCGAAACTCGGCTAGAGGGTATGTGATGGCCCTGGAAGAAGAAAAAGCCATGGAGGGTTATTTGGAAACAATGTTGCAAGGCACCACCCTCAAGCAGAAGGCGTATGGAACTTTGGCGTCGTCTGACGTACAGGCGGAGACGATCGAGCAGTTAGTGAGCCTTCCATGGAAAGCAGTAGTATTGAGATATTTCGAAGAAGAAATGAGGACTACGCCAAGAATACATGCTCTCGTGGCAGTGCCTTACGTAAGGACAGAGTTACAACTCAGGTTCGCCTGGTGCATGATGGGACTGACTCGCGAAGAATATGATTCAGAAGAAAGGAAGAGATCAGAGGAGGAAAAAGTTTTCCTTATGACGAATCTGAGGGATCTGATAGTCCAGGAGGGAGCAGCAGTAGCGTGTGCAAAGCGGAGAGACGCTCTCTGTTTCATTTGATTCCTGATAGAGCAGATTTCAGTACCTGCATTAAGCACTTGTGTTAAAATGTTGAGGGAAGGCGATGAGCGAACGAAAGCCATGTTCTTGCTAGCACTACTGGACATGCAGCAAAGTAAACCGATGAGGGTGAACATGAAAGAACCTGAAGAATTGGAACCGATGAAAAAGATAGATGAGATCAGAAGATTCTCAAACAAGGAGCTGAGACTCACTAAAGAATCTATGGGAGCATTGCCGAAGTCCAGTGAATACTGTGGACCGATCAAGAAGAAGTCATATAGCTATGTATCTGGGATCTTAGGGATAGCGTACAATCCTTTCCTGAGTGAAGACATACGTGATTGCTTCTTTGATTATGAGCAGGCGGTGTTACTAAGATTCTGGACGTCCAGAATTGTAACGATTAAAAGCGTCAACAATTCACAGGCCAAATTGGGACTGGTCTTGGAAGAAGAGGTGACTGCACCTTCAGTACCAAAATCCGACAAGAGAGTGGAGTTTGGGTTGGGATTCTCAGATGAATTACTGAGAACGAGCTTGATGGCAGTGTGGGAATTGATGAGACCATCATGGTGTCCTAGTCCCAACGCTGACTCAATATTACGGGCGACACAAGACATACAGAGGGAACTGAATGCAGACTGTAACCTGCGTGACCTCAACATCATATATAATGTGATGATGACAGCCTCTAAGAGCAACGGAGAAGATAAAGTGGAGTTGCCTGGCTGGGGACCAGAAGACTGGGTCAAACCTGGTAGCTGTCTGGCGGAAGTCTGTGGACTAGAGGGTCACGTTTGTGGAAGTCTAGACTGTGTGAAAACCCTGGAGAAACAACACAAGCAGTTGACAGTATTGTTTGGAAATGTAGTGATGAAAGCAAGAACGGAAACGGAACTGATAGCAGATTGCCATGGAGGAACCGATGTGAATCTAGTGACAGCACTAGGATTCTACAGCATGTTTGGTTCTTTAGAGTCACTATTGAATCTAGAACAGAAACATGAGATGGTCACAGCCATCAGCGTAGAAGTATTCCCAGGAGTTCTGCAGACCGAGCAGAAGTATATAGGAAAATGGAGGGAAGCAATCGAAACAGAGATGAACATCAGACACAGCGATACTTATTGTAGACCATCAGGAGCACGATATTTGGTGGGCTCAACGTTGGCTCCAATGTGCAAGAGCAGATATCCTGTACATTTCGTAGCTGTGGACGTAAAGAGTACGAGAACGATTGTGGATCAAGCCTTCTCAGTGCCGAAGTGTGTGAGATTAGCGAGGATGTCTGAAAAGTCTTACGAGTTACTATGTAAGATGTTCTCAGCAATTCCAGAGAGAACCAAAGAAGAGTTGGAGTCAATACTAGGAAAGAAGTTCATGGGATATGTGAGCGGGAACTTCAGTGACTTCGAAAAACAGAAACAGTGTAACATTCGTCTACTGCAGTCACACATGAGGCTTAAGAAAAATAGGCCCTATAACCACTGGCTCAAGGGTCAGGGACACCATCTCTTGTGTTTTTCTACCTCAAGAACGGTCGGAGCCAGTTCGGTTCGTTTGTGACATGAGACTACGACCCGTTACAGCTTAAAGGCTACTAATAAAATATCCCCCCACTCTAGAATTAGAAACGTCCCCATACTTAGGTCTCTAGATACCCAAAATACATGAACGCCGTTAAAAACCGGGTTGGAACAATCCGTTAAGTTACTTTTTATTAGACAGTGGAACTTTGATCCATTTCAGATGGATCAACCTAAAACTCGCCTTACCTCAACATAACAATTATAAAACACACTCTAGGAATTTAAATTAAGTACTCACATTGTAGCACGCTCAAGAACCAGGAAGTAAATAAGTCGGTAAGCAACTCAAGAATTAATAAAGTAACTAAAATGAGTTTAACGTTAGTCAGTTTTAATAACAAGAACAAGTTTTTACTCTAGACTGTAAGTTCTCGTGAACCATTGGGACACTCTAGCTGTCCACCTTTCCACCTAAGGTTCACTCTGGTCCAGTTAATAATAGTACTCCAGTCACAACAATCCAGTTCGTGGGAATGCGCTCGTCTCTGTTTCAGATGGGACAGCTCTACTCTCGATTATTATTGCTACTGAAATTGCGAATAGCAATTTCCCACTGTTTTATTTAGTAACTTTCCCGCGATTGTTACTCGATCGTTCTGACTTCTCTTTTCTGATTTTCAGTTATCGCGAGAAAATCGTGCATGACAGGTTCCATTCGAAATTTTGAAAAATTAAATTTCACTCCAAAATCAAGTGTTTTTTGCTTCTCTCAAGGTCAAACTTCCGAAAATGACCGACTGGCACATACTCCCCGGACTCGAGATCGATGTCCTCATCGCGTGCTGTCTTCTGCCAGTGAGTCCCAGAAAACCGAGTGTTACTCAAGATACAGTGCCAGTGGTCATTTACAGAAGTTTGCAGCAGACTTAAGCTTATCTACACCCCAAAATTCACAGCCATGTAAAATTTTCACACTATCGCTAAACAGCAATCAAAATCTGCACACACCTGCACCCTTGAATTCTTGCTTTCGAAGCCAATCATTTAAAATTTCTTTTGTCCTATTCAATCAGGAAATTGTCATGCAGCATTTTGATTTATATAATAAATATAGTATATTAATAACAATATTTGCTTTGTTAAAACTTCTTTTTCGTGAATCCAGGTTTCACCCGGACCCACGCTCAAGCCCCCCTTTCCCTCTCAAGACTCAAGATCCATTCGAGCCATCTGCTCATCTCGCACTCTTCGCCTTGGAGGTACTGCACCCTGAAGTACTAGATACGGCAAACTGTCTCAACAGTTCCTCTTCATCATCGGAGCTAATCACAATCTCCTCCCAAGCCTTCAGCTGCTCGTAGGATCGCATCCATTCTCTTTGCTCTTGCAACCTTTTTGCTTGGTTGGGTAGTGCCTTCACCCTAGATTCCCGGTTCAAACAAAAGGAGTTGTGCAGGCTCAAGCTCACGTTCTTCGCCAGGTCCTCCTCTAGTATCGATTCCCTCGCCTTTGTATTGTCTCTAGACATTTTACCCACTCTCTTCCCTCCTGTCGTGATTGCCTTACGATGGGTTAACAGGGGTCTCTTGAAAGCTTCCGGCCCAATCTCGGCCTGGAACTGTCGATACTCCTTTCGATGTTTTCTCATGTGATCTTTCGTTGTCATGTACAACCAGGACGTCAGCGTCGCCCGAAACCATGGGAAGTACCTCAAACGGCTCCAGACATGTCTGACTTCCGTTGGTATGGCGAATACCTTGCACGCAGTCTCAAACAACTCGAGTCTCCTACTGTAGTCTATCGCGTATATTGACTCAGCCGTTGGCGTCCCCGCTTCCCGATATTTCGTTATATTCTCTTCTATCCATCTCAGAGCCAACATCGTACTCACTACCAAGATCGTCACCTTCTGTCGGTGATCCGGTAGTCCGATCGACCGGATTTCTTCCATATCCCACACCAGGCAAAGGTTCTTGTGATCTGGATACCACACCGTTTGCGCTAAACAGTGGCATGGGCATTCTCCATGGGTGATTTCAATGCTCCTGAGGTTACGCTCCCCCGAGGCTTCCAAGAGAGGCTCAAGCTCCATCATTTTCTCATGCATCGTGTCGTTATCTTCCAGGTTTGGAGTACTTCCCACAGGTTTTCCGATCACGTTTTGTCTCTCGTGATCGCTTGTGTTCTCTCTCTCCAACTTCAAAAGTTCTTCTCCCCAGATTTCACTCAAGTCATCTCTCAATTCTTTTGGTACTGTCCCTCTGATTTTTCTCAACAACTTGTGCGAGTGATGCGATATCCGAGCCAACCTCACGCACTTGGGCACTGAGAAGGCCTTGTCCACCAGTACTCTCTGGCTGGATGCTTCCACCATCACCATGTGCAGTGGGTAGTGACTTCCGCACAAGTTGGCCATCATTGACCCTATCAGCGATTTCGCGTTCAATGGCAAGCCATAAGCTTCGCTCATGGGAAATCCCATTTCCGCCTCGAGACCAACCTTCCAGCTCCGGATGTGTTTTTGAGTCACCTGCAACACCCCGGGCCATGATTCTACGCTCAACGCCGTCACTAAATGATGTTCAGATTCTAGTCTTTCCAGTGACTGCAGACTGCACATTCTCGAGAAGAATCCGAGAGCTGTCGCTATATTCACCGTGGTTCTCGCGTAACACTCCGCTACTATTTGCACTTCACTTTTCTCCCTTTCTGTTATGTCATCGAACCAAGTGACCAGGTCTTCTTTTTGAAATGACATTATTCTAACGCATGACCGTCCATCGCAGGTGTGCTCTCCGTTTCCACACGTCGAATCCAGACAGCTACCCGGCTCCAATTTCTTTGCTGCCCCGGGATTACTAGTCTTTTCACCTGGCTCTTGCATCTGAGGTGAAATTAGCTTATGCAGCACACTCAACTTTGCCAGATCTTCATCTTCCGTTGGTGCTAACCTCACTCGCTCGGTGGTTTCCTCGATCAGACTCGCGTGGGGATGTGGACACCAGGAGGGTCTTAATAGTTTCCATACCACTCCCAAGTTCGTGGTTAACAAGCCATTTCCATCGCCCATGTTCACTTCAACTCTCTTGTCTGAACGTGGTATGCTCACCACCTCTGGTGTTTTCTCAAGAATCAGGCCCAGGCTCGGCCCCTCTTTTTCCACCGCGTCTATTTCCATTATTCTTTCTGTCCAAAACTTCAGTAGCTCCGCTACCTCATGGTTCCTGTGGGCGCCTCCAGCTTCCGAGTCTAAGAAGGGGTTGTAGGCCATTCCCATCACTCCAGACACATATTGGTATTCCCCCTTTTCGCTGATTCTCGAGTACTGCTCTGACGAGGCCAGGTTACGGTGAACATCATGTTCTTCTTCGAACTTCTTCTTATAAAACCTCCGTACCTCGTCTAGCTTCCTATGGTTTTCTAGGGATAGTCTGGAACCCTCTTCCTTTTCTATTCCTGTGCTCTGATACACGTTCAAGATGACCGTTGAGACTCTTTTTTCCATGGTTTTGTTTGCGCTTGCTCTCTGTTGGCATGCCAGGATGGTGCTATCAGACATCATCGACATTATCCATTCTCAAGAAACACGTGGCATCCTTTCTTCTGTCCAGGCTCAAGCCTGAGTTGTCCCTGGCTACGTGTTGCATCAGTGCCTGATACACATCTAGCTTCTTGCTTCCCAACTTCAGTCTGTCATACGAGGTCAGTGTTTCCAACTCTATCCCCACCAGACTCCAGGTGCACATTAATTGTCCTGCAGTTCTAACGAAGGGATTCGCCATTAATGGTGGTGCTGATGAGGGTGTCCTCATTGCTTCTTCAAAATGATCCTTCAACAAACTCTGCCAGGACCTCTTCAGATGATTTGCCATTTCTATTCTATTAACCTCGGCCTTTTGCTGGGTGGCCCAATTACGTCGCTTGCGAGCTACTCCACTGTCCAACTTCTTCCAGCAGTCCTCCATTTCTTTCAATGTTTCAAGGGCCACCCACCACGTCCGGAAGGTGTTCCTCGTCTTGTTCCTTTCCAATGGATCACTTGTCACTCGCTTGCCCGTGGCCTGGTGTGCCTTCGAGATCCATTCTTTGCCGACATCTACTTCCCATGTCTGTCCGTTCGTTGAACCTCTCTTCACGTTTATCTTCTGAGGCTTGAAGTCTCCCTCCGATGTCGAACTGGTGGAAACCTCTATTTCCCTCTCTACTTCAAGTGGTCTTCTGAGCTCCGAGCTGCTCTTGTATGCCGCCGTCTTGCATCTAGCCAAAACCATGGGCGCCGTCTCTCTCAAGTTTCCTTCCGAAACAGCATCCACTGAAGGACTACCCAATCCTTCCACTTCTCTCTTCCTCTTGCGAGTCTTCATATCTCTACTTGAGGGTGTTGTGGCTACCATCACTGATTCGACCTCTCCATCCACTCCTTCCAACTCTTGCCTCCCCCCTGCTCGAGTCTTAAGGATATTAGTACTTTTGATCATATTACTAGTCCCAACCTTATCAACCATTTTATCTACAGTTTTTTGTCTCCGAGTAGAGCTGTCCTCACATTTTTCTTCTCTAGTCTTAGATCGTGAATTCCTCAGCTCTACCAGCTTGCTCAGTAGCTCTTTTCTCGCCTTCTCATCCAGGCCCGTTCCTATCAGAAGCGGTTCTCCAAATCTTACGACTGTGTCCCACAGTTCCTCCTTGAATTTGTCCAGCGTCGTCTCGCTGCCCACTTCTTGATTGAATTCTTCCAAGAACTCCTGCCAAGCATCGTCCTTCAGTGATCCCAGGAATATGTCCCTGTTCCCTTCGAAAGTGTTCTTTTCCCTTTCCTCCGGGCTCAAGAGTATCATCCCCATATTGAAGGTCTCACTTGCCAATGGCAATTCCAGATCCTTCCGGGGAGACGGAATCAGGGGTGGTGTGGCAGTATCTGCCCAATTCTCCTCGCTCAAGTCTTTCAACAGCTCTTGAGTGGTGAGCTCCTCCCCTGATGGCCCTGGTTCAGGCGTACTCCCCACTTCCATGTCTTCACCGGCTTCACTGAGAGTTTCATCCATACTCTCCTCTTCTGACTCATGTCTCCTTCTCTCGAGAATTTTCTTAAATCGGTCCTCGACGGGTCCGCTCCTCTTGTCTCCAGGTGTGTCCACGGACAGTGGTGATGGTGTCGTGGGATCCAGCTTTTTGTATTCCGTCAGTGCTACATGCAGTTGACCTGCTGCATCTAGTTCTGTTCCTTCCTGTCTTATTTCCACCTGTTCCAAGCCATAGGGCGCCTTATATTTTCTCGTGGCAAATTTCATGTCGTCCACCAGTGCGACGTGCCCCTCCATCACGATCATCCTGCCATCATCCCATATGGGTAACATGTTCTCAAGTCCCTCCTTCTCTAGAGTTCTCAAGACCTTCCGCACCTCATACCCTGGGGGCTGCGAACCTCTACTCTTTTTCGCTTGCGTCGTCCACGAATTTACCTTCATCTCGCTGGTATGGAAGTAGACCGCCGCCGTGTAGCCAATGAACAGGGGGTCCCAGCCATCAGTGAAATCCTTCTGCATTTCCTCCGTCGTCATCCTCGCCATTATGGAGGGAACTACCAAGGGACTATTCATTCCTAAGGTCATCCTCCTGACTATTGGGAACTCAGGCATGGTGGCTGGGAGGATTTCTTTCTCCATTATGGTCTCCAGCTCCCTCTTCACCAGTGCGAAGCACTCCTTCCAGGCAGGAATTCTCAAGATTTCTCGTCCGTCCGCCGTCAATGGGTTCAAGTTCCAGAATTTGGGATACATTTCAATGGGACCCTCTCGCTTGCCTCCCATTCTACATTGCATTTGCCCCCTGAAGTTGTACACTATTAGCTCGGCATCTTTCACCTTTCCAAAGAGTACCGTGTTGCTCATTCGCCCTCTGAGCACCTCCTGCTGACACCAATTTAACGCCGTCCCATCCAGTATACTGATAAGGCTCAAGTGCGTTACAGAGTGACGATACGTTGTCACCAGGGGGTCTGGGAACGCGTACGTCACTGCTGGACCATAAATGCAGGTCACCACCTCCTCTAGGCCCCGGATTATCCCCATTGGGTCCGACCTCATTGCCAGGCATAGGTCCGTCAGCAGAGGCATCCCTCTGTTCGTCTTCTTCCATTCTTCTCTCGAAGTTGGATTCTCATCTTCACCCGTCATGTGCCGATTTTGCATCATGAGGTATTGCACTAGCAACGTCTTCAACCCTGCGGCACACTTGTAGGAGCTGGTTTCAATGCTCGTGTGGACTCTCCCCATAGACAGAGGCTCTCCATATTCCATTAATCGATGAAACGACACCAATTCCCCATGGGTCAAGAGCACCAGTGCCAGGTACCCATCAACTCGAAGTGTCTCCACTCCCCGACTAAACATGTATGCTGGGCCCATGTTGAACAAGTATCTGGGGTAGACGAGATACAGGGCCAAGAGCAGGCTGATGGGCATGCCCAGTATCTCCTGCACGAAGGCTCCAAGATAGTCGCAGTGGTACCGAATATTCCTGCCAAGAATTCCTTCTCCCAGCAAGGACTCAAGAACTTGAGAATCTCGTAATCCCTCCGAGTCTTCAATTCGCCTTTGGCGTGCTCTCTCCAGAACCCTCCAATCGTCACTTCATTGGCGGCCGAGACAAATCTAGCCACCGTCATGTCTCTTACTTCGGCCAGCTCCAGTTGCTTCTCTAGAAAACTCCAGACTTGTTTCACGAGAAGTGGTGCTTCCTCCCTTGTCTTATTCGTGGCGTTCTCCAGCCTTGGTGTCAAAAATGGCCACCAGCCATTCTCTTGAGTCAAACGATATTTCAACGATCCTAATTGCTTTTCCGTCTCGGCCACATTTCTTCTCTCGTTACTGGGACCTCTAGACTTGCTGGTGGAGTTTGTGATCTTCACATCCATACTCCGAAACCACAGGCTGGCCGTTAATTTGCTTATCGCCGGGTGATCGTCCCCGATGACTGGGCTGAACTTGAGTTGCCTGGCAAAGTTCGATATCTCTAGCAAGAGCACCTCGTCTAATACGATCAGGATGTCGGCTAGTCCATAAAAGCCCCTCAGTGCATGAGATATGTCCGCCCATGCCGCCGCCAATTCTGACTTGCGAAGCCTCAGGTTCGATGGCTCCAACTCCCGATTGGGAGCTGCCATTAGAATCCGCCATTCATTCCATTCTGCTATCAGGATCAAGACCGCGTACACGAACTGTAGGGCGGGTGGCATATTCGCGTATCCAGGGGATGTGGTAAACACCACCTTCGTCTTGGACCCGAATCTCGAGACAACATTCTCTTGCACTTCATTCATCGCCGCAAACAACGCTTGAATGGCTTCCCATATCTTCCTCGATGTCGGAATTTCATCGCCCTTTAGTTGCTCAAGAAGTCCCATCGCGTGCAGGTGATCATTCATCCCTGCAAACAACAGCAGCTCAGGTTCACAGGGCATCTCCGACTTTATTGCCACTACCAGAGTTAACATCTGATTTAATTCAGCTCCTGGCAAAGAGTATATCAACGTCTCCGGCCAGAACAACTTGGGAGACGTTCCTTCGAAATCTGATCCCGCCACAATGACTACTCTCGCAGCAGCTGGATCTGCTCTATCATAAACTGCCAGGGTTTTGGCCAGCTGGGTACTCCCACAGGGCTTCCCGTACCTGGGATCTTCCGCCAATTTCGAGCCTTCGTAAGCGGCATCTGGCAATCCCGTTCCTCCCGGATTGAGTAGCTTGTCTACCACCTTCAACTGTGCCGGGGTTGCCAACCTGATCCTGGCGATGCTAGTTCGGTGCTTGGGAGGTTCTGCTATAAGTCCAGGACTCCCCAGCAGCTTGAGAGGTCTGTAGTTAATGGGTCCCATGATCGCTTTTGTGGGAATTCCAGTCAGGTCTGTGGTCTCCATCAACTTCGCTCTCAAGAAGTGCGCCTCATGAGCTTTCAACCAGTCCACGCAATGATGCCTGTTCAAATCCTCGTGTGACACTCGTTCGATCCCCAGGGTTTCCGCCAATTCTTGCCTGCATTCCAAACTCTCTAGATCCAGTTCTTTCACCTTCTCAGGATATCTCAAGCGAGCGGTCTCCATAGACTTATTTTCCCGTTTGCTCTCTGCCACTACCACTGAGGATATCGCCGAGCTTGGAGGTGTTGATGACGTCACCTCCTCAGACTCCATTGGCGTGGCACTCTGTAATCTGGTCTGGCTGCTTCTTGAACTGTCTCTAGTGTCAACTCTCGGTCCCAAGCGACCAGACAAGGCCCTTGAGGCAAGGAATGGTGGGTTCGGAGGTGGTCCTAATGTGAATTGGGCTGTCTCTAGCAGATCCGCCTCCAGCGCATTTATGTGTTCTTGGAAGACGTCGTTTAGCCACTCTGCTCCCCTCGGTCTATCAAAATGGATTCCATCACTGGAGGTGTCTTCAGGGAATCCCTCTTTCTCCATGCGCTCTGCCACGTCCAACAGTCTGACAGGGAGCACACTCTTCCGGTGGATGTCTCTTATCACCTTGTTTAGGTTCCGCACCTTCTCGTTCATCTCCAAGGCGTGCTGATCAAACATCATGTTGTA
The DNA here is from genome assembly GCF_963678635.1 of Symsagittifera roscoffensis. Lineage (NCBI taxonomy): Eukaryota > Metazoa > Xenacoelomorpha > Acoela > Convolutidae > Symsagittifera > Symsagittifera roscoffensis. Next base: position 54,677,142 of record NC_087063.1, on the reverse strand, counting down.
GGGGACAGTACATATCGTCAACAGGATGGGGTCCATCTGAATCCTCAGTTCCTCAAGAAGGCAGCTCACCTTATCGTGCAGCCTTGTTATTTTCCTCGCTTCACCCCTTGATACATCGTTGGTCCCGATCATCAGGGTCACCGTGTATACTTTGGTCATCCCCAGCATGTCAAGCGTTGCTAACATCTGTGGCGTGGCAGCTCCAGCGAAACTCAAGATTCCCGTCTGCCAGTGCGATCGGATCCGGGTCAACACCCGCACCAGGCTGTCCCCTACGATTAGATGAACCGCACCTTCTGGTACCCGGGGTGGCGCCAAGTACTGCACCCAGGCCGCATCATGAAAGCAGTCTCTCCTAGCTTTCTGCTCCGTACTCCAGTCCAGCCGATTGTGCCTGTGGTACCTCCCCTCTGTATTCTTCTTATAACTCAAGATCACGACACTCCTAACCGGCTGTTCCCTCCACGTCGGGGGAAGCTCCGGTCTTGCCGAACTCTCACGACTCTTTTGTCGCAATCTCTCGCCCAGTTCTCTCAGACGCGATGAGCCGCCGCTCACCTGACTGTCACTCGAGGTCGAGGTTGGGGTATATCCCGGCAGCTCCACATCCATCAGTGGGCGTATGGGTTGCGTCTCTAGGCTACGCAAGGAAGACGTTGCGTCATTCGGTATCCAAACTTCCAACCCTTCACTCATGTGTTCTCGGGCCTCGCGGTCAAGGTTGAACCGTGCTCTTGCTCTGGGGGCCTCATCCACCTCCATACGTGACTCTGGCCTCGAGCTGGTGACCACTCGCTCCTTCGGCCTGGCTCCCTTCTGTGCATCAAGCTCGCGTTGTCGTTGTTCTATTCTGTCTAATTCCGACCTCAGTTGATCACGATTTTCGGCGTTCTCCCGCACCCTTAACTCCTGTTGATGTTCAGCTTTTTGTATCTCAAGCAACCTCAGAGCCTGGTCTCGCTCGTTGACCGCCTGGTCCCTTTCCAGCTGAACCTTCTCCCGATCCAGCTTTGCCTGATCCCGATCGAGGTTCGCCTTATTCCTTTCCTTCTGCGTCTTCTCGAGCTCTTTCTTTAGAACACCTAGATCCGGATATGCCTCGGTCGTCTGTTGAATTCGTGACATCGATGGCACCCTACTCGAGCTCTGGCTTGTGGACCTTACTGTTGGCCTAGTCGGTAGTGGGAATTCCCCTGCGCCATATTCGGTATTGTTATTCAGGCCAGGATTCCTTGCCAAGTCAAAACCCCTTACTCCTCCATCCACATTCCAAGACAACCATCTGGTCTGTTCTTGGTTCGATATTCCCTCGGTGGTGTATCCGATCATCAAGACAGCCTCCGTTGCAGACTCCCTGCACTCACCCTGGTCCTCCAACTGGAGGATGGCATTCAGCATCACCGCCATTCTCTCGTCTATTTGGATGTAGTCCAAGTCCCTCAGGCGCCTGTACAGCTCATCAAGAGTGGGCTTCTTCAGGGCCGCGGGCACGGATTTCCATAATCGGTCTGCCATTCTTCGTGACTTCGGGATGTATACAGGTATGTGTTAACCAGCTCAAGAATTACCTTACCAGCTCAAGAATTACCTTACCAGCTCAAGAATTACCTTACCGACTCAAGTATTACCCAACTCAAGAATTCTCTCGAAATGTTCCCTTGTAAATACTTGCCGTAAGTGCCAATTATCGCGAGTTCAATCAAGGTTTCTCTCTCTGTTTCTCGCTTGAGTATAGTTGGATTTTCAACTTTGTTTTTCAAACTTGATCTGAAAACAGAAAGCATATTGAAACTTGACATGTCATGTTCCTAACCTAGAGACCCTCCTTTTACCAGTATGGTTAAAATCTTATCTTTTCATATCACTTAAAACAATTCAATTGGAATTCCCTTAAAAGCATGCAGATTCATTTTATGTTTTAGCACCATTAACTCGTTTTAAAATTTAATTGTCATGCCAATCATATCTTTAAGATCCCTTTACCTGCGCCGCACCCCAGTACCTAACTCAAGACTCCTCCCTCACACCCGACTCGATACCCCCATGTACCCGACTCAGGCGATGCTCAAGTAGTACTTCTTATGAAGATACACCATTATCTCAGTTTCTGCAAAGACCACATGTAGGATAGCGTACAATTCCCTCGGGCTCAGTTTGCCCCTGTTCGGGTCATACACCGGCATTGAGACTTCTGTTATCCCTCTTTCAATCATGAAGTCTCGTAATCTTGTTAGTGCCAATATCACGTGTTCGGGATCGATTGTGTTCCTGTCATTGACCCTCGTTACTAGGAAGCACAGATATTTGCCCGGGACTTGTGCCACTGACGGTGGAAGCGCTGCCATCCCTCCCAGTCCTGGTCTCTGTCTGAACAGAAACTCTACATTCTGGTACTCTCTTTTGAAGTCAGCTTCCAATCTTGATTTGAAACTCATGTCCGCCGTGATGCAGATCGCGCTGGTCCTGTTTGACAGGATGAAGTCGCTATCTGTTATCATGATGTTCTCCGAGTATTCATTGGGTATTTCGAATTTAGTTTTGAAATTCCGACCTATAGTAGGCTCTGGCTCTTCTTCCTCCAGTTCCAATTCGCTCGTTTCTCTCACTTCCTTGAGCTTCTTTATCATCAAATTTTCGGTGTGGGTAAGTCCTACCCCCACTCCCCGGACAAAAATATTTATCGACGTCCCCGTCGATGTTGTCGGGTCTGAATTGTCCTGAGGAATGTCCAGTGGCCTGTCTGTTGCCGTCCATCCGAAAAGAGGGTCCTCTGTCTTCATGTAACTTGCTGCTGATACATCGACTTGCTGAATGCTTTGTCCTTCGCGGCTCTCGTCCTTGACATCACGCATCCACTCTAGAATCCTCAAGTTCGTGTTCTCCCTCCTCTCTATCTCACTCTGTTCGAGATCCGTTTCTACTTCTGGCGTCGAGTAATCACCCTGCGGATAATGACCACCATCGTCAATGACCTGCCATTCCTCTCCAGCTTCCAGTTCGCCTGCCTTCAGTAATTCCTCGCCCAATTTGTCTGGCTGTATCTTATCGATCAAGAAGTCATCCCCGTACCTGTTGTACCTCATGCCTGTGCGTTTGCGATTGCCAGTCCTGGTTTCCGGTGGTGTTGTCCGATCCGGTTCCATCCATTTCGGCACCTCGTCTTGCTCCGGGTCGTTCCAGTCTTCCTCTACAAATGATCCTGCATCAGACTCCACTCCTATCTTTTCATTGTCGTCCAAACTCAAGTTCTCATTACCATCATTTTTCTCTCTAGTGCCTTTCTCATTCACTTCACACGCTGGCTCTACCACCAGGTACTCAAGACCCTCCATGTCCTTCGGTATGCACCAATCCTCTGGGGACGGGACGTGAGGTTTCAGATTTTCATAATGTGCCGCTCGCCCAGTACTCAAGCGATAGAACCGTCCTTGTTGATGAACCTCCGTTATCATGAATGGTCCCCTCCACTTCTTGAGTAGTTTCTTTGTTCCCTTGGGCGGTATTACATTTTGGAAGACCCACACGTATTGGCCCACATCATATGGCTTTGCTCTTAATATTTTTTCGTCGTATTTCCTGCGTTGCCTCATTTGCGCTTGCGCCGTGTTCCTCCTGCATAGCTCGTTCAACTCCTGTTGTCTTTTGATCGCTTCTTTCACGTATGCCTGAGGCGACGTCCTTTTCCCCTCGTATTCCGGGTAAAAGAATGTCAGAGGCATTGCTCTCTCCCTGCCCGTCAACATCATGAAAGGACTGATGCCCGTAGTTGAGTGCTGTGTACTGTTGTAGGCTCCTACTACCTGTGGCAGGTATTTGTCCCAGTCCGTCATGTATCTTGAGCAGTACACCCTTAACATGTTGACCAGTGTCCTGTTTTGTCTCTCTACCAACCCATTGGTCTGTGGATGATAGGTTGTCGAGTGTGCTTGAGCAATGTGCGATCTCTTCATCAATTCTTTTGTCAAGTCCCCTACAAAAGCTTTGCCGTTGTCCGACTGGAAAGTCATTGGACAACCATACCGCGATATCCAATGCGTTATCAGATGATCACATGTCTCCTCGGCCGAGGCTGTTTGGCACGGGACCGCTTCCGCCAACTTTGTGAAGTGATCTATTATAACCAGTATCTGGTTATATCCCGACTCCATCATGCAGATTTTTTGATGGTCTATCTGCACCACTTCATTGAACTCTGAGCTCTCAACGGACTTGAGGGGAAACTTCATCTTCCTTGGGTCTTTTACCTGGAGACATGCCAGGCAGGCATTCACCCATCTCTCGCAAGCTTTCCTCAATCCCGGCCAATCAAACCTGTGAAGTATTCTCTTTTGCACTTTGTCTATCCCCTGGTGCCGCATCTGATCGTGCGATCTGAATAACACCTCCGTCTGATACAATTGTGGTAATATGATGAGGTTGTGCTTGTGTAATATCTTCTCCTCATCTTTTCTCTTGCACGCTACCACCCCGTCAGCTGTGTGATAGAGTAAATCTTTCTTTTCTTTGTAGAACTGGCTCAAGATCTTGTAGCTGTCTTCTTCAAGTTCCCCTTTCTCCTTGGACCCCGTCTGGATCCATTCGGAGAGGTTACTTGTCATTTTGTCATTCTTTTGGGCTCTTATTAGGTCTGACAGCCTATATCTTGCCTTGACATGCTCCTTTAGCGCCATGATCTGTCCATTCATCTCACCAGGTTTGTGGATGTCATCACTCAGCTTCACGCATATCATCCTTTTCACGATTTTCATATCATCTTCTGGCACCAGATTTGTTCTGACGTTTGAGTTGCATGATAGTTCTCTGTATGGCTTCCTTGAAACCGCAATTCTCTCAAGTTCCTCACCACCTCGTATCTCCTGTATCTCCAGATTGTACGTTCCTGATGATGGATCTGTCTGTAACTCCCTGTCGTGGTGCCTTGTCTTCTCTTCCGCCAGTATCATGCACAGACTGTCCTGGTTTTCGCTGCTCTCATCCGAGTCTTCATCCCATCCTTCAAGCTCCCCGGACAATTTTCCTTCTCCGGTTCCTTCTTCCGTGAACCTGGAACACTCCCCGGACTCTTGACCTAGTCCCAGGTGTTCAGTATCCTCCTTGAACGTCACTTTCTTTTTCCTAACCCTGGTCTGCTCCAGAATGTCTTCGGGGATTTTGTCAACTAGTGACCGCACGACATCTTTGCTGTCAGTGACGCTTCCTCTTGATGAGTCCGTATCGTTCACTGTCTCTTTCCTCCGAAGTATAGTGAATTCCGGTTTCTCTGTACCCTTCTCCTGGATCACGGGCTTATCATCTGATAGTTTCTCGAGCAACCTCATTAAGTCATCATCTATCTATGCAGTTCCTGCTTCCACCTGGTTAAGATCATAGCCTTTTGCCTTGAGCGTCTCCTTCACGATCTTCGACTTGAGTATAATCTCAATCGGAATCCTCTTGCTCTTCCTCAAGATGGTCTTCTCTGGAGGCTCTTTAGGCAATTCAGGATGATCTTCTATCGGTTTGCCTGACTTGTCCAGCCATCTCGTGAGTGGAAGACTGTCGTACGTTTCCTTGTCCATGAATGAGAAGCCATCTTTGATTTCAGGTCTGTCTGCTTCTCTTTGCTCTTGTCTCTCATAGAACTCCGTCTTCTTACTCAAGCTGTCGGCATTCTGATGTTTATCTCGCGTTCTATGCTCAATTATCATGTTGTATCCGTCCAGGCGAACTATCCACCTCCCAATGTAACTTTGGTCCATTGAGTACGTTTTCAGCCAGCTCAGTGCTCTGTTGTCGACTCGCAACTTGAATGGTTCACTACCCAAGTATGCCCTGTATTTCTCGACAAAGGTAACCACCGCGAACATCTCAGCTTTCGGTGCTCCGTACTTCATTTCCGTGTCACTCAGGACTTTGCTCCCGTACGCTATTGGTCTCAAGACTGTCTTCCCATTCCATTCTTGTTCTTGGTGAAGAATCCCAGAAATCGCGACTACCGACGCATCCGTGTCCAGCACGTACATCCCTTTCTCAGTCGGCATACCCAGTACTGGTGCCTCACATAGCTCTTTCTTTATCCTCTGGAATGAATCTTCTGCTGCGTTGTTCCACGTGAACTTCTTGCCCTTGTGTCTCATTAATTGTTGCATCGGGTATACCTTGTCTGCATAGCCTTTGATGAACTCTCTATAATAGTTAGCGAAACCCAGGAAGCTCATCAACTGGTGCTCTGTCTTCGGTGATTTCCAGGTCAGGACTGCTTCCACGGCGTCCGTATCAGGTCTGATGCCGTGCTTGTCTACCATCCTGCCCAAGTATTTTATTGAGTCCTTGAGTATCTCGCACTTTGATGGTTTACACTTTAGCCCCGACCTCTTCATGCATGCAAACACTTCGTCTAGTCTCTCAATGTGGTCTTCCAGTGTTGGCGTCGCTATTACCACGTCATCCACGTAGCACATTACCAGGTTGCCATACTTCTTCGTTACGCCTATCAGCGCGTGTGCCATCAACCGCTGAAATGTGGCTGTAGCATTGCAAAGTCCAAACGGCATCCGTTTCCATTGAAACAGACCCAACTCGCAGGCAAACCCTGTCTTGTCCCTGTCCTGCTTCCTTAGTGGTACTTGCCAAAAGGCTGAGCCTAAATCAAGAGTCGTAAAAAATTTTGCATCACCTAACTTCGAGAGGCTCTCATCAATCCTAGGTATGGGATAGGCATCCTTCACCGTGACGGAGTTCAGGTATCGAAAGTCACAACAAAACCTCAACTGGTCGCCTTTCTTTTTGGCCATCACTACTCCACACGCCCACGGTGACTTCGATGGTTCTATCATGTCATACTCTAGTAACGTCTCGATCTCTTTTCTGCACGCGTCCGATTTGTGTGGGGTCATGCGCCTCGCCCCCTCCCTGTGTGGTACCGCGTTTTCCTCAAGTTCTATTTCATGCTCAACGAAATTGCAACACCCGATATCCGCCTTATGACTCGAAAAAACATCCTCGTTCCGCTCTAGTACGTCCTTGATGGCTTCGAGCTGTTCATCTTTCAGTTTGCCCCTCAAATGTTCAATCTCCGGCAGAACCGGTTTTTCATTTTTCATTTCATCTAGTGTGGGTCGCTCTGGAAAGTTCGAACAGCTCGAAAGACCATCATCCGTTTCTGACTTAAGTGATTTAATAAGACCTGAAGAATCTTTTATTTTCTGCAATCGTCTCAAGATACAAATTTTGTCCCTGTGATTGGGACAATCAACAACTTCATTTTGTTTTGAGTTCTCAATTGTTTCATATCGAGTTTTAACCGGTAAAGCATATCCCAGTTTCCTCCCTCTCTGTATCGTGATCGGTATATCAAGGGTATTTAACAAGACACTGACGCAGAGGCCGCTCTTCGTTATCGAAAATGATCTTCCTAAAACAGCAGCACTTTGACTATTAGGATTCGGAACTATGCATACTTGCTTGTTGTCACTTAGTTCATTGTAATTTTTCATCCTCAAACTTACGATTGCCGCTTCATTAGCTTTTAGCCTCACCCTCCTACTCAATAATACCGGTGCTTTGTTTTCATTTGCCATTATTAAATTTACCGGTTTGATTGCGTACCTCCTATCCGGGTTCCGTATCCTGAACATTGCGTTATTTAAATCAATCGTTACGTCGAAATTCCTGATGAAGTCTCTGCCCAAAATGAATTGGTCAGATTCATCTAGGTTTTCTACCACGATAAAGCTCATCCACAGGTTACGTTCCCCCAAATTGAGGGCTATTATCGGCGTCCTACCCAGCACCCGTAGGGCCCCTTTGTTTGCAGCTGACAGCCGTATTCTCGAGTCTATCAAGTCACCTTTGTCAAAGCCCATCTTCTCCCAAGTTTCGATTGGTATAACGCTCAAGACTGCTCCCGTGTCAAGCAACCCACGCAACTGAGTCTTTTTGCCACTTATATCCAGCACGTGCCCTGTCACATCTGCCTCCGTCCCGATGTGCATTGCATCTTCCTCAAGCATGGCGCAGTGTTCAATCGATCTCACTTTCAATTCTTCTTTCCCTACGTAGATTTGTCCAATTAGGTCTTCGTCACATGTTATCATTGTCTTGGTATAGATGTTAATCCCATCTATATTTAGCATCACCTCGTGTGGACCGTAAGCTTCAGTATATCTGCTATCAACACGTACCGACTTGCTGCCCCCTCTCATGAGTAGTGCTCTCAGTGCTCTAGAAGTCGTTTGTGGGCTTATACCACTCAAATAGTCTGCATACACGTCAATGTGCATTATCGTCTGGTCGCTCGGCTCGCCCAAGTTTCTGGTTACCTCGTGGCCGCCCACTGTGATTATCGACATTATCCTTGCCCCGATTCTCGATATGCCAAAAGGTTTACCTGTCACCATTTTCACAGTATTGCAATTCCCGGTCTTTGTTGAGCCTGGTACAGCCTCTGGTATTTGTTTCGATCCAGTTATTGCTTCGTTAAAATTCTGTCTTTTTATCTCCAGCTTTAGTCGTTGCTCTATTTCTTTCGCCGCCAGATCCTGTTTCACTTTAGCAATTGCTTCCGTCGCCGCTTTCTCATAATTTATCTCTAGAGAGTTCCCTGCCGCGGATTCTATGGCATCATTAACATGTGATACAGCTTTCACTGTCTTCGTCGGCAATTCCGTGCTTGGTGCTCCTAAGTTCCTCGATTCAAATTCGTTTTGCCTGTTCCGCTGATTCTGCACCGCCGCTAATGCCAACTTATGTTTAGGGTGACTCTGATCCTTGACCGCTTCCCAGAACAAGGGACAATCCATTCGGAAGTGCCCCTCCTGGTTACAGAAGAAGCATCTTGCGCCTATCTTGATGATTAAGCCACTATAGTACTCGTGTTCCTCCATCTGGCTCATGTCCTCCTCATCTGGTGCATATCCTAGACTCTTCATGCCTTGTTTGTATGTTGTGCAGTCAGCCACGTGGTGATCCGCCGACCCGCAGTTCGCGCATGATCTGCGCTTGTCCATGTCATCTCTAGGTTTGTACCATGACGACCTCTGCGGTTGACTTCCCCCTTGCGTGTTCCTGTTTTCTGAATACGAGTATTTCTTGGGTTTCATCAGCATGTATTCCCTTGATTTCTGTCTCATTTCTTCTGGGGTTGGTGCGCTGTCTTTCGACAATGTGTAGTATGTTGCTAACATTGTCCTTAAGTCGTCACTTTTTACCCCATCAATGAACTTCGAGGCAATGCTAAAGTTTCTTCTGTTTGTCGACTCCTCTGGGTCACTCCTTCTTCTCAAGCTCTCGAGATCATCTAGGAACCGATCTATTGACTCGTCGTCCCTCTGCCTTCTCTTTTCAAATCGCATCATCGCTTGGTGACCCTTCATGCCTGACCCGAATCGATTCAGCAATATCTCGAAGATCTTGTCCGCGGTATCGCGTTCTTCTTCTTTCTTCGCAACCACGCATTTTAATGCTGTGCCTTCTAAATTGCTGAGTATGGCTGTGCATGCTTGCCTTTCATCGTTCAAGTTGTCTTGCTCTAGATGTAATCTCATCACTTCCACCCACGTGTCAATGCATCCATCTGAGTCGTCTTTGAATTCTTTTGGCTTCTTGAATGTTTTTCTTGATTTCCCATCTCTCCTATCGCTTGAGTTAGTGTTCCTCGTGGCGAAGGCCTCTAGAGTCCTGTTCATCATCTCCCAAGTGTTTGCCCATGTCATAGCGTCCGGACCTGCGTTGCTGTTAGCTGTTGAGTCCCCCGGACCAGTCGTTGTACTTGACATTCCATTCTTCATGATTGTTTTAGCAGCTGTTGGTGCTATGCTCACCGTATCCCGGGTTAAGGGCAACGGTGTCGATTGCCGTTTGTTCCTTTGTGATTCCACAAAGTCAACTCTGGTGCCTTGCGTGCGATCCGCTGCCGGTCTTTCTTGTGAGGTAGAATTACTCAAGATTGCATCCAATTTCGCCTGTATTGCACACGAACTCTCGGCCTGATTTTTGCTCATTGTGTCCATTCTCTTTTCCAGGCTACCTAATTGGCTGTTGACATCATCATATCGGTTTTTTAACTGTTGCAAATCTTTTTTGATGTTCTTATCTCGTTCTTCATTGGTGGTTTCTACATTATCTGACATCTCCTTGAGTCTCTCTTCTGTTGCCTTGGCCAGGTTAAAATAACTATCCAGATACTCGTTTTTGTTGTATCTTAATTCTTTTCTTATCACTTCTCTGTCCTCTTCGCTGTGCTTCAGCTTTTTGTCGATCTGATTCAGTTTCGCCATCAAGTCACCTAGCTCAAGAGTAGCCTCTTCATGGTCAGCCGTCGGTCTTTCTTCGGCCGTCGCTTCTGCTCTAGTTTGCTCCTCTCTCGGATTGGCTTCTGTCGTCTTCGTGCTCACTGTTCCAAATGTTCGTGCTCTTTCAGCTTTTGGTTCTTCAGTCACGTTCTCTTTCGTTTTTATTCCGACCATCATCGCCAACCTTTCTGTAAAAGATGTCTTTTTTACTTGAGAGTCTTCTTTCACCGTTTCTTCGGTGTTGCCTATTGCATCTTCCACGTTGTCTATTGGTGAGAATTCTATGGGTTTCGAGTTCGGTTCTTCTGCATTGGGCATTGGAGTTGACTCCGTCGCTATTTTCCTTGTTTCATCAACACTTTGATCAGGTGTCTCTAGATCAATCTCGATGGTGGGTTCTACTCGTTCCCCTTCCATGCCCTCTCTTGCTCTCTCCGTTGTACTCCTTGTGCTGACCATGTTAACTGAAAAGTTCTTCTCTGTTATCTTTGGGCCCATTGATGTTGTTTTGCGTAGCGACGAATTATACTTTGCTTCGGTAGGTCTTTTTTCAGCTACCGGTACCCTGCTCCGCCTCATTATTTCTATTTACAATTGCTCTTATTTACAATTTTACTATATACACAATCCTACTCTAAGAATAAAATCTTTCGAGAAAAAAAAGTTTCTTAAAAAAAATATACAACGTGGTGAAAACCTTGTTTCAGTTCTCTTTATTAACTTTTCGAGAAACTTTTCTTATTTGTGGTCTCAACCGTACCTGGTTCCAATTAGTCTTGTTCTATCTTAATTCTGTCTTAAAACACTTCTTGTAATTTTACTTCAATTTTTACACTGTCCCAAGACTTCCAATTGCCGTCCCTACTCTTCTTTGTACCGTCCCAGGCTTCTCTCTCCTGTCCCAAGACTGTTCGGTACCGTCCCAGTACTTTCCGGCCGTGTCCCAAGACTCTTGTCCAAGACTACTGTCCCAAGGCTAGTGTCCCAAGACTACTGTCCCAAGACTACTGTCCCAAGATTAGTGTCCCAAGACTAGTGTCCCAAGACTAGTGTCCCAAGACTACTGTCCCAAGACTACTGTCCCAAGACTACTGTCCCAAGACTAGTGTCCCAAGACTAGTGTCCCAAGACTACTGTCCCAAGACTACTGTCCCAAGACTAGTGTCCCAAGACCCTGTCCCAAGACCCTGTCCCAAGACCCTTGTCCCAAGACCTTGTCCCAAGACCTTGTCCCAAGACCCCGTCCCAAGACCTTGTCCCAAGACCTTGTCCCAAGACCCTGTCCCAAGACCCCGTCCCAAGACCCCGTCCCAAGACCTTGTCCCAAGACCCCGTCCCAAGACCTTGTCCCAAGACCCTGTCCCAAGACCTTGTCCCAAGACCTTGTCCCAAGACCTTGTCCCAAGACCTTGTCCCAAGACCTTGTCCCAAGACCTTGTCCCAAGACCTTGTCCCAAGACCCCGTCCCAAGACCTTGTCCCAAGACCTTGTCCCAAGACCTTGTCCCAAGACCTTGTCCCAAGACCCTGTCCCAAGACCCTTGTCCCAAGACCCTGTCCCAAGACCCTGTCCCAAGACCACTGTCCCAAGACTGTACTGTCCCAAGACTGTCCCCAGACTGCTCTGTCCTAAGACTTCTTCGGCACTGTCCCAAGACTGTTGACAAGTGTCTGGGTGGTGGGACTTCTTCCTTCTTCGTTATGGGGACTTCTTGATTCGCCGTACCTTGTACCACCACTCAAGCTCTAGTAAAATTTTCCCAAAATCCTCTCTTAAAAACCAAATGCTGACCCCCCTTTTTCTTATTTCTCTTTTTGGCTACCTCTATTTCAATGTTCCAAGTAACTTGAGACCAAAACCTGTGCGCAGGTATCTTGTGATCACCTGTTCGTACAAATTTTTAACACAAATCCTCACCAAAATGCAACAAAAATCTAAGCAAGAAAAAGTAATAAAAACAGAAAGATGAGCCCACCTAAAATTCAAAGGTGACAAATGTCTACCTTCTATTGAAAAAAAAAAAAAATGTCTTGTACCTAATTGCCACGCGTTTCCTTCCCCCCTGCTAGCGATCTTATGGGGTATTACAAAAACTGTCTATGTCCCTTCCCCCCTACCAATCCGACCTGGGTACCTTCCTTAACTCGTGTTCAAATTTCGATATCCACCTAATATTACCAACGCGTGTTAATTTCTAATGTAACTAAGTCAATGATGTCGACTAATTAGTTACTCTAATTTCCCCCTTTTTACAATTTACAACCGCCAACCTCTAACTTAACCAGCCCCCCTTCTAACCTCCCCCCTTTTTAGCCCCCCTTCTTAAGCCTAAAATCACCTTAAGCGCCGGGTGCTAAACCTCTCAAGAGAAAACCGTAGACCTGTCTCCAGGCCTGCTCAAGTAAAAACGTTTCTCAAAACCGGGGGATATCGCTTATCCAATTTTACACTTATTTCCTATAATTTATTGTGAATTGTAACGATACCCGTTCTGCCCAACTTGAGAACTCGAGAATTGCCAAAACCTTCTTGGCTGCTTTCCCACTCGACTGGTCACCTGTTCCAGTCCAGTCTCCTATTGGTTCAGCTCAAGTGTCCCTGAACCACTTTCCCACTCGGCTGGTCACCTCTTCCAGTGAAGTCTCCTATTGGTCCAGCTAAGTTCCAAGCTATCTAAAAACCCTTGACAACGCCCCACACTCGGGCTCTTTATTGAGGTTACTGGGTTAAATTGCTAGGTTGATCGAAACGATCGAACTTGTAAAACAGTATGGGTATACTATTTAATTAATATAAAGGTTTGATCCAACTAATCTGGTGTCAAAGTCACTGTCTTTTTTCGTTTTATGGTTTTTGTTCCTTTTTCTATTCTTTTTTTGGTTTTTGTTTTGCTTTTTGTCTTTTTGCTCGTGTTTTTGTCCCCCTAGTTGCCCCCCTTTACTCGGTTAGCTAAGCCTCGTTCGGAGAGCGTACCAGGAAATTTTCTCGAGTTTTCTTAAAAAGCTATCACGGTACAACCGGAAGGTTTGCACGTCCCTGTCGAACCGTACCACCGGTACTCTAGAATGGGCATTCAGCCCGAAGCTGTCTCAAGTGGGTTCGACTCCGTAGTCTTGATGTCGTAAACACCCAGGAGCGCCATAAAAACACTATGTAACATTCGTCTACTGCAGTCACACATGAGGCTTAAGAAAAATAGGCCCTATAACCACTGGCTCAAGGGTCAGGGACACCATCTCTTGTGTTTTTCTACCTCAAGAACGGTCGGAGCCAGTTCGGTTCGTTTGTGACATGAGACTACGACCCGTTACAGCTTAAAGGCTACTACTAAAATATCCCCCCACTCTAGAATTAGAAACGTCCCCATACTTAGGTCTCTAGATACCCAAAATACATGAACGCCGTTAAAAACCGGGTTGGAACAATCCGTTAAGTTACTTTTTATTAGACAGTGGAACTTTGATCCATTTCAGATGGATCAACCTAAAACTCGCCTTACCTCAACATAACAATTATAAAACACACTCTAGGAATTTAAACTAAGTACTCACATTGTAGCACGCTCAAGAACCAGGAAGTAAATAAGTCGGTAAGCAACTCAAGAATTAATAAAGTAACTAAAATGAGTTTAACGTTAGTCAGTTTTAATAACAAGAACAAGTTTTTACTCTAGACTGTAAGTTCTCGTGAACCATTGGGACACTCTAGCTGTCCACCTTTCCACCTAAGGTTCACTCTGGTCCAGTTAATAATAGTACTCCAGTCACAACAATCCAGTTCGTGGGAATGCGCTCGTCTCTGTTTCAGATGGGACAGCTCTACTCTCGATTATTATTGCTACTGAAATTGCGAATAGCAATTTCCCACTGTTTTATTTAGTAACTTTCCCGCGATTGTTACTCGATCGTTCTGACTTCTCTTTTCTGATTTTCAGTTATCGCGAGAAAATCGTGCATGACAGGTTCCATTCGAAATTTTGAAAAATTAAATTTCACTCCAAAATCAAGTGTTTTTTGCTTCTCTCAAGGTCAAACTTCCGAATATGACCGACTGGCACACAGGGAGGATCAACTGTCACAGATTACAATGCAGTAGATGAGAATGATGAAATCCACCGAGTGATGATGGAAGTGGAACCATTGCTGGAAGCTTCGGGAAAACGTAATTGGAGGAGCATCATGTTGACGCATGACGAGTTTCCTTGCCACTGCTTGCTGCAGACCTGGTGGTATCCCAAGCGTAGTAATCTGATGTTGATCTGGGACTCTGGAGAGCTGCTCTCCATGGGTTTACCAGATTCATCACAGCCCATAACAATAGTGATAGTGGGAGTTATGATGGCGATACGATGGCTGGAAGCTCATGTGAGAGAAAATAATAGACAAGAGGCACCAACGAGAGAACAATTGCGGAAATTAGATTGTCTGAAAGATTTAGATCTTTTTGAGACAATGTGCAAAATTCTAAACATTCCGATGGAAGTGAAGAAGATATGGGCAAGAAAACGATTGATGCCATGGTTCAGAGCTAACATGACTGCATGGTTGTACGAGTATGCGAAAAAGCATATGTCGAAACATGGCAGAGTGTACAGTGAATATCAGCTGGACATTGGGGCAGGAGCTTTCAAGCGAGCTTTCGTGACCCATCGGAATACAGTGACCACCGCTGTGAAGAGAATTTCCAGGACGAGTGAGCGTAGTGGAAATGAGAAGGCAGAGATGCTGAAAGAAGATTTGGAGAGAAACGTGACGTTGTGTCTCCACAACAGCTTCTGTAGAAACAGAGAATCAAACGTGGATCCCCTACCTTGCTGTAAACAGAGGGTGGAAGAGCAGAAGTGTTGGAGGACGGCTTCCAACAGCGTCAGGATAGTCAATGACGTGCTACAAGACACGGAAACCGAAAGTGCGGAGTCAGTGTCACAGGAGGAGGAAATGGAGCATTGACGAATGGTCGAGAAAACAAGAGGCAGCAAGAAAGAAAATTAGAAGAATTTAGAAGTTTTAGAACTTCTAAACGACGAAAAAGAAGAGAACAAAGGGATGATGAAGAAAAGTCAAAACTCAGAACTGTTTTATGTGTGTGAAAAACTCAAGTGAGAAACCAAGCAACCAAGTTGTAATTGAAAACTGAAACATTTAGTTGAGTTTTGAAATTGTTGCATTTATAAATTTGCATTTTGATTTTAGTTGAAGTGGCTTTAGAGACACTCACTTATTATTTATTTAGAAAGGCTTGAGGGAAGAGTATATTTAAATATTCCAGCCTGCATGATTGTTTTTAATCACTTAGGAAGACTGATCACTTTGTGGTGACATGAAAAACTTGAGTAACTTCTTGAGGAGGGAGGTTGTTACATTGTTCTTTCTAACCACAAAGTTTCTTAGTTTTAATAATCAGGACAATAAACAAGCAAGATTTCCGAAGGGAAGGAGCATAGTAGGATAATTTTAGCTTGTTGGTTGGCAGGACTGTCCTGCAAGCCAACACCTTTTAAATCTAGGAGAAAAAGTTTCAATCGGGACATTGACACTGGAAGTCAGAAAATATGTTTTATCTTAAGTCATATCCTCAATGTGCAGATTAATGAAAGAATTTGAAGGCTATAGTGATGTAGTATGATGCCATTTATATTCTGCAGTGAGTCGATGTGACGTAGATAAAAGTAATTTCGTGCATTTTGTAAATTCTGTTCGATGACACTGAACCATTTAGAACATTGTGCGATTCAATGAGGACATTGACCGGACTGTCCGGGGAGTATGTGACATTCAATCAGAATGTGAAAAATGCAATCTCTGCAGAATTCGGAATTTTAGCAGTAAGCCTTCCGGATTGGTGGTTTTTAAGAACTAAGGGCGTTATTGGAACGTTTAGCCAAATGGTGAAGGCTGGAATATTCTAGTATTTTAAAATTTCAAAAATTCGAATGATGACGACACATTTCTGAGAAATGCTGAAACGGCCATTTTAACAAGAAACGAGAGAAAAAACACAACAACATTAGTTGCGCTGACGATAACAACGACAATCGTGATTGAAAAACAGCAGCAGATTGCAGAGAACGTTCCGAGTTGCAACTATTGTGCTGCTACAATAGTTGCAAGGCCGTTGCGAACAACGGTGAAGGGTAAGAAACCAGCCTTCCGGATTGGGAAGAAATCGAGATCAACGGGCTTGATTCACCGGATTCAAGAATCCGGAAGGGTCTCGGGACGGAAAACTTTTATTGACTCGTGTGAACTTCTAGCATCCTGTCATGTCCTGACTTGAATTTAATTGATATTTGGATTAGTTTTGACAAGGATGAGGTGCTAAGAGTTGGGGGGGAAAGGGTTGATCCATCTTCGATGGAGATGATGATTTTTATCTACTGAACAAAAACAATAGTAATATAATAAGTAGTAGCCCTGTTTTTAGGAGTGACCTCGTGGTCTGGGGATACTGAGACCCAGCCATGAGCTCACTATTTTTGCATGTAATTCAGTTAATTTGAGCGTTCTGGTCGAAGCCGGAGAACAGTAACGTTTTTGTCGACCCGATGTTAGAAAAGACCACCGAAAAGTACTGGCTTGGTAGAGACGGTGAAAAACATGCAAAGCTCTGTTTAGACGCTAACCAGTCGTCTTAAGACATAGTTTTGTTATCCGTCGATATGTATCTTCCGGGCGAATGTTACATGTATGTCTTGAATTTTTTATTATCAGGTTTTCAGTGTGGGTAAGTCCCACCCCCACTCCCCGGACAAAAATATCCATCGGCGTCCCCGTCGATCGCATACCGGATATCAAGTCAAGGTTAGAAGCTGGAATGAGAAGTTGTCCTTCCTGGGCAGCCCAGGAAGGATCATCTCGTTCGGTCTTAATGTATTTCGCGCTTTCACGATCTACGTCTTGAATCGTAACGCTGGACTTTTTAGGGTCTGATGTCATTTCGTTCAGCCACTCTAAGACACGCAGATTCGTCAGGTCCTGTTCATTTGACTGCTGTTGCTCATCGTCGAATTCTACCTCAGGTTTCGACCAGTCGTCAACCCACTCATCGTTGTGATCATCGACTATGTCAATGTCTTGTGACACGGTTATTTCCTCTAAACCCACTACTTCCTCCACTATTTTCTTTAGATCTATCCTATCCACTACAAAGTCGTCACCGTAAGGATTGTATTTCTTTCTTGGTCTCGTCCCGTCCTTCTGACGAGTCTGCATCGTGAACGGAAGGTCCGGTTCGAAGTTCTTGGGAACCTCTGTCTGTTCGGGATCCTGCCAATCTTCCTCTGCGTAGGGTAAGGTTTCATCGTCCGCTTCGATCTGTTCGTTTGGATCCAGGTCCAATGGTGTATCCGTACCTTCCTCTACGACTTCGTTTCCATCGTTCTTCTCCCTGGTGCCTTTTTCATTGACCTCACAAGCAGGATCCATCATTAGATAATCCCCTTCTTCCATGTTTTCAGGTATACACCAGTCTTCTGTCGATGGATTGTGTGGCTTGATGTTCTCGTAGTGGGCGGCTCGGCCAGTACTCAGTCTATAAAAGCGTCCCTCTTGGTGCACCTCTGTAATCATGAAGGGTCCCCTCCATTTCTTTAGAAGCTTCTTTGTCCCTTTCGGTGGTATAACGTTCTGAAATACCCATACGTAGTCTCCCACCGAGTGAGCCTTTGCACCAGCTGCTTTCTTGTCGAATCTTTTCCTCTGCCTTGCCTGTGCCTGCTGAGTGTTTCGTCTACACAGATCGTTCAACTCCTGTTGACGTCTGATCACATCCCTTACGTAAACCTGTGGAGATGTTTTCTTTCCCTCATACTCTGGGTAGAAGAATGTCAAGGGTAAAGACTTCTCGTGTCCCGTCAGCATCATGTGTGGACTGACTCCAGTGGTGGAGTGTTGCGTGCTATTATAAGCTCCCATCACCTGTGGAAGGTATCTGTCCCAATCGGTCATGTACCTGGAACAATATACCCTCAGCATCGACACTAACGTCCTATTCTGTCTTTCCACTAGGCTATTCGTTTGAGGGTGGTATGTCGTGGAGTGAGCCTGAGCGACCTGTGAGCGTCTCATAAGCTCTTTCGTAAGCTCGCCTACGAAAGCCGTTCCATTATCCGATTGAAACGTCATCGGACAACCATGTCTTGCTATCCACGTGTTGATCAGGTGGTCGCATGTCTCTTCCGCCGAGGCAGTTATGCAGGGCACGGCCTCTGCATACTTCGTGAAGTGATCTATCATGACCAAGACTTGGTTGTAACCGCTGTCTGTCATGCATATCTTCTGGTGATCTATCTGCACCACCTCGTTGAATTCAGACGACTCAATCGATTGTAAAGGAAATCGTAATTTCCTTGGAACCTTGACCTGTTGGCATGACAGGCACGCTGTTACCCATTTCTCACATGCCTTTTTCATTCCAGGCCACTCAAAGCGCTTCAGGATCCTCTGATACACTTTGTCGATCCCTTGATGGCCCATCTGATCATGCGACCTGAACAATAGTTCTGTCTGATAGAGTTGCGGCAACACTATCGCGTTATATTTGTATAAAACCTTGTCTTCTTCTCTTCTCCTGCAAGCCACGATCCCGTCCTTGTTCAGATATAATCTCCCCTCCTTCTGCATGAAGTATTGTCTCAGGATCCTATAGCTGTCTTCTTCTAGGTCACCTTTGTCAGGTGCACCGTTTTCTATCCACCTTTTTAGGTTGCTTGTCATGCGATCATTTCTCTGCGCCCTTAGAAGGTCCGAGAGCCTGTATCTCGCCTTCAAGTACGTCTCCATGACTCTCATCTGACTATTCAGCTCGTTGGGCTGATGTGTGTCTTCTTCCATCTTAACGCACCAAATCTTCGCCAACGGTTGTGTTTCTTGCTGAAACGGCTGAAGATCAGTCCTGACTACCTCTTTCTGCGGCAACAGGCTTATCGAACGTTTCGATACCGCTATCGTTTCTAAGTCATCCGCTGCGTTGTCAAAGACTCTTTCGCTCGGTATAAGGTAGCGATCGCTGTCCGGATCCTGGTACACCTCTCTGTCCAGGTCTCTCGCCCGAGTTTCCACTAGTAGCGTGTGTATCGCCAGTTCTGACAGTTCTGATCCCGAGGTCGAATCCCTGTCTGAATAGGTGTTCATTCTTGAGCTTTCTGACTTATCATCCATCGAAGGTGTTGTGCTGGAGACTGCACGCTCCTCCAGATCATGTCTGTATTTCCTTCGCATCCATCTAAACTCCCCGGACAAAACCTTGTTCTCTAGGTCCTGTTTCTCATCAGGAATTTTCTCGTCTATCTCGGACTCCCCGGACAAATTCACTTGTCCCGGGTGTTGATCTTGTGATCGCTGGTTTTTCTCCTTATCCTTCTCCCCGGACAAATAGTCTTGCGGCAGATTTTGTTCTACAACTTCACCCTCTTTATCCCGGTCTACAAAGGTGACAGTTTTCTTTTGTTTGCCGCTCTCCTGTCCTTTCTGTCCGTAAGAAGTACTGGTTAAAATCTCCTGGGGTATTGAGGATACTAGTTGCTGAACTATTGTCCTACAATCCCTTTCGTTCTCTTCGTGCTGTCGTCTGGACGGCATGATCTTCACCTTCTCACTGACTGTTAGCGATGCCATTGCTGCTGTCCACTCGGGGTCATCTCTGGTCACTTCTCTTTCTAACAATCCACCCAGCATCCGCATTACTTGTGGTGTGACTTGCACCGTTTTATCCAGTAATGAGAGGCTGTTTATATTCATGCGAGAGAGTTCTTGCTGGACCAGGTTCGAGCGCAGCAACAAATCCAAGGGGACCGGGTCCTCCTTGGACAAGATCTTTATCTCGGCTGCTTTCTCTACAGGTAGCTCAGGGTGCCCTGGAATTTGATGTCCTGATTTGTCCAACCATCTCGCTAAGGGAAGCGCTTCATAAGTTTCTTTGTCCAGAAACGAGAATCCCTCCTTTATTTCCGCCTGATTGGCCTGCTTCTGCTCCAATCTTTCATAGAACTCAGTTTTCTTGCTGAGGCTGTCAGCATTCTGGTGTTTATCACGCATCCTATGTTCGATTATCATATGGTAGCCATCCAGTCTTACTATCCATCTACCAATATAACTCTGATCCATCGAGTAGGTCTTCAACCAGGATAACGCTCTGTTGTCCACGCGTAACTTGAAGGGAGCGCTCCCCAAGTATGCACGGGACTTCTCCACAAAAGTGACTACTGCAAACATTTCTGCTTTTGGTGCGCCATATTTCATCTCTGTGTCACTCAAGACTTTGCTGCCGTATGCAATGGGACGGAGAACTGTTCTTCCGTTCCATTCTTGCTCTTGATGTAAGATTCCTGAGATGGCCACCACCGATGCGTCTGTGTCGAGAACATACATGCCCTTTTCTGTAGGCATGCCCAGCACTGGCGCTTCGCACAGTTCCCGCTTTATGTTCTCGAAAGCAACCTGTGCCTCATCGTTCCATTCGAACTTTTTCCCTTTGTTGCGCATCAGCTTCTGCATCGGGTACACCTTATCCGCATATCCTATAATGAATTCACGGTAATAATTGGCAAACCCCAGGAAGCTCATTAGCTGTGTGTCCGTTCTAGGAGCTTTCCATGTCAGCACAGCCTCTACTGCTTCTGGATCTGGTCTCACACCATGCCTGTCCACCATTCTTCCCAGGTACTTGATCGAATCCCTAAGGATTTCACATTTCGATGGTTTGCATTTCAAGCCTGCTCTTTTCATACATCCGAAGACCTCATCGAGCCGATCAATGTGATCCTCCAGGGTCGGTGTCGCAATGACTACATCATCCACGTAGCACATCAAGAGATTCCCGTACTTTTTGGTCACTCCTGTCAAAGCCTGAGCCATCAGCCTTTGAAAAGTTGCTGTTGCATTGCACAAGCCGAAGGGCATCCTCTTCCACTGGTACAACCCCAATTCGCACGCGAAACCGGTTTTTTCCCTATCCTTTTTCCGCAAAGGAACCTGCCAGAAGCCAGAGCCTAAGTCCAATGTGGTGAAGAACTTTGCATCACCAAGTTTAGATAGGCTCTCGTCTATTCGCGGTATCGGGTACGCATCTTTTATCGTTACCGCGTTCAAGTAACGAAAGTCGCAACAAAATCTAAGCTGCCCCCCTTTCTTTTTCGCCATTACTACTCCGCAAGCCCATGGCGATTTCGAGGGTTCTATCATGTCGTATTCAAGCAACATTTCTATTTCCGCTCGGCACGCTTCCGATTTATGTGGCTTCATTCGCCTTGCGCCTTCCCTATGGGGAACGGCGCCCTCTTCTAGTTCGATTTCGTGTTCGACGAAATTACAGCAACCGATGTCCGCCTTATGTTTTGAAAATACCTCGGCGTTCCGATTTAGGAGGTCCCGCAATTTTTCAAAATCTCCCTCACCTATTTTTCCTTTTAAATGTTCTATTTCTGGCAAAACCGGTTTGTCAGAATCTAGTTCATATGACCTGGGGCGTTCCGGAAAATTCGAGCAGCTTGATAAGCCGTCGTCCGTTTCGGACTTCATTGAAAACAATTTATGAATAGATTTTAATTCATTGATTCTCTTTAAGATTTTATCTTTATTTGCATGATAAGGACAGTCTTTCACACTATATTTCTTCAAGTTTTCTGTCTCCTCATAGTCGGTCCTCATCGGCAAGGCGTAGCCAAGCTTCTTTCCACGCTGGATTGAAACCGTGGTGTCCAGTGTGTTCAACAACACACTGACACACAGTCCGTTTCGCGTTACCGAGAAGCTCCGGCCTAAAATCACCGAACTCTGACTATTTGGATTCGGTACTAAGCAAACCTGTTTACTATCACTCAACGAATTTAGATTTCCCATTCTAAAAATTGCTATTACAGCTTGTCCTGGCTGTAATTTTACTTTTCTATCCAAAAAAACTGGTACCTTATTTTCGTCTGTTATTATCCTATTAATTGGTCTCTTAACATACTTTCGGTCCGGGTTTCTAATCAATCATCACGTCAAAATTCCTGACAAAATCTCTGCCCAAGATGAATTGGTCGGCATCGTCCAGATTCTCTACCACCACGAAGCTCATCCAAAGATCCCGTCCTCCCATGTGGAGGACCGTTATTGGTGTTCTTCCGGCTACGTAGATAGCTCCTCGATTGGCTGCAGCCAGTCGGAGGTTCGTTGGAATCAGATCTTCTCGCGTGAAGCCCATTCTTTCCCAAGTTTTTATCAGCATCACACTCACTACCGCTCCTGTGTCCAGAAGCCCTGTGACTCCGATTTTTGTTCCGTTGGTGTCGAGCAGATGTGCTGTCACATCTGCTTCATATCCAATGTGTACTGCGTCTTGTTCCATCATGGCGTCATGGCCTATCCTGCGGACCTTGAGTTCCTCTTCCCCCAAATAGATCTGCCCTATTTGGTCATCATCTGTTGTTACATAAGTCCTGGTGTAGATGCTGATCCCATCCACGTTCAGCATCACTTGATACGGCCCATAGACTTCTAGGTAGCGTCCATGAAGTTTCTTCATGCGAGGGCCACCCGTCGTTAGTAGTGCCCTCACAGCCCTCGACTCGGTGCGTGGCTCCATCTGCCTCAGATAGTCTGCATATGTGTCCAAATGCATCAAAGTGAACTCAGACGGTTCACTCAGATTTCTGATTACCTGATGCCCTGCCACCGAGATTATCGACTGTATTTTACTTCCTTGCGGTGCCATACCGAACCTCTGACCAGAGATAACATTAAGTTTCATGCTCAAGCTGCTTGGTGCTTTTGCCTCTTCAACTTCCGTTGCTTCGAAGGCGTTCAGTTGCTCCTGTAATTTTTCATTCTCCAGCTCGAGTTTCACCTTTTGTTCAATCTCTTTCGTCACTAGTTCCTGCTGTACTCTATTTATAGCATCCCTCGCAGCTGCCCTATAATCGATTTTGAAGTCATCGGCCGCAGTTGCTGGTTCCGGTTCACGTGCTTCCTCTGTTACCGCTTGCATCTTCTTTGCCACCAGCTCTTGAGGTTTATCCTTTCTGCGTGCCTCCGCTTCACTCAAAAGTCGAGCCTTGCTGGCTTTCACTCCTGACAGAGCTTCTTCATGTCTTGGATGCTTGATGTCTGCCACTGCATCCCAGAATTGCGGACAATCTGATTTAAAATGACCTTCCAAGTTACAAAAGAAACACCTCGGGCCGAATTTCGCAATTACTCCTCTCATGAAATCCTCCTGGTCCAACTCTGACGCATCTTCGTCCTCGAGGCTAAAGCCTATTGCTTTCATGCCTTGTTTGTAAGTTGGGCATGCTGACACATGATGGTCTGTTGAACTGCAATTAGCACAAGAACGTCTCTTGTCCATATCATCCCTCGGTTTGTACCAATTGTTCCCTTGGTTTGCTGGTCCGTTGTTAAAATTGCCATAATTGTTCTTGTAATATCCAGATCTCGAAGGAGGTTTCAACAAAAGATACTCTTTTGATTTGAGCCTCAACTCCTCCGGTGTTGGCGCATTAGTTGATAGTGGTGTGTAATGCGTTGCTAGCATCGTACGAAGTTCATCATTTTTCACACCATCGATGAATTTTGAGGCTACGGCCAGGTTCATCCTTCGGTTTGACTCATCCGGTTGGCTGCGTCTTCTCAGCATTTCCAAATCATCGAGAAACTTGTCTATTGTTTCATCTTCTCGTTGCCTCCGTTTCTCGAAGCGCATCATCGCCTGGTGCCCCTGCACCCCTGATCCGAAACGGTTTAACAAGATTTCGAAGATTTTCTCAGCAGTGTCACGTTGATACTGTTTCTTGGCCATCCCAGAAAGGGCTGTCCCTTCTAAGTTGCTGGTGAGCGCGCTGCATTCCTGTCTCTCCGACAAGTCCTCTTCCTCGAAATGCAGCTTCATTACCTCTATCCAGGTATCAATACAGCCATCAGATTCGTCTTTGTAGCATCTTGGTTTCTTAAAGACTCTTCTGGACTTCTCACTGCGTTCATTGGTTCTTGATAACCTCGTCAGGAATGTCTCTAAAGACCTGTTCAGGGGTTTAAATGCTGTGGCCATTGCCGTAGCATCCCTTGAGTGTCCCGCTTGAGTGTCCTCACACCTTGTCGAAGGCTCTGTGTGCGGTGCATCCCTGCAATCCGAATCACCATGAGCGTTTCCCGCTTGGCCCATATGACTCCTCCTCGGGCTTGTATGCCCCATGTTGCTAGAATCGCTTCTCCCAGTCGCATGTGTGCTTTGCGTTGGTCGTTCGTTCGAGGTTTGTCTGTTCCCCGTTGAACTTGCTCTACTGTTCGGGCCCCATGCTGTATTACCCCCTTGTGGCATAGCCTGATGAACTGCCCCTGCCTCTAGTGGATCCATACGTCTTCCTCCTTTGATGTTCATTGAAGTTCACCCTCGGTTCCCTGCTGGGACCTCCCGAGTTCGGCTCTCCTTCTTTTGGTCCACTCTTGCTGCTTAGTAGCCCGTCCAACCTATCCATGATAGCCTGAGTTCGCCTCTCCATCATCGCGTCTATCTTTGTGTCAAGAGACCCAAGAGACTGCTCTTGCTGAATTCTTAATTTCTCCATGTCGGCTCTTAAGCGTAACTCCCTCTGTTCCGCCTCTCTTGTCATTCGCGACAAGTTCCTCGTCATATGTTCGTCCGTTCTTTCTTTCAAGCGTTTTTCGCTTCTGCCAACTTCTTGTCTGTTGCGGTTTATTTCTTCCCGCAGACTTTCTCTTTCAATGTGAACTGCTCTTTCTAGTTCACTCATCCTTATCGACATCTGTTCATTTTGTTCTCCTAAACTGCCCACTATGTTGTTTAAGGCTTCCTCTAGTGCTGCCCCGTTATCCACGAGTGGCGTCACTAGTGGTGGTGTAACCCTGTCGGTCCCAGGTAACTTCGTGCTTGTCGAGATCCGGGCCTTGACTCTCTGCTTCAACGTCTTTTCATTATTCATTTCAGGATCCATTAACGCATTGCCGAGCCCTCTGGTTCTACTCTCTTCAGGTTGTGGCTCCGAACTTGTCCTAATCGCGAAGTCTTTTGACTGGCCTGGTGTGTTTGCCTCTTTGCTTATCGTTGTCACTACACCAAATTTGTCCATGGTTCCAGTCTCTCTTCCGACGTGTGCCTCACTCTCCTGGATCGAACTATTGAGGCTTACTTGAGATCTAGAGTCCCCTTGCTCCTCTTCATCTTCTTCCTCCTGAGACTCACCATCGTTTCCTGCTCCTCCTCCCATGCTGAATGGAAAGATGTTTCCGAAGGTGTTCTTCATTCTTTCTGAGAACGATGATGATGTCGTTTGTTTCCCAGTTCCACTTGCCATCATAGTGTTGTCTGTCGGAGATCTTCTCGTTGCCGCTACCTCAGTTGAGATGTCGGACAGTTCCGACATCTCTTCTCGATCCAATGTCCCGGTGGAAGTGGCAAAATCATGGCCTTGTTCTACCGGGGTAGATTCACTCGCCAGCCTTCTGCCTCTCCCTTCCAGTTCATTTACTTCCTGGTTGTCATTCATGGTATGGTCCGTATTGACCTCCACTTCTAACAGTTCTCTTCGCTCTTCTGAGGTCTTTTGACTTCTCGTTTCAACCATTCTGCCTGAAACCGTCCCCCTTTTGTCAGACCGGGATCGCTTGATCCAATCCACAAAAGGATCGGTCATCTTTTTTCTTTGCTTTTCAGGTATGAATTTCCTAGAGCTATTACCTCGTTTTGGTATCCTTGACTTGTCTAAACTCATTCTCGATTTGTCACTTTCCTATGCCTACTCTTGACTCAATTGCTAGAGACCTTATAGTTTTATTAACAATAATAATGACACAACACAATAAATTTCACCAGATTATATTAAATAGTGACCACGAATCCCTGTATGTTGTCAGAGTACAGTTTGTATAAAATTTATTCACACTAACCGATTATCGGTCCAAAGATCTGGAAACTAGCACAATATGATGTTATCAGTCAATTTAAAAGATAGTGTATTCACTACCCAATCAAGCACAGTTTACGTTGATTTAAAATCAAAAACAAAAATATATATTGACACAATATGAATGTATATATAAAAAAACGTATGTGTCTTGTACTCTTAGTCGGTCGCAGTACAATAGTCGAACCTGTCTTTTAAAGAAAAAGCTTTCCCTGCTTGGTGCTGCACCAAACAGACAAAACTTTGAAGGCAGTAATTTTCTCAAGTGGGTGTCTATTGCACCCACCGAGTACTGTGTTACCTATTTGCCTTCGGACTGCCCGAGCTAGACCTACTAAAATCCTCAGGGCAGTCACTTTTCCCAAAAACGTATTATGTTTCAATCCACACCAATGAGTCACGCTCTTTTTAATTTAGACTTAGTGTCGCGAATATCCGAGTTCGGACCTGTTTTGTATTAGTCTGGTTCTTTTTGAAAGGCAAGTTACCAGTGCAGTCACTGATACCTAGCCTGTGTATTAATAACCTAATACCTCTCGCTTTTTAGTCTTTCTTTCGTTTACCTAAGTCCTTAATAAAATAATACCCCTCCGGATTGGCACAAATAGGACCCTTCCGGACTGTCAGAATATAGACCCCTCCGGATTGGGACCCCTCCTAGTTAGTTAATAGTAGACCCCTCCGGATTTGGACCCCTCCGAATTAGCAACTATAAGACCCCTCCGGATTCGGACCCCTCCGGTTTTGTGGAAAGTAGACCCCTCCGGATTCGGAGCCCTTAGCTCTGTCAAAGTAGCTTTTCGTAGTTTTCTTAATTTCAGCTTATACCCCTCCGGATACGTTCTCCGATGCAATTATGCTCTTTCAATTAACTGGGAAGGGTATTTACTACCTTCCTAGACCCTTCCGGATTGAAGTTAAGCCTCTTATTTGACAATTCACGCTAACGGTGAAGGGTCTTATCGCTGGCCTAACTTCGGCTCGATTAAGCTTTTGCTGTGCCTTTAGCCCTCCCTTTTGGTCTAGAATGGCCTAAAGTTACTTTATTCAACCGCTATTACCTTTTGGTAGGGGTCTAAGGGTTTTTCAGAAAAATTTATAAAACGTGAAGGGTGTACCCCTCCGGATTTGTGTAATTTGCTAAAAACAATCTCAAAAAATTTTCTCGCTTACTTTTCCAAAAACAATTTCTGACCCTATCAGTAAGCTCAGCTAATTCCTGATCTATTGGTACCAAGATCAACTCAATATGCTCAGTAGTTCCAAAGTTATTAACCAAAACGTCTTTTTTGTAAACTCAAAAAATTTCTCACTTATAGGTTTCGCCTAACTTTTTCCGCAAATCTGGTCCTTTCGACCTAAAAATTATTGATCTGAGCTCAGAAGGCCTATACTCTTCTAGTTCATTGCAAAAGACCCGATCTAAAACGCTTTTGTAGAAAAAATTTGCGAAAAACTATGCTACCTGGACCCCTCCGGATTGATGAATCCACCAAATCAAACACGTTATGTTCGATTTCTCTGCAACCCGGAAGGCTTTCGGGTAGCGGGTTTTAAAACTCGTAGATTCACTAGTGGACGTTGTCCGAACAACTATTTTTACTGTCCTAACTCAAAGATTTCAAAAAATTTTCTGATTTTATAATGTTTCTTACTATCAAAAAATGGGAAAATTTGGTTTTTTGGTACCAAACTAGTTCCAACCACTTCCGAACTAAAGTTAACCGGTTCTACTTATTACAGTAGTGCAGTTACGATGTAACACTCTAACTTAGCGCTTTTTTCCGTTTCAAAAAATATCGATATCTCAAAAATCGCGACTTGTGGGGGGATCAAAATATCGCTATTTTGACCCTAAAAACCGGTCTGTTTTCGTTGTTTTTCACTGAATTCCCAGAATCTGATTTAAAATGACCTTCCAAGTTACAAAAGAAACACCTCGGGCCGAATTTCGCAATTACTCCTCTCATGAAATCCTCCTGGTCCAACTCTGACGCATCTTCGTCCTCGAGGCTAAAGCCTATTGCTTTCATGCCTTGTTTGTAAGTTGGGCATGCTGACACATGATGGTCTGTTGAACTGCAATTAGCACAAGAACGTCTCTTGTCCATATCATCCCTCGGTTTGTACCAATTGTTCCCTTGGTTGGCTGGTCCGTTGTTAAAATTTCCATAATTGTTCTTGTAATATCCAGATCTCGAAGGAGGTTTCAACAAAAGATACTCTTTTGATTTGAGCCTCAACTCCTCCGGTAATGGCGCATTAGTTGATAGTGGTGTGTAATGCGTTGCTAGCATCGTACGAAGTTCATCATTTTTCACACCATCGATGAATTTTGAGGCTACGGCCAGGTTCATCCTTCGGTTTGACTCATCCGGTTGGCTGCGTCTTCTCAGCATTTCCAAATCATCGAGAAACTTGTCTATTGTTTCATCTTCTCGTTGCCTCCGTTTCTCGAAGCGCATCATCGCCTGGTGCCCCTGCACCCCTGATCCGAAACGGTTTAACAAGATTTCGAAGATTTTCTCAGCAGTGTCACGTTGATACTGTTTCTTGGCCATCCCAGAAAGGGCTGTCCCTTCTAAGTTGCTGGTGAGCGCGCTGCATTCCTGTCTCTCCGACAAGTCCGCTTCATTACCTCTATCCAGGTATCAATACAGCCATCAGATTCGTCTTTGTAGCATCTTGGTTTCTTAAAGACTCTTCTGGACTTCTCACTGCGTTCATTGGTTCTTGATAACCTCGTCAGGAATGTCTCTAAAGACCTGTTCAGGGGTTTAAATGCTGTGGCCATTGCCGTAGCATCCCTTGAGTGTCCCGCTTGAGTGTCCTCACACCTTGTCGAAGGCTTTGTGTGCGGTGCATCCCTGCAATCCGAATCACCATGAGCGTTTCCCGCTTGGCCCATATGACTCCTCCTCGGGCTTGTATGCCCCATGTTGCTAGAATCGCTTCTCCCAGTCGCATGTGTGCTTTGCGTTGGTCGTTCGTTCGAGGTTTGTCTGTTCCCCGTTGAACTTGCTCTACTGTTCGGGCCCCATGCTGTATTACCCCCTTGTGGCATAGCCTGATGAACTGCCCCTGCCTCTAGTGGATCCATACGTCTTCCTCCTTTGATGTTCATTGAAGTTCACCCTCGGTTCCCTGCTGGGACCTCCCGAGTTCGGCTCTCCTTCTTTTGGTCCACTCTTGCTGCTTAGTAGCCCGTCCAACCTATCCATGATAGCCTGAGTTCGCCTCTCCATCATCGCGTCTATCTTTGTGTCAAGAGACCCAAGAGACTGCTCTTGCTGAATTCTTAATTTCTCCATGTCGGCTCTTAAGCGTAACTCCCTCTGTTCCGCCTCTCTTGTCATTCGCGACAAGTTCCTCGTCATATGTTCGTCCGTTCTTTCTTTCAAGCGTTTTTCGCTTCTGCCAACTTCTTGTCTGTTGCGGTTTATTTCTTCCCGCAGACTTTCTCTTTCAATGTGAACTGCTCTTTCTAGTTCACTCATCCTTATCGACATCTGTTCATTTTGTTCTCCTAAACTGCCCACTATGTTGTTTAAGGCTTCCTCTAGTGCTGCCCCGTTATCCACGAGTGGCGTCACTAGTGGTGGTGTAACCCTGTCGGTCCCAGGTAACTTCGTGCTTGTCGAGATCCGGGCCTTGACTCTCTGCTTCAACGTCTTTTCATTATTCATTTCAGGATCCATTAACGCATTGCCGAGCCCTCTGGTTCTACTCTCTTCAGGTTGTGGCTCCGAACTTGTCCTAATCGCGAAGTCTTTTGACTGGCCTGGTGTGTTTGCCTCTTTGCTTATCGTTGTCACTACACCAAATTTGTCCATGGTTCCAGTCTCTCTTCCGACGTGTGCCTCACTCTCCTGGATCGAACTATTGAGGCTTACTTGAGATCCAGAGTCCCCTTGCTCCTCTTCATCTTCTTCCTCCTGAGACTCACCATCGTTTCCTGCTCCTCCGCCCATGCTGAATGGAAAGATGTTTCCGAAGGTGTTCTTCATTCTTTCTGAGAACGATGATGATGTCGTTTGTTTCCCAGTTCCACTTGCCATCATAGTGTTGTCTGTCGGAGATCTTCTCGTTGCCGCTACCTCAGTTGAGATGTCGGACAGTTCCGACATCTCTTCTCGATCCAATGTCCCGGTGGAAGTGGCAAAATCATGGCCTTGTTCTACCGGGGTAGATTCACTCGCCAGCCTTCTGCCTCTCCCTTCCAGTTCATTTACTTCCTGGTTGTCATTCATGGTATGGTCCGTATTGACCTCCACTTCTAACAGTTCTCTTCGCTCTTCTGAGGTCTTTTGACTTCTCGTTTCAACCATTCTGCCTGAAACCGTCCCCCTTTTGTCAGACCGGGATCGCTTGATCCAATCCACAAAAGGATCGGTCATCTTTTTTCTTTGCTTTTCAGGTATGAATTTCCTAGAGCTATTACCTCGTTTTGGTATCCTTGACTTGTCTAAACTCATTCTCGATTTGTCACTTTCCTATGCCTACTCTTGACTCAATTGCTAGAGACCTTATAGTTTTATTAACAATAATAATGACACAACACAATAAATTTCACCAGATTATATTAAATAGTGACCACGAATCCCTGTATGTTGTCAGAGTACAGTTTGTATAAAATTTATTCACACTAACCGATTATCGGTCCAAAGATCTGGAAACTAGCACAATATGATGTTATCAGTCAATTTAAAAGATAGTGTATTCACTACCCAATCAAGCACAGTTTACGTTGATTTAAAATCAAAAACAAAAATATATATTGACACAATTTGAATGTATATATAAAAAAACGTATGTGTCTTGTACTCTTAGTCGGTCGCAGTACAATAGTCGAACCTGTCTTTTAAAGAAAAAGCTTTCCCTGCTTGGTGCTGCACCAAACAGACAAAACTTTGAAGGCAGTAATTTTCTCAAGTGGGTGTCTATTGCACCCACCGAGTACTGTGTTACCTATTTGCCTTCGGACTGCCCGAGCTAGACCTACTAAAATCCTCAGGGCAGTCACTTTTCCCAAAAACGTATTATGTTTCAATCCACACCAATGAGTCACGCTCTTTTTAATTTAGACTTAGTGTCGCGAATATCCGAGTTCGGACCTGTTTTGTATTAGTCTGGTTCTTTTTGAAAGGCAAGTTACCAGTGCAGTCACTGATACCTAGCCTGTGTATTAATAACCTAATACCTCTCGCTTTTTAGTCTTTCTTTCGTTTACCTAAGTCCTTAATAAAATAATACCCCTCCGGATTGGCACAAATAGGACCCTTCCGGACTGTCAGAATATTGGGACCCCTCCTAGTTTGGGACCCCTCCGGATTGGGACCCCTCCTAGTTAGTTAATAGTAGATCCCTCCGGATTTGGACCCCTCCGAATTAGCAACTATAAGACCCCTCCGGATTCGGAGCCCTTAGCTCTGTCAAAGTAGCTTTTCGTAGTTTTCTTAATTTCAGCTTATACCCCTCCGGATACGTTCTCCGATGCAATTATGCTCTTTCAATTAACTGGGAAGGGTATTTACTACCTTCCTAGACCCTTCCGGATTGAAGTTAAGCCTCTTATTTGACAATTCACGCTAACGGTGAAGGGTCTTATCGCTGGCCTAACTTCGGCTCGATTAAGCTTTTGCTGTGCCTTTAGCCCTCCCTTTTGGTCTAGAATGGCCTAAAGTTACTTTATTCAACCGCTATTACCTTTTGGTAGGGGTCTAAGGGTTTTTCAGAAAAATTTATAAAACGTGAAGGGTGTACCCCTCCGGATTTGTGTAATTTGCTAAAAACAATCTCAAAAAATTTTCTCGCTTACTTTTCCAAAAAAAAATTCTGACCCTATCAGTAAGCTCAGCTAATTCCTGATCTATTGGTACCAAGATCAACTCAATACGCTCAGTAGTTCCAAAGTTATTAACCAAAACGTCTTTTTTGTAAACTCAAAAAATTTCTCACTTATAGGTTCCGCCTAACTTTTTCCGCAAATCTGGTCCTTTCGACCTAAAAATTATTGATCTGAGCTCAGAAGGCCTATACTCTTCTAGTTCAATGCAAAAAACCCGATCTAAAACGCTTTTGTAGAAAAAATTTGCGAAAAACTATGCTACCTGGACCCCTCCGGATTGATGAATCCACCAAATCAAACACGTTATGTTCGATTTCTCTGCAACCCGGAAGGCTTTCGGGTAGCGGGTTTTAAAACTCGTAGATTCACTAGTGGACGTTGTCCGAACAACTATTTCTACTGTCCTAACTCAAAGATTTCAAAAAATTTTCTGATTTTATAATGTTTCTTACTATCAAAAAATGGGAAAATTTGGTTTTTTGGTACCAAACTAGTTCCAACCACTTCCGAACTAAAGTTAACCGGTTCTACTTATTACAGTAGTGCAGTTACGATGTAATACACTAACTTAGCGCTTTTTTCCCTTTCAAAAAATATCGATATCTCAAAAATCGCGACTTGTGGGGGGATCAAAATATCGCTATTTTGACCCTAAAAACCGGTCTGTTTTCGTTGTTTTTCACTGAAAAACGATATAAGATATTAATATAGGCTATATAAGTAATAATATTAGTAATACTATACCCCTCCGGGTTTGTTTATTATCCGAATTAAGGTGCTTAACTCGGATATTCGCTGTTCGGTGAAGGGTCACTACAGTGCAGCACTGTCGAGCCCCCCACAGATTACTATCTTACTTTTTGTACCAAAAGGGATACAAAACTTGTTAACAATACCCAACAGTCGATTGTTGTTGTCGTTGAGCCCCTTCTTGTTGCTCCTTGTACTGCTTGCCGGATCGGTCTTCACCCAGGACCCTTCCGAATTGAGCGCAAATCAGCTGACCCTTCCGGATTGAGCGCAATTTATCATTAACGTGCTTAAATGCTCAAATAACCCTACAGTACAAGCCTCACAAACGGGCCACAAAACTGATCGTAACAATCCTGACTGATATAAATGCCTGTAACAACAATATATCTATCAACAACAAACGGGGGGGTTGAATCACATCTTGTCTGGGGGGATGATTTCTACTGATTTTTTACTTTTTTACTGTTTTTGGTTTTTTCGGTTATTTTTTATGTTTTTTGTTTTTCTGGGGTACTATACTATTTTTTGTTTGGTTTTACTTATATCTTTAAGTGTTTTTGGTCACCAACCACTCAGGGGCGAGGAGACGGCCGATCCCCCCACCCTTCCTGGTTCGTGAATTTTCGGTCTTAACTAGGTTAAAAAACTATTCACGGCAATCCGGAAGGCCTCCGCGTTCCGAACTACCCTTCCGCCCCGGCGGTTTAGGCCTATTAAGGGCGTTAATGTGAGCATCCGCTCGGCGCGGAGTGCTCGTTAACGGTTCCGCCGGTCATGATGTTATAAAAGAATAACACCCAGGAGCGCCATAAAAACATACATGTAACATTCGCCCGGAAGATACATATCGACGGATAACAAAACTAAGTCTTAAGACGACTGGCTAGCGTCTAAACAGAGCTTTGCATGTTTTTCACCGTCTCTACCAAGCCAGTACTTTTCGGTGGTCTTTTCTAACATCGGGTCGACAAAAACGTTACTGTTCTCCGGCTTCGACCAGAACGCTCAAATTAACTGAATTAAATGCAAAAATAGTGAGCTCATGGCTGGGTCTCAGTATCCCCAGACCACGAGGTCACTCCTAAAAACAGGGCTACTACTTATTATATTACTATTGTTTTTGTTCAGTAGATAAAAATCATCATCTCCATCGAAGATGGATCAACCCTTTCCCCCCCCCCCAACTCTTAGCACCTCATCCTTGTCACAACTAATCCAAATATCAATTAAATTCAAGTCAGGACATGACAGGATGCTAAAAGTTCACACGAGTCAATAAAAGTTTTCCGTCCCGAGACCCTTCCGGATTCTTGAATCCGGTGAATCAAGCCCGTTGATCTCGATTTCTTCCCAATCCGGAAGGCTGGTTTCTTACCCTTCACCGTTGTTCGCAACGGCCTTGCAACTATTGTAGCAGCACAATAGTTGCAACTCGGAACGTTCTCTGCAATCTGCTGCTGTTTTTCAATCACGATTGTCGTTGTTATCTTCAGCGCAACTAATGTTGTTGTGTTTTTTCTCTCGTTTCTTGTTAAAATGGCCGTTTCAGCATTTCTCAGAAATGTGTCGTCATCATTCGAATTTTTGAAATTTTAAAATACTAGAATATTCCAGCCTTCACCATTTGGCTAATGTAACATTCGCCCGGAAGATACATATCGACGGATAACAAAACTAAGTCTTAAGACGACTGGCTAGCGTCTAAACAGAGCTTTGCATGTTTTTCACCGTCTCTACCAAGCCAGTACTTTTCGGTGGTCTTTCTTACATCGGGTCGACAAAAACGTTACTGCTCTCCGGCTTCGACCAGAACGCTCAAATTAACTGAATTACATGCAAAAATAGTGAGCTCATGGCTGGGTCTCAGTATCCCCAGACCACGAGGTCACTCCTAAAAACAGGGCTACTACTTATTATATTACTATTGTTTTTGTTCAGTAGATAAAAACCATCATCTCCATCGAAGATGGATCAACCCTTTCCCCCCAACTCCTAGCTTCTCATCCTTATCAAAATGAATCCAGTTGTTAATTAAATTCAATTCAGGACATGACAAGAAGCTAAAAGTTTATATAAAAGGCTAAAAGTTCCAGTCCCGAAACCCTTCCGGATTCTTGAATCCAGTGAATCAAGCTCCTCAAGTTCAATTTCACGCCAATCCGGAAGGCTGGTTCTCACCCTTCACCGTTGTTGGCAACGGCCTTGCAACTATTGTAGCAGCACAATAGTTGCAACTTGGAACGTTCTCTGCTATTGTAGTTCGTTGTCGTTTTTCTTTAATCTCGATTTTCGTCCTGTTCGCAATCACAGATAAAGTTGTTCTCTTTTTTCATTCGCTTTTTGTTAAAAATGGCCGTTTCAGCATTTCTCCGAAATGTGACGTCATCATTCGAAATTTTGAAAATTTAAAATACTAGAATATTCTAGCCCTCACTGTTTGGCTAAACGTTCCAATAACGTCGCTAATCCTTCGAAATCATCAACTCGGAAGGCTTACTGCTAAAAATTCGAAGTCTGCATAAATTGCATTTTGGCCATTCTGGTCGAATGTCACATACTCCCCGGACAGTCCGGTCAATGTCCTCATTGAATCGCACTATGTTCGTAAAATGGTTACAGTGTCATCGAACAGAATTTACAAAATACACGAAATTACCTTTATCTACGTCACATCGACTCACTGCAGAATATAAATGGCATCATACTACATCACTATAGCCTTCAAATTCTCTCATTAATCTGCACTCTGAGGATATGACTTACGATAAAACATATTTTCTGACTTCCAATGTCAATGTCCTCATTAAGACTTTTTCTCTTAGATTCAAAAGGTGTTGGCTTGCAGGACAGTCCTGCCAACCAACAAGCTAAAATTATCCTACTATGCTCCTTCCCTTCGGAAATCTTGCTTGTTTATTGTCCTGAATATTAAAACCAAGAAATTTTGTGGTTAGAAAGACAATGTAACAACCTCCCTCTTCAAGAGATTACTCAAGTCTTTCATGTCACCACAAAGTGATCAGTCTTCCTAAGTGATTAAAAACAATCATGCAGGCTGAAATATTTAAATATACTCTCCTCTTAAGCCTTTCTAAATAAATAATAAGTGAGTGTCTCTAAAGCCACTTCAACTAAAACCAAAATGCAAATTTATAAATGCAACAATTTCAAAACTCAACAAAAATGTTTCAGTTTTCAATTACAACTTGGTTGCTTGGTTTCTCACTTGAGTTTTTCACACACATAAAACAATTCTGAGTTTTGACTTTTCTTCATCATTCCTTTGTCGTAGGCAGCGAAGATGGTCTCATCTTTCTTTATCGCTGTCAATCCGCCATATCTCTGGGCATCACCATCTTGGTTCACTAGTTTTGGGTATACTCTCTCCTTCACATGACCAGGTGGTGTCGTCAATTACCTAAATATCTTCACGTGTTGTCCAATCGGTGCTCTCGCCGTCAGGAATCTTCCTGGCCTTTCTTCACGATTCCTCTCATCATGGTTCAATCTCACATCTTGCAACGGTCTTGCATTCACAGGTCCCATTGTGTTGTTGGAGGGCAGTCCCTCCAAGTCGGCAAATCTCAAGGCCGTCGTGGAGCTGAAATTTATGCTAGCGGCTATCAACCAGTCTACGCCGGTTATCGAGTACAATCTGCTGACGGATAGTGTCGCTCCATTCAGCATCCTCCTTGCA
This sequence comes from Symsagittifera roscoffensis, assembly GCF_963678635.1. NCBI lineage: Eukaryota > Metazoa > Xenacoelomorpha > Acoela > Convolutidae > Symsagittifera > Symsagittifera roscoffensis. The sequence continues at coordinate 54,640,675 of NC_087063.1, read as the reverse complement.
TCTTCGATGAAGCTCACTCTCTGTAGGTCCAGCTTCATTAGTTCGTCTTTGTATATATGCCAAGGAGACGGTATGGATCGCGACCACATCAACGAGCCTCTGCTCGGTCTCTCCTCTCGACTGGTACTCGTCGTCTCCGATCTCGTGTCCGATCTGGATGTGCCTGCTGCTTCCTCGGTTGGTTGGTTGACAGGTCCTATCCTTTTCCTAGGATGAATTGTCCTCCTCGTTGGTGCTTCTCCCAACCGATCTTGTACGTCTGTTCTTCGACCTGGTTCACCGGAGCTTTGTTGCCGGTAATTTGTGACGGCTGGGACCGTACCCAAGCGTGTTTCCAGGTTAGGAGGCACAAAGGTGGTGATCACCGTATCACTCACCGTTCCCTCTTCCTTCAGCACTCCTGTGTCAAAGAGTTCTGCTTCCAGCTCATCCAACCGTTCTTGGAAGACTCGATTCAACCAAGCTTGTCCTTCGACACTGTCGAAGTGGATGCCATCTGTGGTCAGTCTGGCTTGATCCATGGCTCTCAATTCATGTTCAATGTCCATGAGGATCATTCTTCCGGCATTTCGATTTGCTAGGTTTCTCAAGATGTTGTTCCATCTCATGACTCCCTCGTTGTGCCTTCTTCCTGATGCTGTCAGGCTTCTTGCGTTCATTGGCACCGTGCAAACGGTCAGTACCGCGCAACTGAACTTCTGCCAGAGAGTAGTAAACAAACACACCATCATTGATTCCCACAGTGCTTCCTGCTCATCTGATCCTCTGGAGATATCATTCGTCCCAACTAAGATCATCACATTGGGTATCTTCCCTGGATTCATCAGCTCCACCATGCGATATAATTGGGCAATCGTCGCGCCTCCAAAGGCCATCACCGTGGTGACCCATGAGGTCCTCAAATTCGACAGCACTCTGACTAAGCTGTCTCCCAATATCAGGTGAGATGTCCCGAGTGGTGGTTGCTGCAGGTTCACAGACGGGCTCCAGGTAGCTCGATTGAAGCAGGCTCTCGGATCTGTCTCCGGAACTCCCGTGAAATTATACTTCAATTGATTATTCTTCTGCACGTCTATTACACGAGACACTTTCTTCGCTGGCATCTTCCTTACTTTCCTCTCTGGGATTCTCGAGTTCCCCATGAGTGGTGTCACGTTACTCATCCCTTGTCTGATTACTGTCTGGGAGAGTTGTACTCTGCCCGTATCGTCAATCGTTCCATAGGGTGCAGTCACCCCGGAACCTGGTGCATTCTTGTTAGCGACCAATCGTCCAGCTGTCTCTATCAGTTTTCTCACTGTCTGTTCTACGACGGGATCACCCAAGGTGTCACTAGGATCCGGGATTGTTACTCGGTTCGTCTCTGCTGGAAGCCGTGTCTGCGTTGTTTGACTCATTTCTCGAGGTGTCAAGAGCTCCATCGGGGACTGCCCACGAGGAATATCCCTTGCAGGTATCACTTTCTCAATGGACGTCGTCAACGCCGCCTGTTCCGATCGCTCTTTGTATTCCTGCCTTAAGCGTTCGATCTCTTGACCCTGTTTTTTGTTGCAGTCTTCAAACAACTTTCTCCACATGTCCCGGTCTTCCTCCATCGCCAGCATGGTCTTCGTCATATCGTCTAACTCCTTCTTCGTACTTCTCAGCTGATCGTTCATCTCGTCCAGATCTTGTATGGTTTGGTTCGTCTGAACCTTCTGTGTTACTTTCGCCCCTTTTGGTGGCACAGCTGCTCTCAGTGGTGAACCAGACGAGGTCGCCTCGCTGTTCATCTCCCGATGCATTCTCGTCAGCCCAGGTTTAGGCTTAGAGGGCATTGGCATCTCACCTGGTTGGTATGTCCTAGAACTTCCCAATCCAGGCTCATTCGCCAAGTCACTCCCTGAGAGAGCCCCGTTTCTCCACCTCATCACTCTCATGTTCGGGCGGTCTAGTACTCCTCTTTCTCCATATGCTGCCATCAACAGGACTTCCGTGGGGCGGTCCCCACGGTTGTCGTGCCCCAAGATGTTAATCAGGGCGGTCAGCAACATGACCACCTCTGGGTCCTCCAGAGCGAAGTCTCGTTCGATCAGCCGACGATAGATCGCATCTACCATCGGTCCTACATATGCCTCTGCCAGGTCCATCAATTCATCCAGGTTGAAGTTGTCCATTCTATTCTTTTCAAGTTTGATTCGATTCTTTGACTCAAGTGAGTAATTTAAATGATCAATCAGGATCTAGAAAAGGAATCACGACTGTCACACCTGTCAGTTTCACCTTAACATATATCGTTAAAATTTGCTTAAAGACAGTTCAGATAAAAAGATATTTATCCTAAAATTTATTAAAATCAATTGGTTTCTAAAATTTTGGAATTCGACCTAAGATTGGACAGTCCAAACTTTGGATCTATTCCTAAGACCGTCATTAGTTGTTCATGGTCACTAACCCCTACTTACCCATGATCTTAATAACCTAACACATAACATAACATAACATAACATAACACACATATCACATATTACCTGCAACTTGGTCTTTGGCCTAACACCCTCTCGCACATCACTCAGCCTATACTTAAGTAATATTTCTTATGTAGATACACTTGTATGTTCGTATCAGAGAATATCACGTGTACAAGCGCGTACAATTCCCGAGGATGCAGTCTTCCTCTATTTGGATCGTACACTGGAAGCGAGAGCTCCTTCACGTCCATTTCCACAAGGAAGTCCCTCAGCCTCGTCAAAGACAAGACTAGGTTTTCTGGGTCCACGTGCTGCTTCTCCATCGCCCTCGTTACCAAGAAGCACAAGTACTTTCCCGGTATCTGCGACACCGCCGGAGGTAAGGCTGCTACGCCCCCTATCCCTGGTCTTTGCTTCCAAAGGAATTCCACGTTTTTATATTCCCTCTTAAAATCTGCCGCTAGCGCCGTCCTAAAACTCATGTCTGCGGTGATTGCTACCGCACATGTTCTGTTTGTGAGTATGAAATCACTGTCTGTTAGTATTATGTTACTAGAATATTCATTTGGTAAATTAAAATATGACTCAACTACCCTGCCTATGTCAGGTTTCTTAGGTTCTTCACCTGTTTCTGCTTCTAAGTTTCCTGTTTCTCTTGCTATTCTTAATTTTTTTATTATCAAGTTTTCAGTGTGGGTAAGTCCTACCCCCACTCCCCGGACAAAAATATCCATCGGCGTCCCCGTCGATCGCATACCGGGTATTAAGTCAAGGTTAGAAGCTGGAATGAGAAGTTGTCCTTCCTGGGCAGCCCAGGAAGGATCATCTCGTTTGGTCTTAATGTATTTCGCGCTTTCGCGATCTACGTCTTGAATCTAGACGTTGGTCTCTTTAGGGTCTGATGTCATTTCGTTCAGCCACTCTAAGACACGCAGGTTCGTCAGGTCTTGTTCATTTGACTGCTGTTGCTCATCGTCGAATTCTACTTCGGGTTTCGACCAGTCGTCAACCCACTCATCGTTGTGATCATCGACTATGTCAATGTCTTGTGACACGGTTATTTCCTCTAAACCCACTACTTCCTCCACTATATTCTTTAGATCTATCCTATCCACTACAAAGTCGTCACCGTAAGGATTGTATTTCTTTCTTTGTCTCGTTCCGTCCTTCTGACGAGTCTGAATCGTGAACGGAAGATCTGGTTCCAAGTTCTTGGGAACCTCTGTCTGTTCGGGATCCCGCCAATCCTCTTCTGCGTAGGGTAAGGTTTCATCTTCCGCTTCGATCTGTTCGTTTGGATCCAGGTCCAATGGTGTATCCGTACCTTCCTCTACGACCTCGTTTCCATCGTTCTTCTCCCTGGTGCCCTTTTCATTGACCTCACAAGCAGGATCCATCATTAAATAATCCCCTTCTTCCATGTCTGCAGGTATACACCAGTCTTCTGTCGATGGATTGTGTGGCTTGATGTTCTCGTAGTGGGCGGCCCGGCCAGTACTCAGTCTATAAAAGCGTCCCTCCTGGTGCACCTCCGTAATCATGAAGGGTCCCCTCCATTTCTTTAGAAGTTTCTTTGTCCCTTTCGGTGGTATAACGTTCTGAAATACCCATACATAGTCTCCCACCGAGTAAGCTTTTGCACCAGCTGCTTTCTTGTCGAATCTTTTCCTCTGCCTTGCCTGTGCTTGCTGAGTATTTCGTCTACACAGATCGTTCAACTCCTGTTGACGTCTGATCACATCCCTCACGTAAACCTGTGGAGATGTTTTCTTCCCCTCATACTCTGGGTAGAAGAATGTCAAGGGTAAAGACTTCTCGTGTCCCGTCAGCATCATGTGTGGACTGACCCCAGTGGTGGAGTGTTGCGTGCTATTATAAGCTCCCATCACCTGTGGAAGGTATCTGTCCCAATCGGTCATATACCTGGAACAGTATACTCTCAGCATCGATACTAACGTCCTATTCTGTCTTTCCACTAAGCCATTCGTCTGAGGGTGGTATGTCGTGGAGTGAGCCTGAGCGACCTGTGACCGTCTCATAAGCTCTTTCGTAAGCTCGCCTACGAAAGCTGTTCCATTGTCCGATTGAAACGTCATTGGACAACCATGTCTTGCTATCCATGTATTTATCAGGTGGTCGCATGTCTCTTCCGCCGAGGCAGTTATGCAGGGCACGGCCTCTGCATACTTCGTGAAGTGATCTATCATGACCAAGACTTGGTTATAACCGCTGTCTGTCATGCATATCTTCTGGTGATCTATCTGCACCACCTCGTTGAATTCAGACGACTCAATCGACTGTAAAGGAAATCGCAACTTCCTTGGATCCTTGACCTGTTGGCATGACAGGCAGGCTGTTACCCATTTCTCACATGCCTTTTTCATTCCAGGCCACTCAAAGCGCTTCAGGATCCTCTGATACACTTTTTCGATCCCTTGATGGCCCATCTGATCATGCGACCTGAATAATAGTTCTGTCTGATAGAGTTGCGGCAACACTATCGCGTTATATTTGTATAAGACCTTGTCTTCTTCTCTTCTCCTGCAAGCCACGATCCCTTCCTTGTTCAGATACAATCTCCCCTCCTTCTGCATGAAGTATTGTCTCAGGATCCTATAGCTGTCTTCTTCTAGGTCACCTTTGTCTGGTGCACCGTTTTCTATCCACCTTTTTAGGTTGCTTGTCATGCGATCATTTCTCTGCGCCCTTAGAAGGTCCGAGAGTCTGTATCTCGCCTTCAAGTACGTCTTCATGACCCTCATCTGACTATTCAGCTCGTTGGGCTGATGTGTGTCTTCTTCCATCTTAAGACACCAAATCTTCGCCAACGGTTGTGTTTCTTGCTGAAACGGTTGAAGATCAGTCCTGACTGCCTCTTTCTGTGGCAATAAGCTCATCGAACGTTTCGATACTGCTATTGTTTCTAAGTCATCCGCTGCGTTGTCAAAGACACTTTCGCTCGGTATAAGGTAGCGATCGCTGTCCGGATCCTGGTACACCTCTCTGTCCAGGTTTCTCGCCCGAGTTTCCACTAGTAGCGTGTGTATCGCCAGTTCTGACAGTTCTGATCCCGAGGTCGAATCCCTGTCTGAATAGGTGTTCATTCTTGAGCTTTCTGACTTATCATCCGTCGAAGGTGTTGTGCTGGAGACTGCACGCTCCTCCAGATCATGTCCGTATTTCCTTCGCATCCATCTGAACTCCCCGGACAAAACCTTGTTCTCTAGGTCCTGTTTCTCATCAGGAATTTTCTCGTCTATCTCGGACTCCCCGGACAAATTCACTTGTCCCGGGTGTTGATCTTGTGATTGCTGGTTCTTCTCCTCATCCTTCTCCCCGGACAAATAGTCTTGCGGCAGATTTTTTCCTACAACTTCACCCTCTTTATCCCGGTCTACAAAGGTGACAGTTTTCTTTTGCTTGCCGCTCTCCCTCCTTTCTGTCCGTAAGAAGTACTGGTTAAAATCTCCTGGGGTATTGAGGATACTAGTTGCTGAACTATTGTCCTACAATCCCTCTCGTTCTCTTCGTGTTGTCGTCTGGACGGCATGATCTTCACCTTCTCACTGACTGTCAGCGATGCCACTGCTGCTGTCCACTCGGGGTCATCTCTGGTCACTTCTCTTTCTAACAATCCACCCAGCATCCGCATTACTTGTGGTGTGACTTGCACCGTTTTATCCAATAATGAGAGGCTGTTTATATTCATGCGAGAGAGTTCCTGCTGGACCAGGTTCGAGCGCAACAACAGATCCAATGGGACCGGGTCCTCCCTTGACAGGATCTTTATCTCGGCTGCTTTCTCTACAGGTAACTCAGGATGCCCCGGAATTGGATGTCCAGACTTATCCAACCATCTCGTTAAGGGAAGCGCTTCATAAGTTTCTTTGTCCAGAAACGAGAATCCCTCCTTTACTTCCGCCTGATTGGCCTGCTTCTGTTCCAATCTTTCATAGAACTCAGTTTTCTTGCTGAGACTGTCAGCATTCTGATGTTTATCACGCATCCTATGTTCGATTATCATATGGTAGCCATCCAATCTTACTATCCATCTACCAATATAACTCTGATCCATCGAGTAGGTCTTCAACCAGGATAACGCTCTGTTGTCCACGCGTAACTTGAAGGGAGCGCTCCCCAAGTATGCACGGTACTTTTCCACGAAGGTGACTACTGCAAACATTTCTGCTTTCGGTGCGCCATATTTCATCTCTGTGTCACTCAAGACATTGCTGCCGTATGCAATGGGACGGAGAACTGTTCTTCCGTTCCATTCTTGCTCTTGATGCAATATTCCTGAGATGGCCACCACCGATGCGTCTGTGTCGAGAACATACATGCCCTTTTCTGTAGGCATGCCCAGCACTGGCGCTTCGCACAGTTCCCGCTTTATGTTCTCGAAAGCAACTTGTGCCTCATCGTTCCATTCGAACTTCTTCCTTTTGTTGCGCATCAGCTTCTGCATCGGGTACACCTTGTCCGCATATCCTTTAATGAATTCACGGTAATAATTGGCAAACCCCAGGAAGCTCATTAGTTGTGTGTCCGTCCTCGGAGCCTTCCATGTCAGCACAGCCTCTACTGCTTCTGGATCTGGCCTCACACCATGCCTGTCCACCATTCTTCCCAGGTACTTGATCGAATTCCTAAGGATTTCACATTTCGATGGTTTGCATTTCAAGCCTGCTCTTTTCATACATCCGAAGACCTCATAGAGCCGATCAATGTGATCCTCCAGGGTCGGTGTCGCTATGACTACATCATCCACGTAGCACATCAAGAGATTCCCGTACTTTTTGGTCACTCCTGTCAAAGCCTGAGCCATCAGCCTTTGAAAAGTTGCTGTTGCATTGCACAAGCCGAAGGGCATCCTCTTCCACTGGTACAACCCCAATTCGCACGCGAAACCGGTTTTCTCTCTGTCCTTCTTTCCCAGAGGAACCTGCCAGAAGGCAGAACCCAAGTCCAATGTGGTGAAGAACTTTGCATCACCAAGTTTGGATAGGCTCTCGTCTATTCGCGGTAACGGGTACGCATCTTTAATCGTTACCGCGTTCAAGTAACGAAAGTCGCAACAAAATCTAAGCTGCCCCCCTTTCTTTTTCGCCATGACTACCCCGCAAGCCCACGGCGATTTCGAGGGTTCTATCATGTCGTATTCAAGCAACATTTCTATTTCCGCTCGGCACGCTTCCGATTTATGTGGCGTCATTCGCCTTGCGCCTTCCCTATGGGGAACGGCGCCCTCTTCTAGTTCGATTTCGTGTTCGACGAAGTTACAGCAACCGATGTCCGCCTTATGTTTTGAAAATACCTCGGCGTTCCGATTTAGGAGGTCCCGCAATTTTTCGAAATCTCCCTCCCCTATTTTTCCTTTCAAATGTTCTATTTCTGGCAAAACCGGTTTGTCGGAATCTAGTTCATGTGACGAGGGGCGTTCCGGAAAATTCGAGCAGCTTGATAAGCCGTCGTCCGTTTCGGATTTCATTGAAAACAATTTATGAATAGATTTTAATTCATTAATTCTCTTTAAGATTTTATCTTTATTTGCATGATAAGGACAGTCTTTCACACTATATTTCTTCGAGTTTTCTGTCTCCTCATAGTCGGTCCTCATCGGCAAGGCGTAGCCAAGCTTCTTTCCACGCTGGATTGAAACCGTGGTGTCCAGTGTGTTCAACAACACACTGACACACAGTCCGTTTCGCGTTACCGAGAAGCTCCGGCCTAAAATCACCGAACTCTGACTATTTGGATTCGGTACCAAGCAAACCTGTTTACTATCACTCAACGAATTCAAATTTCTCATTCTAAAAATTGCTACTACAGCTTGTCCTGGTTGTAACTTTACTTTTCTATCCAAAAAAACTGGTACCTTATTTTCATCTGTTATTATCCTATTAATTGGTCTCTTAACATACTTTCGGTCCGGGTTTCTAATCCGTATTAGACCGTTGTTCAAGTCAATCATCACGTCAAAATTCCTGACAAAATCTCTGCCCAAGATGAATTGGTCGGCGTCGTCCAGATTCTCTACCACCAGGAAGCTCATCCAAAGGTCTCGTCCTCCCATGTGAAGGACCGTTATCGGTGTTCTTCCGGCCACGTAGATGGCTCCTCGATTTGCGGCGGCCAGTCGGAGGTTCGTAGGAATCAGATCTTCCCGTGTGAAGCCCATTCTTTCCCAAGTTTTTATCAGCATCACACTCACCACCGCTCCTGTGTCCAGAAGCCCTGTGACTCCGATTTTTGTTCCGTTTGTGTCGAGCAGGTGTGCTGTCACATCTGCTTCATATCCAATGTGTACCGCGTCTTGTTCCATCATGGCGTCATGGCCTATCCTGCGGACTTTGAGTTCCTCTTCTCCCAAATAGATCTGCCCTATTTGGTCATCATCTGTTGTTACATAAGTCCTGGTGTAGATGCTGATCCCATCCACGTTCAGCATCACTTGATACGGCCCATAGACTTCTAGGTAGCGTCCATGAAGTTTCTTCATGCGAGGGCCACCCGTGGTTAGTAGTGCCCTCACAGCCCTCGACTCGGTGCGTGGCTCCATCTGCCTCAGATAGTCTGCATATGTGTCCAAATGCATCAAAGTGAACTCAGATGGTTCACTCAGATTTCTGATTACCTGATGCCCTGCCACCGAGATTATCGATTGTATTTTACTTCCTTGCGGTGCCATACCGAACCTCTGACCAGAGATAACATTAAGTTTCATGCTCAAGCTGCTTGGTGCTTTTGCCTCTTCAACTTCCGTTGCTTCAAAGGCGTTCAGTTGCTCCTGTAATTTTTCATTCTCCAGCTCGAGTTTCACCTTTTGCTCAATCTCTTTCGTCACTAGTTCCTGCTGTACTCTATTTATAGCATCCCTCGCAGCTGCCCTATAATCGATTTTGAAGTCATCGGCCGCCGTTGCTGGTTCCGGTTCACATGCTTCCTCTGTTACCGCTTGCATCTTCTTTGCCACCAGCTCTTGAGGTTTATCCTTTCTGCGTGCCTCCGCTTCACTCAAAAGTCGAGCCTTGCTGGCTTTCACTCCTGACAAAGCTTCTTCATGTCTTGGATGCTTGATGTCTGCCACTGCATCCCAGAATTGCGGACAATCTGATATAAAATGACCTTCCAAGTTACAAAAGAAACACCTCGGGCCGAATTTCGCAATTACTCCTCTCATGAAATCCTCATGATGCAACTCTGACGCATCTTCGTCCTCGAGGCTAAAGCCTATTGCTTTCATGCCTTGTTTGTAAGCTGGGCATGCCGACACATGATGGTCTGTTGAACTGCAATTAGCACAAGAACGTCTCTTGTCCATATCATCCCTCGGTTTGTACCAATTGTTCCCTTGGTTTGCTGGTCCGTTGTTAAAATTGCCATAATTGTTCTTGTAATATCCAGATCTCGAAGGAGGTTTCAACAAAAGATACTCTTTTGATTTGAGCCTCAACTCCTCCGGTGTTGGCGCATTAGTTGATAGTGGTGTGTAATGCGTTGCTAGCATCGTACGAAGTTCATCATTTTTCACACCATCGATGAATTTTGAGGCTACGGCCAGGTTCATCCTTCGGTTTGACTCATCCGGTTGGCTGCGTCTTCTCAGCATTTCCAAATCATCGAGAAACTTGTCTATTGTTTCATCTTCTCGTTGCCTCCGTTTCTCGAAGCGCATCATCGCCTGGTGCCCCTGCACCCCTGATCCGAAACGGTTTAACAAGATTTCGAAGATTTTCTCAGCAGTGTCACGTTGATACTGTTTCTTGGCCATCCCAGAAAGGGCTGTCCCTTCTAAGTTGCTGGTGAGCGCGCTGCATTCCTGTCTCTCCGACAAGTCCTCTTCCTCGAAATGCAGCTTCATTACCTCTATCCAGGTATCAATACAGCCATCAGATTCGTCTTTGTAGCATCTTGGTTTCTTAAAGACTCTTCTGGACTTCTCACTGCGTTCATTGGTTCTTGATAACCTCGTCAGGAATGTCTCTAAAGACCTGTTCAGGGGTTTAAATGCTGTGGCCATTGCCGTAGCATCCCTTGAGTGTCCCGCTTGAGTGTCCTCACACCTTGTCGAAGGCTCTGTGTGCGGTGCATCCCTGCAATCCGAATCACCATGAGCGTTTCCCGCTTGGCCCATATGACTCCTCCTCGGGCTTGTATGCCCCATGTTGCTAGAATCGCTTCTCCCAGTCGCATGTGTGCTTTGCGTTGGTCGTTCGTTCGAGGTTTGTCTGTTCCCCGTTGAACTTGCTCTACTGTTCGGGCCCCATGCTGTATTACCCCCTTGTGGCATAGCCTGATGAACTGCCCCTGCCTCTAGTGGATCCATACGTCTTCCTCCTTTGATGTTCATTGAAGTTCACCCTCGGTTCCCTGCTGGGACCTCCCGAGTTCGGCTCTCCTTCTTTTGGTCCACTCTTGCTGCTTAGTAGCCCGTCCAACCTATCCATGATAGCCTGAGTTCGCCTCTCCATCATCGCGTCTATCTTTGTGTCAAGAGACCCAAGAGACTGCTCTTGCTGAATTCTTAATTTCTCCATGTCGGCTCTTAAGCGTAACTCCCTCTGTTCCGCCTCTCTTGTCATTCGCGACAAGTTCCTCGTCATATGTTCGTCCGTTCTTTCTTTCAAGCGTTTTTCGCTTCTGCCAACTTCTTGTCTGTTGCGGTTTATTTCTTCCCGCAGACTTTCTCTTTCAATGTGAACTGCTCTTTCTAGTTCACTCATCCTTATCGACATCTGTTCATTTTGTTCTCCTAAACTGCCCACTATGTTGTTTAAGGCTTCCTCTAGTGCTGCCCCGTTATCCACGAGTGGCGTCACTAGTGGTGGTGTAACCCTGTCGGTCCCAGGTAACTTCGTGCTTGTCGAGATCCGGGCCTTGACTCTCTGCTTCAACGGCTTTTCATTATTTAATTCAGGATCCATTAACGCGTTGCCAAGCCCTCTGGTTCTACTCTCTCCAGGTTGTGGCTCCGAACTTGTCCTAATCGCGAAGTCCTTTGACTGGCCCGGTGTGTTTGCCTCTTTGCTTATCGTTGTCACTACACCAAATTTATCCATGGTTCCAGTCTCTCTTCCGACGTGTGCCTCACTCTCCTGGATCGAACTATTGAGGCTGACTTGAGATCCAAAGTCCCCTTGCTCCTCTTCATCCTCTTCCTCCTGGGACTCATCATCGTTTCCTGCTCCTCCTCCCATGCTGAATGGAAAGATGTTTCCGAAGGTGTTCTTCATTCTTTCTGAGAACGATGATGAGGTTGTTTGTTTCCCAGTTCCGTTTGCCACCATAGTGTTGTCTGTCGGAGATCTTCTAGTTGCCGTTACTTCAGTTGAGATGTCGGACAGTTCCGACATATCCTCTCGATCCAATGTCCCGGTGGAAGTGGCAAAATCATGGCCTTGTTCTACCGGAGTAGATTCACTCGCCAGCCTTCTGCCTCTCCCTTCCAGTCCATTTACTCCCTGGTTGTCGTTCATGGTATGGTCCGTATTGACCTCCACTTCTAACAGTTCTCTTCGCTCTTCTGAGGTCTTCTGACTTCTCGTCTCAACCATTCTGCCTGAAACCGTCTCCTCTTTATCGGACCGGGATCGCTTGATCCAATCCACAAAAGGATCGGTCATCGTTTTTCTTTGCTTTTCAGGTATGAATTTCCTAGAGCTATTACCTCGTTTTGGTGTCCTTGACTTGTTTAAACTCATTCTTTATTTGTCACTTTCCTATGCCCACTCTTGACTCAATTGCTAGAGACCTTATAGTTTTATTAACAATAATAATGACACAACACAATAAATTTCACCAGATTCTACTAAATAGTGACCACGAATCCCTGTATGTTGTCAGAGTACAGTTTGTATAAAATTTATTCACACTAGCCGATTATCGTTCCAAAGATCTGGAAACTAGCACAATATGATGTTATCAGTCAATTTAAAAGATAGTGTACTCACTACCCAATCAAGCACAGTTTAGGTTGATTTAAAATCAAAAACAAAAAATATATATTGACACAATATGAATGTATATATAAAAAACGTATGTGTCTTGTACTCTTAGTCGGTCGCAGTACAATAGTCGAACCTGTCTTTTAAAGAAAAAGCTTTCCCTGCTTGGTGCTGCACCAAACAGACAAAACTTTGAAGGCAGTAATTTTCTCAAGTGGGCGTCTATTGCACCCACCGAGTACTGTGTTACCTATTCTGCCTTCGGACTGCCCGAGCTAGACCTACTAAAATCCTCAGGGCAGTCACTTTTCCCAAAAACGTATTATGTTTCAATCCACACCAATGAGTCACGCTCTTTTTAATTTAGACTTAGTGTCGCGAATATCCGAGTTCGGACCTGTTTTGTATTAGTCTGGTTCTTTTTGAAAGGCAAGTTACCAGTGCAGTCACTGATACCTAGCCTGTGTATTAATAACCTAATACCTCTCGCTTTTTAGTCTTTCTTTCGTTTACCTAAGTCCTTAATAAAATAATACCCCTCCGGATTGGCACAAATAGGACCCTTCCGGACTGTCTGAATATGGACCCCTCCGGATTGGGACCCCTCCGAGTTAGTTAATAGTAGACCCCTCCGGATTTGGACCCCTCCGAATTAGCAACTATAAGACCCCTCCGGATTCGGACCCCTCTGACTTTGAAAAATTTCGACCCCTCCGGATTGGGAGCCCTTAGCTCTGTCAAAGTAGCTTTTCTTAGTTTTCTTAATTTCAGCTTATACCCCTCCGGATACGTTCTGCGTTGCTTTTATGCTGTTTGAATTAACTGGGAAGGGTATAGGGTCCTTTCCTAGACCCCTCCGGATTGAAGTTAAGGCACTTATTTGACAATTCACACTAACGGTGAAGGGTCTTATCACTTGCCTAATTTCGACTCTATTATGGTTGTCTTGTGCCTTCAGCCCTCCCTTTTTGTCTAGAACTGACTTAAATTACTTAGGTCAATCGCTATCAACTTTTGGTAGGGGTATAAGGGTTTTTCAGAAAAGTTTTTAAAACGTGAAGGGTGTACCCCTCCGGATTTGTGTAATTTTGCTAAAAACAATCTCAAAAATTTTCTCGCTTACTTTTCCAAAAAAAATTTCTGACCCTATCAGTAAGCTCAGCTAATTTCTGATCTATTGGTACCAAGATCAACTCAATATGCTCAGTAGTTCCAAAGTTATTAACTAAAACGTCTTTCTTCCAAACTCAAAAATTTTCTCTCTTATAGGTTCCGCCTAACTTTTTCCGCAAATCTGGTCCTTTCGACCTAAAAATTATTGATCTGAGCTCAGAAGGCCTATACTCTTCTAGTTCAATGCAAAAGACCCGATCTAAAACGCTTTTGTAGAAAAAATTTGCGAAAAACTATGCTACCTGGACCCCTCCGGATTGATGAATCCACCAAATCAAACACGTTATGTTCGATTTCTCTGCGACCCGGAAGGCTTTCGGGTAGCGGGTTTTAAAACTCGTAGATTCACCAGTGGACGTTGTCCGATCAACTATTTTTACTGTCCTAACTCAAAGATTTCAAAAAAATTTCTGATTTTATAGTGTTTCTTACTATCAAAAAATGGGAAAATTTGGTTTTTTGTACCAAACTAGTTCCAACCACTTCCGAACTAAAGTTAACCGGTTCTACTTATTACAGTAGTGCAGTCACGATGTAACACACTAACTTAGCGCTTTTTTCCGTTTCAAAAAATATCGATATCTCAAAAATCGCGACTTGTGGGGGGATCAAAATATCGCTATTTTGACCCTAAAAACCGGTCTGTTTTCGTTGTTTTTCACTGAAAAACGATATAAGACTATTAATATAGGCTATACAAGTAATAATATTAGTAATACTATACCCCTCCGGGTTTGTTTATTATCCGAATTAAGGTGCTTAACTCGGATATTCGCAGTTCGGTGAAGGGTCACTACAGTGCAGCACTGTCGAGCCCCCCACAGATTACTATCTTACTTTTTGTACCAAAAGGGATACAAAACTTGTTAACGATACCCAACAGTCGATTGTTGTTGTCGTTGAGCCCCTTCTTGTTGCTCCTTGAACTGCTTGCCGGATCGGTCTTCACCCAAGACCCTTCCGAATTGAGCGCAAATCAGCTGACCCTTCCGGATTGAGCGCAATTTATCATTAACGTGCTTAAATGCTCAAATAACCCTACAGTACAAGCCTCACAAACGGGCCACAAAATTGATCGTAACGATCCTGACTGATATAAATGCCTGTAACAACAATATATCTATCAACAACAAACGGGGGCGTTGAATCACATCTTGTCTGGGGGGATGATTTCTACTGATTTTTTACTTTTTTTTTTTTACTGTTTTTGGTTTTTTCGGTTATTTTTTATGTTTTTTGTTTTTCTTGGGTACTATACTACTTTTTGTTTGGTTTTGCTTATATCTTTAAGTGTTTTTGGTCACAAACCACTCAGGGGATGAGGGGTTCATGATTCCCCCCACCCTTCCTGGTTCGTGAATTTTCGGTCTTAACTAGGTTAAAAAACTATTCACGGTAATCCGGAAGGCTTCCGCGTTCCGAACTACCCTTCCGCCCCGGCAGTTTAGGCCTATTAAGGGCGTTAATGTGAGCATCCGCTCGGCGCGGAGTGCTCGTTAACGGTTCCGCCGGTCATGATGTTATGAAAGAATAACACCCAGGAGCGCCATAAAAACATACATGTAACATTCGCCCGGAAGATACATATCGACGGATAACAAAACTAAGTCTTAAGACGACTGGCTAGCGTCTAAACAGAGCTTTGCATGTTTTTCACCGTCTCTACCAAGCCAGTACTTTTCGGTGGTCTTTCTTACATCGGGTCGACAAAAACGTTACTGCTCTCCGGCTTCGACCAGAACGCTCTAATTAACTGAATTACATGCAAAAATAGTGAGCTCATGGCTGGGTCTCAGTATCCCCAGACCACGAGGTCACTCCTAAAAACAGGGCTACTACTTATTATATTACTATTGTTTTTGTTCAGTAGATAAAAACCATCATCTCCATCGAAGATGGATCAACCCTTTCCCCCCAACTCCTAGCTTCTCATCCTTATCAAAATGAATCCAGTTGTTAATTAAATTCAATTCAGGACATGAAAAGAAGCTAAAAGTTTATATAAAAGGCTAAAAGTTCCAGTCCCGAAACCCTTCCGGATTCTTGAATCCAGTGAATCAAGCTCCTCAAGTTCAATTTCACGCCAATCCTGAAGGCTGGTTCTCACCCTTCACCGTTGTTGGCAACGGCCTTGCAACTATTGCAGCAGCACAATAGTTGCAACTTGGAACGTTCTCTGCTATTGTAGTTCGTTGTCGTTTTTCTTTAATCTCGATTTTCGTCCTGTTCGCAATCACAGATAAAGTTGTTCTCTTTTTTCACTCGCTTTTTGTTAAAAATGGCCGTTTCAGCATTTCTCCGAAATGTGACGTCATCATTCGAAATTTTGAAAATTTAAAATACTAGAATATTCTAGCCCTCACCGTTTGGCTAAACGTTCCAATAACGTCGCTAATCCTTCGAAATCATCAACTCGGAAGGCTTACTGCTAAAACTTCGAAGTCTGCATAAATTGCATTTTGGCCATTCTGGT
The DNA here is from genome assembly GCF_963678635.1 of Symsagittifera roscoffensis. Lineage (NCBI taxonomy): Eukaryota > Metazoa > Xenacoelomorpha > Acoela > Convolutidae > Symsagittifera > Symsagittifera roscoffensis. Next base: position 54,624,635 of record NC_087063.1, on the reverse strand, counting down.
CGAATGTCACATAAACGTTCCAATAACGCCCTTAGTTCTTAAAAACCACCAATCCGGAAGGCTTACTGCTAAAATTCCGAATTCTGCAGAGATTGCATTTTTCACATTCTGGTCGAATGTCACATAAACCAGTATACCCTAGATCTATTGAGCCTAGCAGAGACTAGTTAAACAACCTGAGTCTAGAATAGTATAAGAGTAAGATTAGGATCGGTATTAGACTAAGAAGTTGCACGAATCTATCCGGCCGAAAATAAGATAGCGTGACGAGCAGACGGTGTACCCTATCCGAAATTACTCTATGAGTTAACCACATCGGTCATAACTCACTACTTTCAAATGTGACTGCTCAAAACCTTGTAGTTTCCTAGATATTCCGTTTTTTTTTTAATTTTCCAAAAAAATAAATTCTCATCTGCATGGTGCTGTGCTGTTAAGAACTCTCAGGAGGTTTATATCTAATTATAACAAAATCACATAATAATATTATTATCTTCATCTTTTTGGCAGTTACTAAACACGTTATGCATAACTGATCCGGTCGCATTAGGTAAGCATGTATCAGCAAGCTTATCGGAACAGCTGAAGTGTATTCGCCCATCTCACTTCAGATGGTGTAACTTCGCTTCCCAAACTCATTCAAGTGGCATAATTTTGAGTGGTTCAACAGCAATTTGGGACCTAAGTCTCACGCGATTCTTTCTTCAAAATGTTGTTGAGGGTACCCATTGTTGAATAAAAGCCACCTTTTGAACTTGAATTGACAGAACAGTGAAATGCAAATCAAGAATACAAAATGGACTCATCTATTTGCAATATTCAGAAAGTTCAAGCAATTTTAGTTTCGAAAAAAAATTCGCTTTGCTGCGTTGTGTACGCTACTTTCAGTTAAACTCAACTACGCGGGACTTATTTTTAACCCTTAGAGCAATCCTAAATTCTCTAATAGTACTAAAATGTTCTTATTGAAAAGAGGTATCTTTTTAGAATGATGTTTTAGTCCTGATTTTGTTGAACCATGAAATCTTTAAAGCGGAGAACAAGTGAAATTCTAGCTCTGCCGAGAGATTTATCTCGTAGATTTTCTTCTTCATGGCTGAGTTCCGATGTACAGCTAGTTGATGTTAGTAAATCTTCTCATCTTATTTCAACTCAGTATGAGAGCTTGGACTACGATGTTGCCGAGAATGAGCTTTACACGAAAGAAGCTAATCAACAAGACAGTGACCTTTATTTTCGGATGAGGGTTTCTTTGGCGAGATGGTTTGTCATGTTCCTGATAGGAGTTTTTACTGCATTAATTGCGTTTGGCATTGACGCAGGTCAGTTCGTTTCTGTTTTAATGGATGTTCATTTTATTTTTTTTGCTGACACAATTGCCTCTTATGCTCCGCCTCGAAGGTCTTCGAAAAAATTATCTTTGATAATATATACCCCAAAGTTCAACCTTTCCTGGAAAACGCACAATACGGCTTCCGGCAAAAAAGGTCAGCAGTACTACAAATGGTACAATTTTTGAGCAAAGTATATGAACTCTACGATGACAAAAATGTTCAAACACTCTCAGTCCTTTATCTAGATTTTTCTAAAGCCTTTGATAAAGTTCCTCATAGTATCCTAGTCGCCAAACTACGGAACATAGGTCTAAGCATTCAAATACAAGACATAATACAAGACTATCTAACAGATAGAATGCAGTTTGTGAAAATCAATAAAAGTTCATCAACTCTGAAAGAAGTAACTAGCGGTGTACCACAGGGCTCAATTCTTGGCCCTCTACTTTTTATCATATTCATTAACGACTTTCCCAAATGCATTGAGAATTCAGATTGTTTTGGCTATTGTGACGATATGAAGATCTTGTCTACTGAAGAAATTCATCTGCAAAAAGACACGGCAAATGTTGAAAAATGGTGCAAAGAAAATAAAATGCCGCTGAATGAAGATAAATGTAATTTGTTAAACCTCAAAGGGAAAATGGAAGTTACACTATTTAATACAAATGTTGATACCGCAAAGACCCAAAAAGACTTAGGTATTTTAATGTGTCACAACCTTTCGTGGTCAGTAAATGCTGAAAATCGCATATCAAAAGCAATGGGAGCTTTTTACAAAATCAAACGAAATATCTCGAAAAAAACATCTTTAAAGTCAAAATTAAACTTATACTGCGGATACATCGTACCAATCATAAGCTATGCATCGCAAACATGGTATCCGAACAAAGCAGAATTAAGACAACTAGAAAGAGTACAAAAACGAGCGACATCTTGGATTACAAATAACTTCAAAATGAGTTATACTGAAAGACTGAAATTTTTAAAGCTCCTTCCACTCTCAATGTACTTTGAATTACACGACATATTGTACTTAGTTTCACTACTAAAAAATAAACATGACATTGATTTGAATACAATTATTCATAAAAACGAATCACGAACGAGACAAGCAACACGTGGTGAGATTGCTGTTCATGCAACAAGACTGAAAAAGTCAAATGAAAATTATTATATACGTTCTATTACGCTATACAACTACTTTAGCCAAATTGTGGACTTCGAAAATCAAGATTATGACAGCCTGAAAATATCTATAACAAACACGTTTTGGAAATTCTTCAACAGAAATTTTGCAGAAAACAACTTGTGTATGTGGAGAATTCTTTGCTGGTGTGGAAACTGCAACCCACCGGGAAAAATTATGAACTTATAAACGAGGGTTCAAAACCCATGGAGAAATCCTAAAGCCTACACTACTACTACTACTACTACTACTAATTGGGGCACTGTTATTTTGATTATAGTTTTAATTCCACCGCATGCTAATGGCAAGTGTCAATGTAAGATACTTTCAAACTTAACAAAATAAATAATTTAAAGATGCGCTAGGTTTTTAAAAGGAATCGGGTTGATTAGAGCAGTTGGTAATGCGCCTGCCTGAGATGCTGGTCGGGTTTCGAGTTCCGAGCTCTGATGATATTTTTTCCAAATCATCTGTTAAAGCTTTTTTTATTTGAAATGTTACCGCTTTTTTGCTTGTCTGGTTATCCGAAGCGCAATGCCGCCTGTCAATTTAATTCTCAAAAAAGGTCATGGGGTACTGTTTTATGGCATTTATTTCTCTAAGGGCGCCTTTGTCACCAATATCTACTCTTAATTTGAGAAGGGACGCCAAAAAACTCAGTGTCAGTTTTTCAAAAGACGTTACCTGTGGCGCAGAAAATTTGTTAAAATAGTGAGTTCCTATTGCTTTTGGATAGCTTGGAAAGTCATTTCGGTCGAACTATAAATATTTGGAGACCTTAAAACATTACCGAGAACTTGAAAAAAAATTGGAAAAAATAAACAAAAAAATGGTTTTAGTTTTCTAGAATATCAGCGGAATATTAATAGAAACAACAATTGGAGACTTGTTTCTCAAATTGAATTTCAAATGATGAAACAAGTAGTTTTGGATTTTTTCTTTGTGATTTCGCATTCTACTGTAACCAAAATGATGCGACAATCCTTTCGCCGCTGTGTAATTAACTGAAATTTTGCATTGGAACAAGGTTAGCAAAAGCAAAGCTGGTTTGAACATATTTTATTTAACGTTTTAAGCAATCTGTTGAAATAGTTGTTTTGTTTGCGAGTCAATATATTTTATTTAGGGTTCAAAGTTTGGATCAGTTTTGGCCCTTAGATCACAGTTCACACAATATACAGCAATTTGGTGATCTTATTTCGGGCTTAGTTGGCATTGAAATAATATAGAGTTTTCAAATTCTTGAAGCTGGCAAGCGAAGTCAATCTTTTGTATGCGTTGTGCTAGAAGTTTGTTCTTGAATGTTTTTTTTTGTCTTTAGAAAATTTATAAAGAGGATCAAAGCTTTCATGTTTATGTGGCTGCCAGTCTGATTGACTCATGGGAGCATCATTACACTTGCGAGCTTGTAACATCGTTCCTTTTTTTTCCTATAAAAAACGCCTATTTTAATGGAAAGGCTTTCGGATATTAAACAGCATCATCTGGCTATATCCACTTGATGAATGTCTTCGAGATATTTGCGATAAATATTCGAGTTTATACTCAAGGGTATGAGTATAAGTCAAGATGTTAAGGCAATTTAGTCTCAGAGTTTTTTGATATTCTTTCAGGGTACTTTTTTCCTCTGTTATTTTTCTGGTGTTTGCGAAGTGCCGCTTCGGCTCTGTTTAGCCGAGCCACGATTGTGCTGTGAGACGACAGTTCTCTGTATTCAATTTCTTTTCGCAGCTTAGTATCTATTTGTCTATTTCAAACAGCGTGCCTATGGACCTTTTTTTCGCATATCTTTCTTTTAGCATAAAATTTGAAACATGGGCTTTAGCAGACTAATGTAATACAACAAGCTTTATTAATTGACAGGCGTGAAAAGACATGCTTAATTTGAGGATAAAAAAATCAATCAACTTCTAAAACAGAACAGCCAAACACTGATTCACGCGCACAACACGAGTCGTGCCGAATGTAAGAGCAGCCGAGGATGCTGTCTCTGATTACTAATTACGCCTTTGAAATTAGCATTCTGACATGTTACTTATTTTGAATGTGATAAAAGATCTTTTGGTGCGTGTTCGTTTTTGATCAGAGCAATCCTTCTTTTCTGCTTATTTTTTAATGACTGATTTAAGGTGGTGAATTGAGAGTTGTAATCTACAGCTAAGAGGAAAAACTTGGTAAATAATAATAGTGCATGCATCTAAAATTATGTATAAATGTTGCATTTTTTATCCGTTAGAAGTAGTTGTAGTTGAGTTCTGATTGTTGTTAGAGGTTTGGGTCTTCTTTCTGATTGTCAATAAGGAACTTACAGACCTTGCTCTAGATTTTTTATAGTACATCCATTGCTGCCCGTTAATTGTTTCAGCTTTCGAAGTAATTGTTAATTGTTTCAATTTAAAAAAAATTGCGCGCAATTTTTACAGCTCGACGATTTCATTCGGCTCAAAAATTATTTTAAATTGATTTGAGGCTACCGAAATGATCTATACATTGCGTCAATAGAAGCAAAGTATATTTTTTTGCGCGTGGGGTAGATTTTAAGAAATAGGGTCATTTTTTTATGGTAATTTCTATTACTTTTTTTAAAACGATAAACTAATTCAGATACGTTTAAGGGCAGTCGGAACTTTTAAGGGCTGTCAGATTGCACTAATCAGTCGGCTATGCTCTGATTGAAGGAGCAGTCTTTGCTCGGATAGATTTTGGGTGGAAATGTGTTATCCAAACACAGTTCTTGGTTAGGGCAACTGATTCTTGCGTCGTTTTGTTGCTTTCTCGTACTAAGTGCAGCCTCAATTTTGAGGCAAAAATACTATGGGAAAAAGTGAAGTTATTTGTTTTAGGTGTTGCAAATTTGAGCAGTTTGAAGTTCTCAGTCGTGAGCTACTTCATGGACCAAGCAGTAGACAGAGGAGGTCTATGGGTACCCCTTCTAATCTGGGTCAGCTTTGGAGCTGGGATGACACTAGTAGCCGCAGTGCTTGTATCCTTTCTGGAACCAGTGGCGGCGGGAAGCGGCATTCCTCAAATCAAATGTTTTCTTAACGGGGTCAAAATACCGCGAGTTGTGAGGATTCAGACTCTCTTTTGCAAAGCGATTGGAGTCATGTTCAGTGTTGCCGGTGGATTGGCAGTAGGTAAAGAGGGACCGATGATTCATTCTGGAGCAGTAGTTGCAGCTGGACTTTCCCAAGGAGCTAGCAAGTCGTTCAACTGGGATTTTGGTCTGTTTGAGTACTTTAGACACGATAACGAGAAGCGTGATTTCGTGTCCGGAGGAGCTGCAGCAGGCGTTGCAGCTGCATTTGGCTCGCCAGTCGGTGGCGTACTCTTCAGTTTGGAAGAAGGAGCCAGTTTCTGGAATCAGGCGCTAACATGGAGGGTACTGTTTTCCGCCATGGTGTCAGGGTTCACTTTGAATTTTGCTCTCAGTTGGTACCACGGACACTTCGGAGAGCTCTCTTACACTGGTTTGGTGAATTTCGGAGTCTTCAGTGGACAACCCTACAACTGGTACGAGTTACCAATATTTTGTTTGATGGGTGCTATCGGGGGTTTGCTTGGTGCTTTGTTCAACGCAATCAATTACAGGATCACTTTGTTTCGATTCAAGTTTGTGCGTCGACCAATCATAAAAGTGTTAGAAGCGATGGTAGTCGGAGCCGTCTCTTGCGCTCTCTGCTTTCTGCTGATATACTCGAGTGATCTTTGCTCTGCTGATGACTTGATTTTATCCGCAGAAGATGACAGCTCAGTTTTGCAGCTGTTTTGTAACGATGGTCAGTTTAATGTCATGTCTACTCTTACGTTCGTTACTCCTGAGACGGCTGTCAAGTGTCTCTTCCATGCTCCTCTTGGATCCTTCAACATGCCTCTGTTGCTTCTGTTTTCTTTCGTATATTATGTCCTGGCATGTTGGACGTATGGTCTGGCAGTACCTAGTGGTCTTTTCATTCCATCGCTCCTAATAGGTGCTGCTTGGGGAAGATGTGTGGGTATTTTCCTCGGACATGCAGTCGGAGAAGCTGAAGTATGGGTGGACTGTGGTAAATATGCTCTGATCGGAGCGGCAGCTAATCTAGGTGGTGTAGTCAGGATGACTATCAGTCTGACTGTCATCTTGATGGAAGCAACTGGTAATGTCACTTTCGGACTGCCGCTTATGTTGGTCCTAATGACAGCCAAATTTGTGGGAGACATATTCAACGAAGGAATCTACGACATGCATATACACCTCATGAGTGTTCCGATCCTAGGTTGGGAGGCGCCTTCTTTGTCTCATCAGGTGAAAGCTGTTCAGGTGATGAACTCACCTGTGAAAACTTTGAAGACAGTCGAGAAAGTCGATAGCGTTTTCACTCTTTTAAGTGATCCGAAGTCTCTTCATAATGGATACCCAGTAGTTGACGAGGCCACAGGTCAACTAAGAGGTCTAATCCTGCGAGATCACCTTCTTATACTTCTGCAACGAAACATCTTCAGGGAATTTGCGACTGATGGAACCCATTCACAGCTGAAGCTTAGACATCTTAGAGATGCTTATCCTCGATTTCCAACTATAAATGATATCCCACCATCGGTGCTCAATCAAGGGTTCACGATAGATTTGGAACCGTATATGAACACTGCGCCCTATATAGTGAGTGATAAGTCTACCCTGAGTAAGATATTCACTCTGTTCAGAGCTCTAGGGTTGCGTCATCTCTGTGTGATCAACAGTTGCAACCAGGTCATCGGCATGGTTACAAGGAAGGATTTGGCCAGATTCAAGTCAAAAACGAGCAACTCGGTCACCAAAATCTACGAACTGTCATACGTTCGAAACTGAACATAAATTCTATTCCTATTCTCATAACTGATTTCAAAGTTTTATTGATTTTAGAAAATCTATTATGTATATTTGAGCTATTTCATTTATGTAGCAGAGTAGTAATTAGAATTCGAATCATTCTTTTCCACTGAAGATGTCTCATTTAAATGAGCTGAACTACCTAAATATGAATAGCAGAAATGAAAAATTAGGGGAAATCGAATGTTCGAAGTTCTATAGACAAGGATGATATTTTAGACCAGGAGTAAATTGCGCGAATTTAAAACAAAAATTGAACGAATCAGTATCAAATGATAATTGGTCCGACTTGATTTTTTATTTATGCTTTTGTTTTTGTTATTCAGACAGTTTTTGACTTGTTAATAACTAATTACCTGAAAAGTATTTCCAGTGAAGTGAAATCATTGCGCTTGTTACTGATTATTAATGTAAGTGGCTTTTCAGCGTAGCTTGCTGTTGTGCTTTTTCTGAGTGCGCGAAAATATGTTTTGTGGCCACAGAATTGTATGGACATTTGTAGTGCATAGTTGTTTGGCCATTGGTGCTGCGATACGTCGCAGCAAACGATAACTGGCAACAAAAGACTTCACAAAAATATAGAACTCTTTTATTTTTGTAAAATTACCAAACAAAACTTTCTGGATAAACGAACACTTAAATCTCTCCTACCGAATGTCAGAACAGCGGAGCTAGCGTCCGCTTATACCAAATACAGCTACTTTGCAAGGAACGCGACATCCCGCGAACGTTAAGTTACTTTACAACTCAATATCGGTAAGTAGTGACCGCTTGCTCCGCTGCGCTTACATTCGGCGCGAGATGTTAAATTCGCGTTAATCAGTGTTAGCCTCTTATCTATATTGCTTTGTTTGGCAATTGAAAAATAAGAGAATTTATCTATTTTGCGCGTTGTCGTATTACGATGGCGATACAATGTTAACTGTATTGCTTTTGCATGAAATATTTTTCTCGGGCAAAGCACTCCTATAATATAAAATGAATACGAAAAAAATTAGGTCGAAAAACGCAATTAGCAGTATTTAATTAGAATTGAAGTAAAATTTATCAAGCGGCTTCTAAGCAGACATTAATTGGGAACGCGACGTTTGAGCTGAAAAAAGTGTGTCTGAACACCAGGATTCAAACGCATGAAAAATATAATTTTGTCATTCAAATGACCCATAATTTTTTTTGCTCGTCAAAAGACTTAATATGAGCTTTTGAAGCAAACAAAATATATATTTTTTTCCAAATCCACTAATAGTTACAATTGGTTTAATTATTGGGAAAGTCAGCCGATAGGAGTAGGCAGAAAGAAGAAATCCCGACATCCATGATTTTTTTTTCGTTTTTGTGCCATGCTTTTTAGTCCCGAGCATGGGCGTTACTGCTAGGCCGATTAGACCAAATTGTCGTCGATCTCTTTTTAATTTCTGCGCATTTCCTGAGTTTACACAAGCAAAGCTTGTGTGATCGTTTGAACTCTTTTTTTTCCAACCTAAGTCGCAAATATTAGTGTTCATTTTGCGACTTAGGTATTATGGATCTGTAGCTTAGAGGCAGGGACGAAGACCCGCAACAAAATAAGAGGGTTCGAACCTGGGCATGATAGTTGGTATTTTTTTTTTTTCAAATTGACTGGTACTGCTAATGCGTCATAATTGACTTGCGTCACTTAGTAATTATGTAGACTCATAATTGGCGTGCGCCATTTAGGAAATTTTGTGGACTCAAAGTTTTACTCATTCTGTTTTTTCCACTAGCGTTGTCGGTCATTTTTTTTGCTTGTGTATGCGAAGTGCAACTTCCTCTCTGTGTTAAATATTTTTTGCTGGGAGACCAAATAATAGCTGTTTTTTTCGCAAATATTTGTTTGCTTGTTTTCTATGATAAATTGTTCCTTCTTTATTTTTCCGTATAATCTTACTCGAGAAACTGTCGGCGTCTTTTTTCAATAGCTATGCTTCAAAGTAGGATTTTTTAAATCCTGTGTCAACTCAGATATAACAAAAGTAATCGAGCCAGGCTCTTCAACTGTTATCAATTTTCCTGTTCCCTTTTAATTTTATTTACATATGATTTGTATCTTGTATGAAAACAATGGTGCTAGATGGCCTGCTTCAATTGAGCTCGATTCAACCATTTCAGCACAGCGATTCGAATAATCCGTGCTAACACGTTGAGTGTAGTTAATGAAAGTCAAGCGCATGGATTGTAGTACCATCAGTAAATATCATTTTAATACAGTTGAAACCTCAATAGCTTTTAAAAAAAGATAGCTTTTATTTATGATTAGAAGCCCAGGGCTATGGTCAATGGTTTCTAAATAAAAAGTTAGAAATAACTGCCAAAATTATGTCGACGATCAAAAGTTTCATAAAAAACGTCAATGAACATGAACATTTTTTACGCTTGCGATTACTAATCGTTATCAAATCTGAATATAGGCATTTTTGGGTTAACAACTTGTTTAACAGAAAAACTTGGCATCTTGGATCATAATGAATTCAAATTTTTAAGCGTCTCCGGCGCACTTAGTCTGGCTGCAAGGTAAACGCTTGGGATGGTTCGAATCTGACCAGGACTTGTTTTTTTTTCATACTGTAATATTTGAAAAATTGTCGGAATATAATCTGTCTGCTTTTGCTTTGTCGGCTTAGTTGCCATATCGTGGATTTGTTTTTTTTTTAGCTCTATGCAGTGTTCGTTGTAATTTATAATTCTACTAGCCTTGATTTTGAATGTTTTCCTTTTTTTGGTGTTTTTGATTCATAATTTTTTCCGCCTAAATGGTTTCGGATTATATTATCGGTTCAGTAAACTAACTTTGGGTCGTTCGAGGGAAGCATTTTTTTGCTTGCTTTCCTCCGGATTGCACAAAACGTTAAAACTCTCAGAATAAAATTTATAGTGCAAATTTTTTCATGACAGAAATTTTTTTTCGCTAGAATTTTGTTTGTGGCTTTTCATTAAACGCTGCCGATTTTTTTCTGGACGTGTTGTCCGCAATAAGAACATCAATTTCGGAGTTTTTATAGGTTTTTATTGCCGTTTTCTTTGGATTTAGTTGCTTCATTTTCTGTCTGCTAGCTTGTAATGCTTTTTTTGTGGCATCGCAAGTGATGCGGAACTCCGCTTTGCATCTGTGTTAAAATTATTACTGGTCGTCATTTGCTGTTCTACTTGGTCAAGCGTTCGATCATCTTAACTAAATCAACATTTGTTGAAAAAAAGACATGTCCATGGTTCCGAAATTAAAGTTTCAAATGTCTCGGATCAACATAGAAAGAACAAGTCCACTTTTTGTTGAGGAATTGTTTTTGTCGGCGAGGAAATAATTACTTTCATTCACTTTTTTCAATGTGTGTTACTGGTCCAAATTAATCAGAAAACATCGTTTTTGTACCTCCTTGTATTCTTTAACTAAAGATGGTTTTGCTAAATAGTTAACTGTAATTAAATCTTGAGAGAACTACTTTAAAAATAGTTTTGAAGTTAAAAAAAAATCATTACGATCGCGATACAATGTTAACTGTATTGCTTTTGCATGAAATATTTTTCTCGGGCAAAGCACTCCTATAATATAAAATGAATACGAAAAAAATTAGGTCGAAAAACGCAATTAGCAGTATTTAATTAGAATTGAAGTAAAATTTATCAAGCGGCTTCTAAGCAGACATTAATTGGGAACGCGACGTTTGAGCTGAAAAAAGTGTGTCTGAACACCAGGATTCAAACGCATGAAAAATATAATTTTGTCATTCAAATGACCCATAATTTTTTTTGCTCGTCAAAAGACTTAATATGAGCTTTTGAAGCAAACAAAATATATATTTTTTTCCAAATCCACTAATAGTTACAATTGGTTTAATTATTGGGAAAGTCAGCCGATAGGAGTAGGCAGAAAGAAGAAATCCCGACATCCATGATTTTTTTTTCGTTTTTGTGCCATGCTTTTTAGTCCCGAGCATGGGCGTTACTGCTAGGCCGATTAGACCAAATTGTCGTCGATCTCTTTTTAATTTCTGCGCATTTCCTGAGTTTACACAAGCAAAGCTTGTGTGATCGTTTGAACTCTTTTTTTTCCAACCTAAGTCGCAAATATTAGTGTTCATTTTGCGACTTAGGTATTATGGATCTGTAGCTTAGAGGCAGGGACGAAGACCCGCAACAAAATAAGAGGGTTCGAACCTGGGCATGATAGTTGGTATTTTTTTTTTTTCAAATTGACTGGTACTGCTAATGCGTCATAATTGACTTGCGTCACTTAGTAATTATGTAGACTCATAATTGGCGTGCGCCATTTAGGAAATTTTGTGGACTCAAAGTTTTACTCATTCTGTTTTTTCCACTAGCGTTGTCGGTCATTTTTTTTGCTTGTGTATGCGAAGTGCAACTTCCTCTCTGTGTTAAATATTTTTTGCTGGGAGACCAAATAATAGCTGTTTTTTTCGCAAATATTTGTTTGCTTGTTTTCTATGATAAATTGTTCCTTCTTTATTTTTCCGTATAATCTTACTCGAGAAACTGTCGGCGTCTTTTTTCAATAGCTATGCTTCAAAGTAGGATTTTTTAAATCCTGTGTCAACTCAGATATAACAAAAGTAATCGAGCCAGGCTCTTCAACTGTTATCAATTTTCCTGTTCCCTTTTAATTTTATTTACATATGATTTGTATCTTGTATGAAAACAATGGTGCTAGATGGCCTGCTTCAATTGAGCTCGATTCAACCATTTCAGCACAGCGATTCGAATAATCCGTGCTAACACGTTGAGTGTAGTTAATGAAAGTCAAGCGCATGGATTGTAGTACCATCAGTAAATATCATTTTAATACAGTTGAAACCTCAATAGCTTTTAAAAAAAGATAGTTTTTATTTATGATTAGAAGCCCAGGGCTATGGTCAATGGTTTCTAAATAAAAAGTTAGAAATAACTGCCAAAATTATGTCGACGATCAAAAGTTTCATAAAAAACGTCAATGAACATGAACATTTTTTACGCTTGCGATTACTAATCGTTATCAAATCTGAATATAGGCATTTTTGGGTTAACAACTTGTTTAACAGAAAAACTTGGCATCTTGGATCATAATGAATTCAAATTTTTAAGCGTCTCCGGCGCACTTAGTCTGGCTGCAAGGTAAACGCTTGGGATGGTTCGAATCTGACCAGGACTTGTTTTTTTTTCATACTGTAATATTTGAAAAATTGTCGGAATATAATCTGTCTGCTTTTGCTTTGTCGGCTTAGTTGCCATATCGTGGATTTGTTTTTTTTTTTAGCTCTATGCAGTGTTCGTTGTAATTTATAATTCTACTAGCCTTGATTTTGAATGTTTTCCTTTTTTTGGTGTTTTTGATTCATAATTTTTTCCGCCTAAATGGTTTCGGATTATATTATCGGTTCAGTAAACTAACTTTGGGTCGTTCGAGGGAAGCATTTTTTTGCTTGCTTTCCTCCGGATTGCACAAAACGTTAAAACTCTCAGAATAAAATTTATAGTGCAAATTTTTTCATGACAGAAATTTTTTTTCGCTAGAATTTTGTTTGTGGCTTTTCATTAAACGCTGCCGATTTTTTTCTGGACGTGTTGTCCGCAATAAGAACATCAATTTCGGAGTTTTTATAGGTTTTTATTGCCGTTTTCTTTGGATTTAGTTGCTTCATTTTCTGTCTGCTAGCTTGTAATGCTTTTTTTGTGGCATCGCAAGTGATGCGGAACTCCGCTTTGCATCTGTGTTAAAATTATTACTGGTCGTCATTTGCTGTTCTACTTGGTCAAGCGTTCGATCATCTTAACTAAATCAACATTTGTTGAAAAAAAGACATGTCCATGGTTCCGAAATTAAAGTTTCAAATGTCTCGGATCAACATAGAAAGAACAAGTCCACTTTTTGTTGAGGAATTGTTTTTGTCGGCGAGGAAATAATTACTTTCATTCACTTTTTTCAATGTGTGTTACTGGTCCAAATTAATCAGAAAACATCGTTTTTGTACCTCCTTGTATTCTTTAACTAAAGATGGTTTTGCTAAATAGTTAACTGTAATTAAATCTTGAGAGAACTACTTTAAAAATAGTTTTGAAGTTAAAAAAAATCATTACGATCGCGATTATCAAAAATAATCAAATCGGAACGTTTTCTGTTTTGCAACATTTTAACACCATTGCTTAATCAATTACTAAGCTCTTCATTTTTGCCAAAATTATATATTATTATAAAAACTGATCATTTCAGTAGAATCAGACGTATAAGTTCTCCACTTCAATCTTTGATATCATATCTGACTTGAATTGGTTCGAAGAAGGACTACGCCAAATTCGTATTTCTCTTTAGCTTCACTTTTGTTTCATTTGGCAACACGGGTGGAACTAAAAACAGTTTGAGAAATTTTTTCTTTTCTGAGTTTAATTTGATTAAAAGGCGTTTTTTGTTTGGAAATTTTTAGATAAAGCATAAATCAAAAACAAGTTTTCAAGGAATACATTTACTTGCATTTCAGTGAAGAATCCCTAAAAAACCAGCCGTTTAAAAACTTTGCAAGGTCTTCAGATAACAACCAATAGGTTTGCTCTTGTTTTTTTCACCATACTTCAGTAAAATTACACCCATATACTCTCAATTTTAGAAAACTTTTATATGGTGAATGTTAACTTGTACTTACTTTCACCTGCGACTTCTTTGTTCAAGTGATACTAATTTAACCCTGCTTTCCTTAATTCTGACTAACTTTTCATGCAAGGTGCATGCAGTTGCAAGATAAAACAAAGCAGAAACCGGGGTTTACCCTAAAACATCCGAACTCGTTGAAAGTTTCATGACAAATAAAGCTAAAGATGCAAACGAGATAACGAGTTTTTTTGAAGGGATGTCGGTCAACAAGCATTTTTTAAGTTTATATGTTTTAGCAATATAAAGTTGATTTTTAATTAATGATCTCATTTTCGATTTGGATAAGGTGAAGGAGTTGCCATAAAGTCCCGCTTTTGTTTCAGCTTGATCCATTCAGTACTGGTACAGAGGAATAAATGAAAGTTTTCCCTAATTTTAGAAAAGTGTGTACTTTACCACATTTGAATGATGCTCATAAAATGATAGAAGTAGCTTTTGATTTTTGTGTCTGAAGTTTTCTCCAACCTTGTTCTTTTTTATCTATTAGGGTGATAAAAGATTTGTATAAAATGTGAGTTTATGGCCGTTTAGTGGGAATTTAAAAGTTTGGTAGAATTTTTATCAAATTGGTTACAATAGAATTTGACAGTGCTTCAGTTTTGTCTTTTTTGTTTGAAAAATTGTATAATCTTTGACAAAAAATCCGAGGTAAAATCTGGCAATGAATTGTTTCAAGAAATTTCCGTGAATTTTGCTATAATTGACTGTTTGAATTGCTGTAGTTAGGTATGTTCACATTTACTTGAACAGAAAACTTTCAAAGTATAAATATGAAAAAGTTCAGCTTGGTTTCAGCCTAATAAAAGCTAAGAAAAGCATTTTTTTATAGTTTGAACAATTTGTAAAGCTAATTCTAGCTCAATTTAGATCAAATAAAATTGTACTTCTAATTTTTGAGGGGAAAAAGGAAAAAAGCATTTTTATAGACAAAAAAAAACCACTAAAACTCGTTCATTGTCCTACCTGGTTTGGTTTTAAATTTACAGTCTAGTGTGGTTTCAATTTACAGTCTAGCCGTACTGTACTGTAGATATTTTTCAAATAGACAAGACTCGTGATTTGTTAAGAATTTGTTTTACCTAACTTAGATAGGGAATTTAGTGTATTAAGATAAGGAATGGGTTTCCGGGATTGCTGGTAATGTATTAAGTAGGGAAGAAATTTTTAATCTATTAGGATAGTTTATAGGTTTTGCTATTTATTAAGATACGAGGTTTGAGATGATAAGTAAAATTTTCGGCGCCCGGATTTCCTATGTATTAAGATAGGGTATAAATTTACAAATGTATTATCTTAATACATAGGAAATTCGGGCGCCGAAAATTTTATCATCTCAAACCTCGTATCTTAATAAATAGGAAAAGCTATAAACTAGCCTAATAGATTGAAAATTTCTTCCCTACTTAGAACATTGCCAGCGATCCCGGAAATCCATTTCCTCTCTTAATACAGGGGGTATCGCCGGCACCCACCCGTGATCAGCTCCAATATATACTACTTGCCGGAAAAACAAATAAAAACTTGAACTGAAAATTTAGCCCTGATTGATTGCATGACAGATTAAATCAAGGGCAAAGACCAGTTAACTGCATTACATTGATACAAATGAAATGACAAAATATGACTGAATTATAATTAGACATTCTTGGCTTCCAAGTAAGGGTCGTTTTAGTCAGCTGGAAATAGCCTAAATATTGTGCTGCTGTTTTTTTTTTCAAATTAAGTGTGTTTACCATAACTTTGATGCGCATCACATTTGCATTAACTTCAAGTACATACTGCCGTGCTTAACGAATCATATCTCAATCAAGCATCGTAAGGATAAATAAAATTGAGTACAATGTTGTCCCCACGAAGCCAACAACTCCCATGACGACGTCGCATTTTGGGTGGCAGAAAAATCTGCGCAGTTCTTGTTTCAAATTGTCAATTCTTCTTGTTTGTTCACGCGAATCCGCCAAAACGACCGAGCTGTCTCCATCCCCGACTCCGTTTTCTGTTGCCGACAAGATAGTTGTCGCGATTGAAACCTTGTTGGTATGGTTCAGCTGATAGACATTGTCATCAGATTTTTCATCTTCAGAAATGTTGATGGAAAGTGTTGCCATTATGATTGCAGCACACGAAAGGACAATGCTCGAAAAAATATATGTGCAGATTCTCGGAAAAGTCTTGGACGTCTGCGGTACATACTGAGTCACAAGTGACAAATTGACACACAGAGCCAGAGTAACCGTGACCCCAAAAGTGACCTTTTCTCCGTTTTTGCCCGGAATGAAGAAGGTCAATGAACTCATAGCCATAAGTATGGCGTTCGGGAGGATGAGATTTAGGACGTAGAAAGAAGACATTCGCTTGAAGACGACACGTATTGATATTCTGCCGAAGGTGTTGGAACCCCTTATAGCGTCCACCGAGTATCTTGTACATTCTGTCTCTACAAATAATACCAACTCAACATCAAATGCAAATTTAGAGGGAGATATTTGATTATATTTTTAGTATTGTTTTTGGCCGGTCAAACTTTGAAGTTTAGACCTTTAAACGCCTTTAGAACCTTTTGATAAAAAGAAAGAGTTTTCAAATTTAATGTGAACTAAGTTATGAGTTATCTATATCCAAGCAGCAGCTTTTTTTGCCTTTTTTCCAAGTCCCGTAAATTTCTGCTAATAAATACTATATTTCAAATTTTACTTACTAGCGATTTCAAATGAAAACACTTCCAAACCAACATTTAAGTTATGGAAACTTTTTCTCTAATAAGCAGGGGCACAACAGCGGTTCGCCGTGATGGGCTGTACAGCTCGTATGTTGGTCCTATCCCTCGTGGATAAATGATCTTATTATTATTAATACCAGATACGGTATAACGGCTTTTTTGGTTTAACGTTTTCGGGGTTTTTTCCCGGCAAAAGATATTCTTTGTCATGCTTTACGGCTCTTTTCCAGTCCCCCTCTTTCAAAATACCGAGTTTTATGTTTGTTTTACGTGTTATTACGGCTAAATGCGTGATGTTACGCTGTAAAATATGAAGAACAAATTTGTTCACAATTGCCGATTTGTTCACCACGCCAAATTTCATTGCAATATGACAATGTTAAATAAACTTTTCAAAATTGAATTTGAAAGGAGGGACTGGAAAAGAGCCTGCTTTACTTATTTTTCCTTCCACGCAATTCACGGATTCTCTTAGACTGTTTGCCTTGTTATCAAACTTTTTTCTTCGGATGGTTTGCTGACGGTGTCAGGTTTACGAAAAAGTTTTTAAGAACAGTGATTTTTTTTTCAAATGATGTAAACAGCAGCTGACCTTTTAGAGTCCACAGACTGTCCTCCATGTATGACGAGAGGTCAATCGGCATGCATGTGATGTTGACCTCATTTTCAAAATACTGCCAAGAGCCAATCACAATCTCGCAACTCTGGGTGTCGAAGGGAAAGTTAGTCACATCTAGAGCGCACATCGTTTCGTAATCTACAGGCCGAGTCCAAACCACAAGTCCATAATGGTACACTGTACATGGGATGGACCTATCGTATTTTTCCATGTCGAAAGTTCCCACATCGTTGTACGCCAGGATGTCAGGAGTCCAAACCGAGTTCCGATAGTACCGGATCCATTTGAGGCCTCCGTAGTCCGCCGGATCCCAGTGAAGAAGTTCGTCAATCCATTCCATACGCTGGAACATGAGCATTTTGATAGTCTGGTCTTTGGTGTTGAAGCCAACTAGTTGGTACATCGTGGCTTTGTAAGACACGTTTAATAGCGTGCTTGGAAATATAACAGGGCGAGCGGAGGCGTCGTAGTCTGTTGCGAGTTTGAGCCTTAGACGGACTTCGTGCGAGACGCCCTCAAAACTCGATAAATCTGTATAGTTCGTCTCAGTAGTCTGACCGGATAAATGCATCAAAAGTAAAAGTGAAAAAAAGCTCGTATGTGTAGCTATTGTCATGGTTACTGCATCAATAAAGCAAAAACATTACAAGCACAAGGGTGTGTGATAAAAAAAGAGAATGAGGATGGTTAAAAGAGTTTTTTCCCAACAAACATCCATTAGAAGCAAAAGAATTTGAATGTTGAACGCTTTTGAAGCTTTTTTTTTCAATAAGAGCAGTTGAGAATTTGTCAAAGAGTTTAATTCAGCGTGCACTCAAAGACACGCACTTTCGTTGTCGCAAACTGTAAGGTATACTGGAGAAAAATTAGCCCCTCCAATGCTGCCTTCTTCAAACGATTCAACTTACGGATTGAAGATATGGCAATTGGAAGCCTGCTAAGATCGAAGTTCAAAATAAATTAAAACGGAACAAAGTGATACCTTTTTTGCCTGAATCAGAAATAGAACCCGCTTTGGGATACGAAAAACGGATTAAAACGTTTTGTTGCCATAAGTCAATTCATCTGTGGGAAACTAAAAAAAATTCCTTGGGTGCATAAATTAAACACAATGCAAAAACTGAAAATTTCTTCCGATCAAAATCTAGACACCGTTTTTCTATCAATCATTTGTTCATATTGGTCCGTTGGCGCCTATATGAAGTTAACTGCTCGGCCACCCAATAAAAAAAATCATAATAAGATCAAATAACTGTTTTTCATCACATAAATAAATCAGAACACATTTTTATTGAATTGAATTAAAAACAGAAAGGCAAAAACATAAATGTCAAAGAATACCAATAAAGTATTGAGCCGATTATAAATACGCTTTTTGTTAGGAACAATTAAAGATTACGGTAAGGAGCTTTTCATTCTCGATAAATCAAATTAACAGCCGAAACCTCCATTTTAGTTATAAACAGAATATTGTTATGAATTTTTAAGAGAACAGATAAATGGTTAGGCTTGAAAAAAAACTTTATTTGAGTGATTTAACTTAAAGCTTGATGATTAGATATTCCAAAGCCAAATATGCACTGCCCACAAACTGCGAATAATGTTACTAACATCAAAAAAAGTTAAGAAATAAAAGTCTTCTGTAGATCTGATAAAGAAAAATTGAGACCCATAAAACTAATAAGCAAAGTAAGCCTTATGCATCTGTCATAAATATTCATTTGGCGGTTCTTTTCTTCCATGAAAAACTCACTGGATGTAAATTATTCTTCAAAAATGCTACATGAGTAAAATCTAAATGAAAAACTTTAGCTATGCTAATACAAAAAAAATCGATTAGTGGTCGCTTGAGATCTTTCTACCAGAAAAATAAAGATGCACAGAAGTTTTAGAGTCAAATTTAATTGTTTTCAGGCAAAATTAATTATATATTTGTTCTCATTTTTCGAATTGGAACAAGATACCCAGCTTCGAGCCGATATTAATTGCCAAATCTTTAGCAGCTTTATTCATGCATACCTAAATGGGCGGACACAGAATAAGTGGACTATAGTCATATTGGGTCTGCTTTAAAGATTTTTCGAACTACAGTGCTGATTTAAATTAACCGGACAAAACGAACATAACTTGAATTTTCAAACGCGTTTTTCTCAAATATGGTTAAGATTAGACAAAAAGTGAAGAGAACAAAAGTTGCTTAGAATTTTACCAGAATTAATATGGTGCCATTTTTTCTCCGAAATTCTTAACAAAAATTTTACCCCAAAAATGGGTCAATTTGGCTTTTTTCAATTAATCAAGAATTACGCTGAAACTACTTTGTTAATTGATACAAAAATTATATCACAGGAAGCCTCTTACGCAGCTCAACAAAGTTTAACAAGGGTTGAATCTCCAAAAACCAGTATAAGAGAAAAAATTTTCACTTGATAGTCAATAAATGTGATTTTTACTATATAAAACCCAGAATCTCTGTTAAAAAATAAATTTTAAACAATTAGCGCAAATTTTTGTAGATTTAACCCTTGTTAAACTTTGTTGAACTGCGTAAGAGGCTTCCTGTGATATAATTTTTGTATCAATTAACAAAGTAGTTTCAGCGTAATTCTTGATTAATTGAAAAAAGCCAAATTGACCCATTTTTGGGGTAAAATTTTTGTTAAGAATTTCGGAGAAAAAAATGGCACCATATTAATTCTGGTGAAATTCTAAGCAACTTTTGTTCTCTTCACTTTTTGTCTAATCTTAACCATATTTGAGAAAAACGCGTTTGAAAATTCAAGTTTTGTTCGTTTTGTCCGGATAATTTAAATCAGCACTGTATTCCAAAGAATATTATCGTAACATTTCCGTATTTCGCTGAAAGAAAGAGAACCGCAGATAAAAACTTGTTAGTTGTTTTTTGGGCATATTTTTTGAAAAATTTTTTTTTTTCAGCGCGTCCCAAATCAAATTTAGCACATTTTGACGCTACGGTCGGTTACTTAGACGGACAGCAAGAGTGACAATGCATTGCTGATCAATCAGACATTCCATAGCTGAAAAAATAAGACTAAAATGAAAAACACTATTTACAACATAATAACAAACAATTAAAACGGTTTCATCGTTCAAGTAATTCTATATTTCGCGTTTTTTTTTTTACTGAAGGTTATAAATTTCTTTTTGTTGTTTTTACTTTGCTTGTTCCCAATGCAGGCGGCGCAAAGTTTTCTTCTTTTTTGGATGCAAAGATACTAGCTAGCTGCTGGTTGCTCCGAGAGTTATAATGAAAGCCTCCATGACGAAAAATCAACAAAACATTTTTAAGCGCTATATAGAAACGAAAACAGCCTGTTGTTTTTTAATAGCAGTGCATTACGCTCATCACCCAAAAATATCGAAAATTCATCACCCAGCCTCAAATACAGAGAAAAACCCTAAATTTTTCTGCACAGTTCCAATAGGTTTGTAAGACTACATATAAATTAATAACAAATACATAACATCATTTTTTCTTGTCTTTGCACTTGAAGTGCAAAGTTTTTTTGCACAGTTCCAATAGGTTTGTAAGACTACATATAAATTAATAACAAATACATAACATCATTTTTTCTTGTCTTTGCACTTGAAGTGTTTCAGTTTATTTTTGACAGCTTTGATCAGTTCATAGTACATCAAGTTTTTAGCAAAAATTCAAAAAAAAATGTTAAAAAACTATCTTTTTAGTTTCTGTTATACTTTCGTGATAATAATTAAACGCTTGTCTAAGATCTATGAACTATTTATTCTAGACAGAACCTCTAATACTAAGGCGAAAAAGTGTAAAGGTAAAGATCATGGTTGGGGCAAAGGCATGAGGTGAGTTGTTCGAATCTCTGTAGCGACCAAGATGATTCCGGCACTGAAACATCAATGTAACAGTATTGTTTTTGTTCCGACTTTCGATACGAAAGTAACGGAATATTTGTGCTCGGGGTGGGTTTTTTTTCTTCAGACAAATTTCGACTTTTTAACTAGCCATTGTTGACAGAATTTTTTACATCATTCGAAAAGTATTGTTGTCCTGAGCTCAAATTTGAAAAGATATTTCACTGTGAACTTTTTTCGTAATGTTATGGGAGTTTAAAGATTGCCATTTTGGCCAATTTGGGACAATTAACGCGCGATATATTTCGCGCTATTAACGCGTAAGCGGAGAGCTAATCCGTCTTAGAAATCGTTCCAAATTGGTTTAACGAAGCTTATTTGCCATAGTTTATTTGTTACGAAATCTATCCTTTTGTACTTAATGTGGCGTGTGGGGGGGGGGGGGGGGGGGTGATTTTTATTTTAAAAATTTCAAATTTGAAAAAATAAAATTTTCATTTCGTTTTATTACTTTTAATTTCTTAATGTTATTACTGCTCCATAAACCTTAATAGGCAGTCGGAACATTCAGGGCTTCGCCCTGATACGAGCAGTCTTGTTTCTATCTTTGTTCTGTTTTCTGAACAAAGTATATCAGCGCAAGTGCAGTGTTAAAACAGTACTATGTCCATTTTTTTCTAAAGTTATGGGGATGATTTGAAAAGTGCTAACTTGCCAGTTTGGGATAATTAACTACCATTAACTTGAGATAACTGTTCCGACTATCGTAACGAAAGTAACGGAATATTTGTGCTCGGGTGGGTTTTTTTTTCTTCAGACAAATTTCGACTTTTTAACTGGCCATTTTTTGATGAAATTTTTTACATCATTTGAAAGCTATTTGAAAAGATATTTCTCCTGTGATCAGTTTTCGTAAAGTTATGGGTGTTTAATTGTTGCCAGTTCGACCATTTTGACCTATTTGGGACAATTAACGCGCAATATGTTTCGCACTATTAACGCGTAAGCGAGATTGAATCCGTCTTAAAATTCGTTCCAAATTGGTTCAAGGAAGATTATATGCCATAACTGATTTTCATAATAGGAGCAAAATCTATCACTTTGTACTGAATATGGCGTGTGGGGGGATGTTTTCACAAAAAATCTCAATAGATCTTAGAAGGCAGTCGGAGCATTCAGGGCTTCGCCCTGATACGGGCAGTCTTGTTAACTTAAGCGGCTCAAAGTATTTTGAGTTGTTATAGCACGCGTAAGCGGCAGAATTTTTGCAATCGAAAGTGAATTGAGGCAGTTTTTTTGCATGAACTTTGAAATTCGTGACGCTTTAATACAACATTTTGTAGTTTACTTTAGGTGGGGTGATTTGAAAAAGAAGAGAAAAAATTTTTTTTTCATGTATTTTGTTTGTTCGCTTTTTAACCAAAACACTTTCAAATAATCTTTAAAAAGCATTCGAACCATTCAGAGGTTTGCCTTGTTATATGACTAATCTTATTAAGTTAAGTAGTCGTTTATTATACAAATTCTGTCCCGCGTGTAATCTTATGAGACAATAAGCTAGCATCGAAACCACTATACTATGTATTATATTGCGGGCTGAACATGGATGTTTCTGCAAATGAATAGAAGTATGCTAGAATGGGTAATTAGAGGTTCCTTGAAAAGAAAAAATAAATATTACTTTAGAGAAAAAAATTGCCAATAAATTTAAGTTCAGCTCATTTTGTAAAAGCAATAAAAGCAAGGTAATGATGTGGAAAAAATGACAAAGTTTATTGCACAAAAATTAAATTGAAAAATACACAGAGGTAAAGCAGAATTCTGCGCCACTGGAAACTTCACACAAAGATAGCGTGTGGGGAAGCAGACAAAAATGAAACAAAAGCGACTAAAATTAAACAAAAGTGCCCGTATCAGGGCAAAGCCCTGAATGTTCCGACTGCCTTTTAAGGTTTATGGAGCAGCAGTAATAACATAAAAAAATTAAATGAAATAAAATGAAATTTTTTTTTTTAAAACTTGAAATTTTTTTATGAAAATCATCCCCCCACACGCCATATAAAGTAAAAATAGAGAGATTTCGTTCCTTGTAACAAATCAATTATGGCAAATAAGCTTCGTTCAACTAATTTGGAACGATTTATAAGACGGAATAAATCCCCGCTTACGCGTTAATAGCGCGAATTATATCGCGCGTTAATTGTCCCAAATTGGTCAAAATGGCCAAAATGGCAATCTTTAAACCCTCATAATTTTACGAAAAATGATCACAGGTGAAACAACTTTTCAAATTTAAGCTCAGGACAACAATACCTTTTGAATGATATAAAAAATTCCGAAAGCGCCTAATTACTAAAGTTTCAAAGTTTTGTCTCGAAAGATAATCACTTTGAAAAAAAACAAGTCCAGGAATACAATTACCGGAGTAAAATAAGTAAATTAAATTTTTTTAATAAAATGAAAAATAGTTTGAAAAAGCTAAAGTAAACTCCCGTTGAGCCAAAAACCAAATTGTTGTCATGAAAATTTGGAGCTGGGGAAGTTAATAGATAAAAAAAATTTAAAAAAATTGATGTGGCAACTGACAAGACATAATCAGACACACAATATGCCAACAATTTTTTGAAGCGGAATTTTTTCGAAATACTTTTACTGCTGACCGGACTCGAACAACCCTTTTCGCCAAACGTAACGGAGGAGCCGCGAAGCTGGGTTTTATTTAATCAAGGCTATCAAATGGTTCGAGTGATATTTTGCTTTATCTGGTAGTTAGTTTGAAAAAAAACCTTTTCCGATTTGACTACGTAATGAACCTGCTAAGCGTAAAAAACCGATATAAGAAAATTGACTTCGAGTTTTCAAGGAAGCTAAAAGTTGAAAAACAAAAAAAAACGCAATATGCTTTAAAAATCAAAAATGTTTGGAAGCTTTTAAGCATTATAAAATGATATAAATTTCGTGGCTCTTTTTATGTTAAAAATTCTGAAAAAAGCGTTTTTTTCACTGAAATCTTTTTCTGCAAAAACTTTACAAAATTGAAGTCGCGGCTTCTTCAGCTAAGGTTTTTCCTGCAAAAGCGTAACTTTCAAGTTTTCAAAATTGAAATAAAATGTGAATATATGCGTTTGCATCACTTGCGATTCAGAAAACAAAAAAATAATTTCTATGAAATAATTATGTTTTAATACTTAAAAAATGTTTTTTTTTAATGTTTTAGGAATATTTCAAAGAAGAAGCGGCTCATCATTTGTCATTCAGCAATCAACAAAATTTTAAAATCAAAGAGCACTCGAAGCACAAATTTAAAAATTTTTAGCTGAATTTGAAAAAAATATATATAAGTGGCCGGTTATTGTGCAAGATCTGATCAAAACAATAAAACTTAGGAATATTCGACAGTCATAGTAAAATAGCGAAAGGGTTTTTTTTGAAAAAAAAAACCAGAAAACCAAAAAAAAAATCATTAAAAAAATCAGAATTTTTGAAGTTTTTAATCACCAAAATGGCGTTAAAAAAACTAATTTTTCTCGAACAAAAACTAAAATTAAGCATAGATAAGTTATTATAAACGGCCTAAATTAAGAATAAATAAGCATGTTCGCTCGCTGTACTCGCTTTAATTGCTCGAAATTAGATTTAAAAAAAAATTGGGGAAAATCATCAATTTTTCTATATAATGGGAAGTTTTTCAACGGCATTCGAATCACAGCTTAAAGGTCTTTATTATGATATATCATTCGACCAAATCCGATGATTTTTTGTGGGACCTGATTTTGCTTGAAAAAACAAAAAATTGAAAAAAAAACTTAAATGGTCGGAACAACAAGGATAACTGTTTGCTGTGCGATTAGCGCAGAAGTTTCGACCACACTCACATAACTAAGCATTATAAAAAAAAAATCGTAACAATCTAGATTACGGAAGTACTTCGACCAATTTTATCGACATCCAGACAACAAATTTCTTTGCAGCTTGAAACTCGGCTAAAAGAGCTCAAAATCTTGATCCCATCTGTAATTATTCGTGAAAAAAAATTCTTAAGCTTACAGTTCTTGAACGCCTTCGCTGAACCTAGCAATTGTTTTGCAGCACCAAGAAATTTAAACACTATATAGACTGGGATTAAAACAATGCTTATTAAAAAAACAATAAAGTATTCGTTTTGGCTTTAAAAATGAACTTCGTCAGCAAAGGTAGGAATCAAAAATAATAAAGGAATATGATACCAAATTTAACTCTCTATAGTTTTTACTTGATGTTTCAAATGAACTGGGAGAAAACCTTGGCTAATCCGTAGTTGCTGCCTGTTTATTAAATGACGTGGTCGTAACAAAAACTAACTGCCTCGCTCAGAGTGTAGTTTAGAGAATTCTCCCTTTTAGAACAATAGCATGAAATGAAACACCATTACATTAGCTGAACATCTTTTGAACTTCTGAAAGAATTGATATTCCAGATAGCTGTCAAAAAATTGATAACTTCAAAAATGAAAACTTAACGTGAAAACGAATATGCTTCCTGTCCAATTGATGTATTCAGGGGGCGGATATACGGGAAGGTGGGCGGTGGACGCTTTTTTTCTCCCTCAGGGATCCCAACCCCTCATTAAACGAAGGCTCCCACTTTCGTATTCTTTTACGATGTCCATTTTTGGTCGACCGACCCGTAAATGTTTTCTAGAGGAGCCTTCGGCGCCATTGTATACTAATTTTGAGGGGGATTTCGCGCCCAAAAATCATATTTTGGGTCGAAATCTTTCAAAAAATGCCTAATAACATCTTATATTTTTTCAAAAAATTGAAGTGTGATTTAAATATTATGAAAATTAGAAGACAATAATAACCACAATTAAGCCGCAAAAACTTGGGCAAACATGGTTAGAAAAGATAAGATTAGTTCCAAATCAACAATAAGATAGCAATTTAACTTTGTATGACAACAGCTTAATAATAAGTTCTACAACATGGTGTAGGGTAAACAAGACGGCAGCTGTTAAGCACAATCAACTTTGATGGACTTAGAAACAGGTTTCATTTGAAAGAGCTCATTTAATCTCACCTAAGTTTTAACACTCAATTAGCTCACCTAAGTTTTAACGCTCATTTTCGTCTCAATATCGTGGTCGTCTTAATGTACCGTCGTCCTTTTTACTTAGCACCCTACAACATAATATTCTTCATTGATTTTCAGTTCGATTCACTCATAAGGTGGTGGAGGGTCTCTGCATGCGTCTAACATATTGATTTGACCAGCGTCACTCACTAGGAACTGAGTTTTCCAAAACTCGTGCTGAGAGTGCTTTCCTTTCGACATGCATACTTTACATAGGTAGAAATCATCACATACTTTGCATTTGAACCTTATTCCGCTGATATTATTAACTAGGCATCCATAACCATCACATCTTAATCCCCCGTAAACTCCAGGCGAACGAATTGGTTTACTTTGAGAAATAACCCATCTGTACCAACTTCCCTGTTGATTCCATGGTTTGTAAAGTTATTTGTCCAACAGATCTCAATGTGTAAATGTGAACAACTGTTTCTATGATTGGCCATCAATCACTACAGGTGTACCTCAAGGCTCTGTTTTAGACCCTCTTCTTTTTCTGGTTTATTTAAATGATAAGCATCATGCACTTTCAAAAAAAAATGTGTTTAGTTTCGCTGACGATAGAGCTATATTGTGTTATACTTCAAATTTCGAAGACTTTCAACTAGATTTGACAAATATTTCATCCTGGCTTCGCCTAAATAAAATATTTGAAACTCAGAGAAAACTACCTTAATAAGTTTTTTTTTAAATTGAAACTAACTAGAGTGATTGGCTTAGCAAGACAAACTGATGCAAATTGATAAAAAACTTCAAGTTCTTCAAGGTAATTGCACAAGCGAGAGTGCATAATCTTTCCAATTACTTAACTGCAATTTTTTCTTAATTCAATTCTGCTATCAGCTTTAAAAATTGGTAGAACTTTCGCTAACTGGAGTTTTTCTGGAACAAATTCAGTTGCAAATAAAAAATTTGTGAAGTATGTTAAATAAGATGCTATCACAAAACGACTTTCTTTTGAAAAAACATAGTCATTTCATCAACCCCTGTGACATTCGACCAGAATGGCGCCAAAATGAATGGCGACTTCGAATTTTTATTGTAACCGTAGACAGTCTTCCACCTCAGATTGGATATTACTTCTGAAATCCGCCATTGCTTCATCGACTAAACGCTTTATTGACTCGTTCATTTCTGTACGGATCATTTGATTAACCTCAGTTTTAATCCTTTCCATTTGTTTTGAGATGGTCGTAGCAATTTTCTGAATGATAGTTGATTCAGATCCCTCATTTGGCGATCTGAGCATAATGAAGGGTTTTTCATATCGGGCCTATCTTCCTTTTTGCCTGTACCAAAAGAGGTTTCGTCCTGAAAACTCAAGTTGGGCATTTTTTTCAATGGGGAATGGTTCTTGTCTGAATCCATTTTCCGTTATCTGAATTTTTTTTAATAAGTTCATCACAACAATTAGGCGTATGTGAATTAAATATAACGGTTTGTTTTATAATTCATACCGGTTTCATCATAATAGCACACATTAATTTTATTCAAATTGTCAAACTTCAGTTAAAATAGTTCGGATATTTGTATCATAGAGCTTAAGCGTGGACAGAAAGAAGCATGCATTTGCCGAAATCAACCTGACGAAAGAACATATTATTGAGAGAAAATCAACAGCTGATTTATGCACGAGTGTTCGAAGACTTAAGTCGACCAAGGCTCAACTTTTTCAACTTGATGAGAAACGATCCCTGTATTGAGAACGTCTGGACGCGTGAAGGATTTATTTTCTTTCAGTGTGAAGGAAATCAACAGATTAATAAAAATTACCAAATATTCGAGGGGAGAAAGCTGCTAGATTACATTTACAGTAATGTTGTAAGGTGTTTTGAGAAAAAAAATTAAAAAAATCATCAATATTGCCAAAAACCTAAACTACAACAACGAAATATTATATATGCTATTTTTAATGTCTTACTGTCTAATGTACACTCCTTTAAAACCATCACGAAGACTTAAAAGCTTTTCTTCGTAGTCTTGAGACTCCTAGTAGTATATTTATAGGAGTATATCCTAACAGTGTAATATAATATATTATAACAGAAACTTGAATAAATGAAAATTTCGATCTCATTATGAATAGCATTAGAAATTTTCACACCGTTATCACGAATACTATAGTATAAGAGGTGGTGGAACTATGATGCAAATTGGTGAAAGAATCAATTTATTGAACAACTTGATGGTGGTTTGCTAGAATCCATCTTGATACGTGTTGAAAATATTGAAATTTTTTCGATATTTGGGTTAGCATATTCATTCTACCACGCTTCAATAAAATATCAGTTTGTCGATGAATTTGATAAAACTATAGAAACTTTCTTGATTTAGTTTACCAATAATCGTAACTGAAGATTTCAAAATCGATACCCTAAGTAATGTGTGTAACAATTTACAGCAATCCTACCAAGTTCAAAAATAGCTAATTGTTTTGAACTATTGACCAAGTCTGCAACTCGAATCAGTGATCCCTCAGAAAAATGTATAAACAATTTTATAACACGAATATTGAAAGTCCTACTATTGAAGTTATGCTATCCGGCAATCTTAAAGTTTTTTTGTGTGAAAAATTGTTCATCGGGTTATTGTTACCGTGATATGTCTTTCTTAACTGAAAAAATCAAATGAAGGACTTCCTGCTTGTTCTAAAAAATTACTTTTCTATCCTAATCAATGATGTAAACATTACTACTACCTACCCTAAATTTAATCAATGCCTTCAGAAATCTTTAAACATGTTTCTTCCCATACGGGAATGATTTCCTAGAAACTAGAATATTGCTCCATATGTTCATTAAAAAAATTGAACAATTCAACCTTTAAAAGAAATCAACTATACAAATTATGGAAATTAGATAAGGAAACAAAAACGAAAAAAAAATTCCCTGCTGAACATCGGAAAGTAGAAAAGAAGAATGCAGACAGGAAAAAACATTTTTTTTTACCTTAAGTTTAGTAATTGTTTTGGGAATTGGAGACAACTGTATAAGGTTGTAAATGAAATTAAAGGTATATGTCCTTAAACCACAAAAGTCAAATTACCTAAATTGGATGAGAGAACATTGTCTGACTCTCCATCAAAAGCTTACCGTTTTAATGAGTTTTTTTCAATTGTTTGCACCAAATTAGCAAAGAAACTAAATCTTGTGAAAGTTAGTTGTTAATCCAGTGTATCAAATTGATATAGCAAGTCAATCAATGTATCTAATCATCTGCTCAATTTTGGAGGTAATCAATGTTATAACTTGCTTAAAATCCAAACAACCTTATGGAGTTGATGCAATGACTATGTTTTTTTAAAAGAGAAAGTCGTTTTGTGATAGCATCCTATTTAACATTCAAGACAAATCTTTCATTTTCTACTAAAATTTTTCCAGAAGACCTCCAGTTAGCAAAAGTTCTACCAAATTTTAAAGCTGATAGTAGAATTGAAGTATGAAAAATATCGCCAAATATCAATGTTGAGTAGCTGCATAAAGTAATTGAAAAGATTATGCACTCTCACTTGTGCAATTACCTTGAAAAACTTTGTATTACACTCAATTTGGTTTTCGAGAGAAGCTTACAACGGTCGAAATATAGCAGAAGTAACAGAACGAATCCGTCGGTAAGAACATAAATTGTAGTCTTTTTGTTGATTTAAAAAAGGCTTATGATACATTTGATCACTCATTTCTCTTGAGGAAGCTCGAGTGCTAAAGAGTACGTGGAAATTGGTACAGATGAGTTAAAAGTAATTTGTCTAACAGATCTCGATGTGTGAATGCGAATAACTGTTTCTGTGATTGACCACCAATCATTACAGGTGAATATCAAGGCTCTGTTTTAGGCCCTCTTCTTTTTCTGGTTTATTTAAATGATAAGCAGCATGCACTTTCAAAAAAAATGTGTTTATTTTCGCTGACGATAGAGCTATATTGTGTTATACTTCAAATTTTGAAGACTTTCAACTAGATTTGACAAATATTTCATCCTGGCTTCGCCTAAATAAATTATTTGAAACTCAGAGAAAACTACTTTAATAAGTTCTTAATAAGAAACTAACTAGAGTGATTGACTTAGCAAGACAAAATGATGCAAATTGATAAATAAAAGTTGTATCTAATTCGCATCGGCACCCATGGCGCGGCACCCAGAGTAGGCTAATAATTGTCAACTTTGCGAGAAGGACTGCGAAATCACCCGTATACGAAAAAAAAAACAAATTTTTGAGACCAAATCAACAGCTGAATTATGTACGAGTGCTCGAAGACTTTAGTCGACCACGGCTTAATTTTTTCAGCTTGAAGAGAAACGATCCCTGTTTTGGGAACACGTCTGGATGCGTGATAAACTCTTTTTTCAGTGTGAAGGAAATCAGCGGAATAACAAAATTGACCAACTATCGACCAACAAAATTGACCAACAAAATTGACCAAAAAAATTGACCAACTATTGAGGGACGAGAGCTGCTAGACTACACTTACAATGTTGTTATAAAGTGTTTTTAGAAAAACGATTTAAGAAATCATCAATATTGCCGAAAACCTAAGCTAAAACAACGAAAAATCTGATATGCTGATGTTAGTGTTTTACTGTCTGATGTACGCTCCTTTAAAAAGCATCACGAATATTTACGAGCACTTCATAGTAGTCTTGAATCTCCTATTAGTATAGTTAGAGAGATCGATCATATTAATATAACAAAGTATATTAAAACATAAACTTGGTTAAATGAAAATTTTGATCTCATTATGTGTTGCAACGCAAATGTAGAGTATAGATGCATATAAAACAAGAGCATAGATGCATATAAAATAAGCACAGTTGGCCAAGCGGACTAAGACAAAGTAACTTAACATAACAGTTGACGTAGGTTCGAGTCCCCCACCTGCCCATGTATTAATATACGAAAAACTGTGGTTATATCCTATTTTAACTGTTTTTTGGTTCTAATTCAGTTCAGCCTTAATTAGAGTGACCGCCAAAAAGAGCAATTTGTCACAAGAACATGACCGACCGGTTCTTGTGGCTAGCTTGCGCCGATTTGTACCGAAACAAGTTGATGATTGAAGAAAAACGATATTTATGCTCGATAGATATTTTGATGAGTTTTTGCGGAAAAATGCTCTCATTAATTTAAACTTCTGGAACCTTCATTTTTGTTGATTTACGGAGATTGAGCGCACGTTTTGGCACCCCACAAGGGACACGATTGTACCGACATCTTGCGTTCCTGAGTCCGATTTCATCTATCTATAGAGGGGACTGGAAAGTGGAAGTGAAGAGTCAGAAACGCATCCCAAATACAGGCTTAAATATTTGAAAAGTACCCAGCATTGACGGAACCACTCAGCTCTGCATCATCTCTAAACTGTAATTGAATTGCTAAACGAGTAGTTGATTTGAAATTGATTTACATTAGAATATGCTGAACAGAGAATCGAGTCCTACATGAAGGTTTTGCAAACGGCAGTCAGTCAAAGTCTACATCAGCATCTGATCTGCTTGACCACCGATACCCCTCACCTCTCAGCTCATCTGGTCAATGCCCTACAACTCGCAACTCCCGATACCACCCAATCGACGACATATTCGTGGGCGTGCTGCCGTAACCAAACGACGTGTTGTGGTCAATTGGCAAAGTAACCACGCAAAAACAGGCCGAATAATTTTCGAACAGAACAACTCGCGTCGTGGTGGACGAGGGGTAGAGGCCTTTTAACAGGTGTGGTGTTCTGCCCCTGGTTTGTGACAACCCTCAACCGGTGCCGCCAATCTCCTAAATCTACATAAACTGTAAGACTCGACAATTTTTAAAACTCCTTTTGTGCTATAAAATTTTGATACGATGTCCTATATGGTTGAGTTTTTCGCGCAAGCTAGCATCCGGTCATTTTTCTCATAACCCAAAATTTTTTGACAGTTCCGTTGAACTGAAATATCTTACAGTCGGTACATAGACAAACTGATGTGAAATTTTTTCTCGATACCAAAATTTTTTTGGATATTTGTGAACGGAATATTAATCCGTGAAATTTGAAAATAGACAAGAGATACTGCACTAGTTTTTTTTGGATTGGTTTTTGACTCGAACCTGCTGAAAAAAGTAAAAAATTGCCAAAAAATCCTCAAAACGTCTCCAGAATTCTGCGAAACTGTGCTCTAAGATGACACCAACCTTATGTTAAGTGGTCTGGTATCGAAATATCAGGCAAATTAAGTTGAGTTTTTTCATCCTCAGGTTTCTTCCGCGTGTGTTGTTGGAACTTAACCAATTTGCCTGATCCCCCACCCACCATTGGTGAAACTGAAAACCAGTTCGCTTCGAGTAAAACAAAGCCGTTTCAGCCTGTCCGATTATTGGTTTCGTTGTGTGACAGTAAAGTTAAGTGGTCAGGTGCGGTGATATTAAGTGAGTTAAGTTGAATTTTTTCATCCTCAGGTTTACTCCGTGTGTTGTTGGAGTTCAACCGACCTACTTAATTTTCCAACCCCATTGGTACTTAAACGTAACGGAGCCGTCGCATAGGTCCCCCAAGTTTATGGTATTCATTCTAGGAGCTACTTCTTTGGATCACGCGCTCCGAAAACTTCCCGCTCCGTCCCAGAAGTGCGTCAAAGATACTTGCTTTACGAAGCCAGGTTTAAGTTTGAACTTTAACGCTAGGGACTCTCAGAAAACAATACAGTACTACCTTCATCACTACTTGTCGCACCGTAAAGACCTTGTAATTTGACACGACGCCATTAATAACTCGATAAGTAGGCACCGCAGTAACAATAACTGCAAGCTGAGTAGTGAGCAACTTGTCAATTTGTTAGAGGTATAAGACAAACATTTGTGCGATCGTATACTGTAGACAGAACGGAACCGAGAATATAGATGAAAGTTTAGGTTCAACAGGTATTCTCGTTCTGAACGTCGTTAAAGACTTTATCTCTAAGCGTAAGGCTAAGGATCAGGTACTAATTGAGAAGTAAAAAGAGCTTCACCAGCCTCCTTCTCGTGAGTTAAAGACTCTCCTCCTTCTAAGGCGTTATAGCGCTAATCTTAACATCCTTAAGACACGTAAGAAGCGGAACCGCTTACCCCTCAAAGCTCGGAAAGCAATAAAAAATAGGCTTCAGGTAGAAGCTTTGAGACGTCAAGTTCCCCCATCTTGTAAACTAATGTTGATTTATTAATGCAAATTTAATTACGTACCAAAACAGTATCTCATTTTAATGATTGTTTTCTATAAGTGAGCATCCGTAGAATATTTTCAATTTGTGAAAAACATGGACGAAAAATTTCAAAATAAGATACGCAAATTAATTGAAACCCGTCAAAATCTAGAAAATGAGCTGCTTAAAGTTCACTCATTATTACTTGAGTACCTTGAGAATAATAGTCGCACCACAAAAATTGATAATGCTGTTTTTAAATGTGAAATTGCGTTGGAAAGAGCTGTCGATGTCAATGAGCAATTAATTATGTTAGCGGGAAAAACGGAAAACCCTGAAAAAATTATTAGAAAAGCATCACGAATAGTTACAAGCACTTCATAGTAGTCTTGAATCTCCTATTAGTATAGTTAGAGACGTATATCATATTAGTATAACAAAGTATATTAAAACATAAACTTGGCTAAATGAAAATTTTGATCTGATTATGTATAGAATCAAAAGTTTTCACACCGTTATCACGAATACTATAGTAAAAAGAATGATGGAACTATGACACAACTTGGCAAAGAATCAACTTAATTGAACAAATTGATGGTGGTTTGCTAGAATCCATCTTAATACTTGTTGAGTTGTTGAAAATGTTTTGATAATTGCGTGAGCATATATTCCGCCACACTCCAATAAAATATCAGTTAGTCGATGAGCTTGATAAGAAAACCAGAGAATCTTTCTTGATTTAATTTACTAATAATCGTAACTGGAGATTTGAAAATCGATACTTTAATTAATGTTTGTAACAATTTACAGCAATTCTACCTAGTTTCAAAAACAACCAGTGGTTCTAAACAATTTGTTAAGTCTGCAACTCGAATCAGTGATTCTTCAGAAACATGTTCAGATTACTTTATAATACGAAATTTGGAAAAATATATCATTGAAGTAAAAGAAAATGAATACTTTTCCGACCACAATCCAGCAATCTCAAAGCTTTTTTTGTGTGTGAAAAATCATTCATCGGATTTTTTTACCGTGATATGTCTTTCTTAACAGAAAAAAGTCAAATTCTTGCTTGTTTAAAAAAAAATCTAAGCTAATCAATGATGTAAGCGTCATTACTGCCAAACCTATTTTTAATCAATACCTTCAGAAATCTTTAAACGTGTTTCTCCCATACGAGAATGGATTACTAGAAACAAGAATAATGCACCGTGGTTTCATTAAAAATTCAAAAACTCGAACTTTGAAAGAAAACAAATATACAAATTTTGAAAATTAGAAAAAGGAAACACGGGCAAAAATAAAAATTCCCTACTGAACGTCGGAAAGTAGAAAAGAAGAAAGCAAGCAGGAAAAAAAAATTATTTTAAAGTTTAGTAAATGTTTTGGGAATTGGAGACAACTGTATAAGGTTAAAAAATAAATACAAGATAAAAATTTTAAAATCACAAAAGTCACATTGCTTAAATTAGATGAGAGAAATTTGTCTGACTCTCTCTCAATAATTCGCCGTTTTAATGAGTAATTTTCAGTTGCTGGCACCAAACAGGCTAGGAAAATAAATAAGTTGTTATTCCTATGTAACAAATTGATATAGCAAGTCAATCAATGTACCTATTCGTCTGCTCGTTTTTGGAAGTAATCAATGTTATAACTTGCTTGAAATACAAACAACCTTATGGATGTAACATTCGCCCGGAACTAAATATTGACGGAAAATAAAAAAGTGGAATGTAAAACGACTGGCTAGCGTCTAAACTCAGCTCTACAGGCTTTTAACCGTCTCTGCTAAAGCCAGTTCTTTGTGTAGTCCTTTTAATTTCGGGTCGAAAAAATCGATACTGTTTTGGGCTTCGGTCAGAACACTCAAATTAATTTAGTTACATGCAAAAATAGTGAACTCATGGTTGGGTCTCAGGGCTACTAGTTATTTATTATATTAATTTTGTTTTTGTTCAGTAGATAAAAATCATCAATCGCATCGGAGATGGATGAACCCTTTCCCTCAACTCCTAGCTTCTCATACTCTGCAAATGAATTCGGTTTATTTAAATTCAACTCAGGACATTCAAGGAAGCTAAAAGTTGTTGAAATGTAATTACAGTTTCCTCTCAGTGACCCTCCCGAATTCTGGAATCCGAACAAAGAGCGGTCTTATCGTCCTTCCGGAAGGCTGATAAAATCGTCCCAATACCCTTCTGAGTTCTCGGGAAATCTTCGGTTACGATTGTACAGCTACAATCGTTACAATTCGAACAGCTTCTATTGTAATTTCAGTCGTCAATATCGCTGTGTTTTCACAAAAATTTGTCCGTTGTGTTGTTTTCGTGTGCCAGTCGGTCATATCTGGAAGTTTGACATTGAGGAATACGAAATAAGTGGTTTTGGGATGAAGTTTAATCTTTCAAATATTCGAATTGAGCCAGTCATGCTCAGTTTTCTCGCGACAACTGAAAATATCAAAAATAAAATCAGAACGACCGAATCGCAATTGCGGGAAAGTGACAGAAATTGCTATAATAAAAAACACGAGAGTAGAGCTGTCCTATCTTGATATAGGAGACAGAGAGATTACGAAAGAAGATCGAAATTCAGCTGAACCAGAGTGAACCTTCAATGGAAAGGTAGACAACTGAAGTCTCGCAATGGTTCAGACCCAAAACTATATTCTCAAGTTAAAACTCATTTCCTTCGATTGGAACTCATTGATAGAAAACTTCTCAAGTTATATTCAATCGTATTTATGCTAGAGTTTTTAATTAGCTTAATTACTCTGATTCTCAAGTATGCTGCTATGTAAGTACCTAATTTATTTTTCCCGAGTGCATTTTGTGATAAGTTTGTTGAGGTAAGGCGAGTTTTATGTTGATCCATCTGAAATGGATCAAAGTTCCACTGTCCAATAAAAAGTAACTTAACGGATTGTTCCGAACCTGTTTTTAACGGCGTTCGCGTATTTTGAGTGTTTTGAGACCTAAGTATGGGGACGTTTTTTTTAGAGTGGGGGGAGGTATTTTGGTAGTGGCCTTTAAGCTGTAACGGGTTCTAGTCTCATGTCGCAAGTGAACTGAATTGGCTCCGAACGGTTTTGAGGTAGAAAAACACAAGAGATAGTGTCGCTGACTCTTGAGCCAATGGTTATAGGGCCTATTTTTCTTAAGCCTCATATGTGATCGAAGTAGGCGACTGTTACATAGTGTTTTTATGGCGCTCCTGGGTGTTTTTACTACATCATGACTACGGAGTCGAACCCACTTGACACAGCTCCGGGCTACATACCCATTCTAGAGTACCGGTGGTACGATTCAGCGGGAACGTGTAAACATTCCGGTTGTACCGTGATAGCTTTTTAGGAAAAATTGCGAAAACTTCCTGGTACGGTCTCCAAACGAGGCTTAGCTAACCGAGTAAGGAGGGGGGTAACTAGGGGGACAAAAACACGAGTAAAAAGACAAAAAGCGAAACAAAAACAAGAAAAAAGTATAGAAAAAAGAACAAAAACCATAAAACAAAAATGACAGTGACTTTGACACCAGATTAGTTGGATCAAACTTTTATATTAATTAAATAGTATACCCATACTGTCTTATAAGACCGATCGTTTCGATCAACCTAGCAATCTAATCCAGCAACCTCAATAAGGTGCCCAAAAGGGGGGCGTTGTTAAGGGTTTTCAGATAGCTTGCAACTTAGCCGGACAACTGGGAGACTTGACTGGAAGAGGTGACCAGCCGAGTGGGAAAGTGGTTCACAACGATTGAGCCGAACCACTAGGAGACTTGACTAGAAGAGGTGACCAGCCGAGTGGGAAAGTGGTTCACAAGGATTGAGAAGAACCGCTAGGAGACTTGACTAGAAGAGGTGACCAGCCAAGTGGGAAGGTGGTGCTGGTGTCAAGTGCAGTGCACGTCAAGCGGACAACCAGCACGGGACCACTACAATAAGATGAGGACGCACAGGGTGTTCTCAAGTTGGACAAACGGGTATCGACATTACATTAAAATCCACATTACATTATCGGAAATAAGAGTAAAATTGGATAAGCGGAGCCCCGTCGTTTTGAGGAAGTTTTTACTGGAGCAGGCCTGGAAACAGGTCTACGGTTTTCTCTCGAGAGGTTTAGCACCCGGCGCTTATGGGAATTTTCGGCTGGGGCTAAAGAGGGGGGAGATTAGAAGGGGGGCTGGTTAGGTTAAAGATTGGTGGTTGTAAAGTGTAAAAAGGGGGGTTACATTAGAGTAACTAATTGATCGGCATCGTCGATTTAGTTACATCAGATTCTTACACTCGTCGGTTATAAGGAGCGGATATCCAAATTTAGCATCGGATTAAGGTAGGTACCCTGGTCGGATCGGTAGGGGGGAACGGACATAGACAGTTTTTGTGATACCCCATAAGATCGTTAGCAGGGGGGAGAAAAACGCGTGGCAATCGGGTACCAGACGTTTTGTTCGGACAAAGGTTGACATCTGTCAGCTTCGAATTTTAGGTGGGTTCATCTCTCTGTTTTTATAATTTTTCCTGTTTAACTTTTTACGTTTTGGTGAAATTTTGTTATTGGTATTTGAACGAACAGGTGATCACAAGATACCTGCGAAGAAGTTGGGGTTTCAAATTGCCTGAGAGAACGAAAGCGAGATAAATACAGGAGGGTCAGTATTTGAAGATTTTGGCCATTAAGATAGGGTTTTTGGGAGAATTTTTACTAGAGCTCAAGCGGTGGTACACGGTACAGTGGTTGAAGAGTCCCTACAACGAAGAGGAAGAAATCCTACTATCCAGACACTTGGTGACAAGTCTTGGGACAGTACCGAAGAAGTCTTGGGACATTGCAGTCTGGGGACGGTCTTGGAGCAGTGCAGTCTTGGGACAGTCTTGGGACAGTGCAGTCTTGGGACAGTCTTGGGACGGTGCAGTCTTGGGACAGTCTTGGGCCAGAGCAGTCTTGGTACGGTCTTGGGACAATACAGTCTTGGGACACTGATCTTGGGACAGTGGTCTTGGGACAGTGGTCTTGGGACAGTGGTCTTGGGAGAGTGGTCTTGGGACAGTAGTCTTGGGACAGTAGTCTTGGGACAGTAGTCTTGGGACAGTAGTCTTGGGACAGTAGTCTTGGGACAGTAGTCTTGGGACAGTAGTCTTGGGACAGTAGTCTTGGGACAGCAGTCTTGGGACAGTAGTCTTGGGACAGTAGTCTTCGGGCAAGGGTCTTGGGACAGTAGTCTTGGGACAGTAGTCTTGGCACACTAGTCTTGGGACAGTAGTCTTGGGACACTAGTCTTGGGACACTAGTCTTGGGACAGTAGTCTTGGGACAGTAGTCTTGGGACACTAGTCTTGGGACACTAGTCTTGGGACAGTAGTCTTGGGACGGTAGTCTTGGGCAGCAGTCTTAGGACACTAGTCTCAGGGCAAGGGTCTCGGGACAGTGGTCTTGGGACACTAACAAGGAGTACTGGGACAGCACCGAATACTGTTGGGACAGTAGAGAGAAAGCTTCGGAGAGCACGAGAGACGTGGGGGTGACGGTACTAAAGGGTCTTAGGACAGGTCAAAATAACTGAATCAAAAGCAATAGGACTAGTCGGAACGCGATACTGTTAGCATCACGAATTAGTAAAATTTTAATAAAATCTTATAAGGAACAGAAAATATTTATTCTTTTCATTATCGAAAAAAAAATTTTTATTCTTAGAATAGGATTTTGTAAATACCAATATTGTATATAGAATCAATTGTAAATAAAAATCATGAGACGGAGCAGGGTACCGGTGGCTGAAAAAATATCTACAGAATCAAAGACAAAATATAACTCGTCGCTACGTAAAATGACATCGGTTGGTCCAAGAGTAACAAAGAAGAACTTTTCAGTTAGCATGGTCAACACGAGGAGTAATAGAGAGAACAAAACAAAAGACGGCGAGGAAGGGAAACAAGCAGAACCCGCCAACGAGATTGACCTAGAAACACCAGACCAGAGTGTGGATGAGGTGGAGAACAAGACGACGGAGTCAACACCGATGCCGAATTCAGAGGAACCAAATCAAAAGTCGATGGAGTTCTCGCCGATAGACACTGTGGAGGACACAACGGGCAACACGCCAGAAATGGTAAAGGACGAGTCTCAAGTAAAAAGAACGTCATTTACTGAGAAGTTGGCAATGATGGTCGGGATGAAATCAAGAGACATAGTGGCGGAGGAACCGAAAGCCGAGAAAGGCAAAACATTTGGAACAGTTTCCACGAAAACGACAGAGTCCAACCAAGACGAAGACCAGGTTAAACCGGGAACAGCCGCCAACGACAGGGCAACAGCTGACCATGAAACAACAACTTCTTTTGAGCTGGGCGATCTGATGGCGAAGCTAGATCAGATCGACAAGAGACTAAAGCACAGCGAGGAGGATAGAGAGGTGTTAATGAAAGAATTAAGATACAACAAACATGAATACCTGGACAACTATTTCAATCTGGCGAAAGCGACAGAGGAAAAGCTTCAGCAGATGTCAGACAAGGTAGATGCCACTGATGGAGAGCGAGGCAAGAACATCAAAAAGGACATGCGAGAGATGAAGCAACGGTATGACACAGTGAACAGCCAGTTGGGGAGTCTGGAAATGAGATTGGACACAATGAGTAGGGACCAGGCTGAGAGTTCATGTGCAATACAGGCATAACTATACGCCATCTTGAGAAACTCTACGTCACAGGACAGGCCGGCAGCGGAACGAACGCAAGGCAACAGAGTTGACTTCGTGGAACCACAACGGAACAAACGGCAATCAACACCATTACCATTACCCCGGGATGCCGCGAGTACAGCACCGGGGGGGGGGCAAAGCGATTATGAAAAAGGGAACAGCAAATAGGACGAGTGGTCCAGGGGATTCCACGACTCACAATAACGTGGGACCGGATGTCACGACGTGGGCAAGCACCTGGGAAAGGATGAACAGGAGACTAGAAGCCTTCGCCACGAGGAACACCGGCTGGAGTGAGAGAGGAAGTAACAAATCCAGGAAACCGAAAGAATTCAAGGATGATTCAGATGGATGCATTGATACTTGGGTAGAAGTAATGAGATTGCACTTGGAACAAGACAACTTGAACGATGAGAGGCAAGCATGCACAGCGATACTCAGCAACTTAGAAGGCACGGCGTTGAAATGCGTGGTTGCGAAGAAGGAAGAGGAACGCGACACTGCGGATAAAATCTTCGAGATATTGTTGAATCGATTCGGGTCAGGCATGAGGGGTCATCAAGGGATGATGCGATTTGAAAAAAGAAGGCTAAGGGACGATGAATTGATAGATAGGTTCCTTGATGATCTTGAGAGCTTGAGACGAATGAGTGACCCTGAAGAGTCGACAAACAGAAGAAACGTTAGCATCGCCTCAAAGTTCATTGATGGGTTAAAAAGTGACGACTTGAGAACAATGTTAGCAACATACCATACATTGTCGAAAGATAGTGCACCGACTCCAGAAGAGATGAAACAGAAATCAAGAGAGTACATGCTAATGAAACCCAAGAAATACTCATATTCAGATAACAGGAATATGCAAGGGGGAACCAACCACAAAGATCGTCATGGTACATGCCTAGAGATGACATGGACAAACGTCGATCATGCGCGAACTGCGGGTCAGCTGATCATCACGTGGCGGATTGCACAACATACAAGCAGGGCATGAAGAGTCTGGGATACGCACCAGATGAGGAGGATATGAGCCAGATGGAAGAACACGAGTACTATAGTGGCTTAATCATCAAAACAGGTGCAAGATGCTTCTTCTGCAATCAGGAGGGGCACTTCAGGATGGACTGTCCTTTGTTTTGGGAGGCATTCAAGAACCAGAGTCACCCCAAACATAAATTGGCATTAGCGGCGGTGCAGAATCAGAGAAATAGACAAAATGAGTTTGAAACAAAAAACTTAGAGCACCGAGTACGGAACTGCCAACGAAGACAGTGAAGGCTGTAACGCAGGTTAACAATGCGATAGAGGCCACGGCCAGGAACGCCCTAGAGATAAATTATGAGAAAGCGGCGTCAGAGGCGATTAACAAGGTGAAACAGGACCTAGCAACGAAGAAATAGAGCAACGGTTGAAGCAAGAGATCGACAGACAGAGAATGAATGAGACGTTAAGTTGCTCGGTGCCAGTGCCAGAAGCTGTAGCAGGGTCGACAAAGAGTGGAAATTGCAACACTCTGAAAATGGTGACGAGAAAGCCATGTGGCACAACAAAAATCAGAGCCAGAATAATGTCGATAATCACTGTAGGTGGCCATGAGGTGACAAGGAACTTAAGTGAACCCAGCGACCAGACAATAATGCACATTGACGTATACGCAGATTATTTGAGTGCGATAAGCCCACAGACGACATCTAGAGCCTTGAGGGCGCTACTCACGAGAGTTGGAAGCAAGTCGGTCCGTGTGAACAACAGATACACAGAAGCTTATGGTCCGCATGAGGTGATGTTGAATATAGATGGGATAAACATCTACACGAAAACAATGATAACATGTGATGAAGATCTAGTGGGACAGATCTACGTGGGCAAAGAAGAACTAAAGGGGAGATCGATTGGACACTGTGCCATGCTGGAGGAAGATGCAATGCACATCGGGACAGAGGCAGACGTATCAGCACATGTGCTTGACATACGTGGCAAGAAGACTCAGTTGCGTGGGTTAATCGATACTGGAGCGGTCTTGAGTGTAATACCAATCGAAACTTGGGAGCGATTGGGCTTCAACAAAGATGACTTGATAGACTCGAGAATACGGTTGTCAGCTGCTAACAAAGGGGCGCTGCGGGTGCTAGGCAGAACACCAATAATAGCCCTAAATCTGGGGGAACGCAATCTGTGGGTGAGTTTTCTTGTGGTAGAAAACTTAGATGAGTCTGACCAGTTCATTTTAGGCAGGGACTTCATCAGGAACTTTGACGTAACAATTGATTTAAGCAATGCGATGTCAGGAAAAGGAACCCGGATAGGAGGTACGCAATTAAACCGGTAAATTTAATAATAGCGAATGAAAATAAAGCACCGGTATTCTTGAGTAGGAGGGTGAGGCTAAAGGCGAACGAAGCTGCAATAGTCAGCTTGCGAATGAAAAATTACAATGAACTAAGTGACAACATGCAAGTATGCAAAGTCCCGAATCCTAATAGTCAAAGTGCTGCTGTTTTAGGAAGATCCTTCTCGATAACCAAGAGCGGCCTCTGCGTCAGTGTCTTGCTGAATACTCTTGATATACCCATCACGATACAAAGGGCGAGGAAACTGGGATATGCTTTACCCGTTAAAACTCGATATGAAATGACTGAAAATTCAAAACAAAATGAAGTTGTTGATTGTTCCAATCATAGGGATAAAATTTGTATCTTGAGACGATTGAAGAAAACAAAAGGTTCATCAGGTCTTGTGAAATCACTTAAGTCAGAGACAGACGATGGGCTATCGAGTTGTTCGAATTTTCCGGAACGGCCCACACTAGATGAAATGCAGAGTGATAAACCGGTCCTGCCGGAGATCGAACATTTAAGGGGCAAGTTGACGGACGCACAGATCGAAGCCATCAAGGACGTAATAAAGCGGAACAAGGAAGTTTTTTCGAGACATAAGGCAGACATCGGGTGCTGTAATTTTGTTGAGCTTGAAATAGAGCTTGAAGAGAATGCGGTACCACACAGAGAGGGGGCGAGGCGCTTGACCCCCCACAAATCAGAGGCATGTAGGAAAGAAATAGAGATATTACT
The DNA here is from genome assembly GCF_963678635.1 of Symsagittifera roscoffensis. Classification (NCBI taxonomy): domain Eukaryota; kingdom Metazoa; phylum Xenacoelomorpha; order Acoela; family Convolutidae; genus Symsagittifera; species Symsagittifera roscoffensis. Next base: position 54,581,389 of record NC_087063.1, on the reverse strand, counting down.
AGAGTATGATATGATAGAAACATCCAAGTCACCGTGGGCGTGTGGAGTACTGATAGCCAACAAGGCGACCAATTGAGGTTTTGCTGTGACTTTCGGTATCTGAACTCCGTCACGGTGAAGGATGCCTATCCCATACTTAGGATGGACAAAGAAACGTATGACAGTCTTCCACTCACGAGATGGCTAGACAAGTCAGGCAAACCGATAGAAGATCATCCCGAATTACCAGAAGAGCCTCAAAAGAAAACATTCTTGAAGAAGAACCGAGGGATGCCGATAGAGATTATGCTCAAGTCAAAAATTGTGAGAGAGACGCTCAAGGCAAAAGGCTATGATCTCAACCAGGTGGAAACGGGAGATACTCAGGTAGATGAAGACTTGTGGAGATTACTTGAGAAACTGGCAGATGATAAACCCGTGAACGTAGGAAAGGGTAGGGAGGAACCGGAAGTCACGATACTGCGAAGGAGTGAAACAGTTGGCAACGCAGACTCTCTAAGAGGTCACTGGTTGACAAAATCCCTGACAACATACTTGAGCGGACAAGACAGGGTTCGCTTGCGAGTTGGGGCTGTTTCAATGGAAACGGATGCCGTTTGGCCTTTGCAGCGCCACAGCCACATTTCAACGGTTGATGGCACATGCGCTGATAGTTGTGACAAAGATGTACGACAATCTGGTAATGTGCTATGTGGATGACGTGGTAATAGCGACGCCCACACTAGAAGACCACATCGAGCGACTAGACGAGGTGTTTGCATGTATGAAGAGGTCGGGGCTAAAGTGTAAACCGTCAAAATGCGAGATACTCAAGGATTCGATAAAATACTTGGGCATAATGGTGGACAGGCACGGCATCAGACTGGATCCGGATGGTGTGGAAGCAGTTCTAACTTGGAAATCGCCAAAAATGGAACACCAGTTGATGAGCTTCCTGGATTTCGCGAACTACTACAGGGAATTCATCAAGGGCTATGCGGACAAGGTATACCCAAATGCAACAATTAATGAGACACAAAGGCAAAAAGTTCACATGGAACAACGGAGCAGAGGAATCATTCCAGAGAATAAAGAAAGAGTTGTGCAAGGCACCGGTGTTAGGGATGCCAACGGAAAAAGGTAAGTACGTGTTGAATACGGACGCGTCGGTAGTCACGATTTCTGGAATTCTCCATCAAGAACAAGAATGGAACGGGAAGACTGTCTTAAGACAAATAGCGTACGGGAGCAAAGTCTTGAGTGATACAGAAATGAAGTACGGGACGCCGAAAGCAGAGATGTTCGCGGTGGTTACTTTTGTCGAGAAATACAGAGCATACTTAGGCAGTGAGCCATTTAGGCTGCGGGTCGACAACAGGGCACTCAGCTGGCTGAAGACGTACTCGATTGACCAGAGCTACTTGGGAGATGGATAGTTCGCTTGGATGGGTACAACATGATAAATGAGCATAGAACAAGGGGCAAGCATCAGAATGCCGATAGCTTGAGTAAGAAGACGGAATTCTACGAGAGACAGGAACAGAGGGAGGCGGACAGGCCCGAGATTAAAGATGGCTTCTCCTTCATTGACAAAGAAACGTGTGACAGTCTTCCACTCACGAGATGGCTAGACAAGTCAGGCAAACCGATAGAAGATCATCCCGAATTACCAGAAGAGACTCAAAAGAAAACAATATTGAAGAAGAACCGAGGGATGCCGATAGAGATTATGCTCAAGTCAAAAATTGTGAGAGAGACGCTCTTGGCAAAAGGCTATGATCTCAATCAGGTGGAAACGGGAGATACTCAGGTAGATGAAGACTTGTGGAGATTACTTGAGAAACTGGCAGATGATAAACCCGTGAACGTAGGAAAGGGTAGGGAGGAACCGGAAGTCACGATACTGCGAAGGAGTGAAACAGTTGGCAACGCAGACTCTCTAAGAGGAAGCGTTACTGATGGCAAAGAAGGCGTGCGGTCACTGGTTGACAAATTCCCGGGAAACATACTGAGCGGACTCAGATTAGGAAGAAAAAATTGGTGTTTAAGAAAGAAGCTGAACGCCTGGGACTAGGTCAAGAGTCTGGGGAGTGGTCCACGTCCACGGAGGAAGAAGAATGGGATGAAGATTCGGAAAAGAGCAGCGATGATCAGGGTAGTATATGCAAGATACTGGCAGAGGAGAAGATGAGACACCGCGACAGGGAGCTTCAAACAGATCCCTCCTCAGGAACGTACAACTCGGAGGAACAAGAAGTACAAGGAGGTGAAGAACTTGAGAAAATTGCGGTATCGAGGAAACCATTCAGGGAACTATCATGCAACTCAAATGTCAGAACAAATCTGGTGCCAGAAGATGATCTGAAGATCGTGAAGAGGATGATATGCGTAAAGCTGAATGATGACATCCACAACCCTGGGGAAATGAATGGACAGATCATGGCACTAAAGGAACATGTCAAAGCGAGATGACAAGTAACCTCTCCAAATGGATCCAGCCGGGGTCCAAGGAGAAAGGGGAACTCAAAGAAGACAGCTACAAGGTCTTGAGCCAGTTCTACAAAGAAAAAAAAAGATTTACTCTATCACACAGCTGATGGGGTGGTAGCGTGCAAGAGAAAAGATGAGGAGAAGATATTACACAAGCACAACCTCATCATATTACCACAATTGTATCAGACGGAGGTGTTATTCAGATCGCACGATCAGATGGGGCACCAGGGGATAGACAAAGTGCAACAAAAAATACTTCACAGGTTTGATTGGCTAGGATTAAGGAAAGCTTGCAAGAGATGGGTGAATGCATGCCTGGCATGCCTGCAAGTAAGAGACCCAAGGAAGATGAAGATCCCAATCAAGTCCGTTGAAAGCTCGGAGTTTAACGAGGTGGTGCAGATAGACCATCAAAAAATATGCATGACGGAGTCGGGATATAACCAGATACTGGTCATAATAGATCACTTCACAAAGTTGGCAGAAGCGGTCCCGTGTCAGACAGCCTCAGCAGAGGAGACTTGTGACCAGCTGATAACGCATTGGATGTCACGATATGGTTGTCACATTGCTCAAGCACACTCGACAACCTACCATCCTCAGACCAACTGACTGGAAGAGAGACAGAATAGAACGATGGTGAACATGTTGAGGGTATACTGCTCAAGATACATGACGGAGTGGGATAAATATCTGCTGCAAGTCGTAGGGGCAAACAACAGTACGCAACACTCAACAACGGGCATCAGTCCTTTCATGATGTTGAAGGGCAGGGAGAGAGAAATGCCCCTGACATTCTTTTACCCGGATTACGAAGGGAAAAGACGTCGCCTCAAGCTTACGTGAAAGAAGCGATCAGGAGACAGCATGAACTAAATAAGCTCCGCAGGAGGAACACTGCGCAAGCACAAATGAGACAGCGCAAGAAAAATGATGAAAAGATATTACAGGCGAAGCCATATGAAGTGGGCCAGTACGCATGGGTCTTCTAGAATGTCATACCGCCCAAAGGGACAAAGAAACTACTTAAAAAATGGAGAGGACCAATCATGATAACGGAAGTACACCAACAAGGACGGTTCTACCGCTTGAGTACGTGGCGAGCAGCACATTATGAAAAACTGAATTGAACGAAAAAGGCACCAGAGAGAAAAATTATGGCAACGAAAACTTGAGTTTGGATGACAATGAAAAGATAGAAGCGGACTCTGAGGCGGAATCCTTTGTGGAAGAAGACTGGAACGATCCGGAGCAGGATGAGGTGCCGAAGTGGTCAGAACCAGACTTACCAATACCAGCGGGGACTAGGAGTGGCAATCGCAAACGAACAGGCATGAGGTACAACAGGTACGGAGATGATTTCTTGATTGATAAGATACAGCCCGATGAACTAAGCGAAGAGCTACTAATTCTGGGCAAACTGGCAGCCGATGATGAATGGCAAATTATCAATGATAATGAACACTACCCGCAGGAAGACTACTCGACACCAGAACGAGAGACAGATTTGGAACAGAGCGAGATAGAGAGGAGGGAGAATACGAACTTGAGGATATTAGAATGGGTGCGCGATGTCAAGAACGGAAGCGGCGAAGGACAAAGCATCCAACAAGTTGACGTATCAGCGGGAAAGCACATGAAAACGGAGGATCCCCTCTTCGGCTGGACAGCAACAGACAGGCCGCTCAAGATTCCACCAGATAATTTAGACCCACCACCATCGGAGGGGACGTCGATAAGTATTTTTGTCCGGGAGTGGGGGTAGGACTTACCCACACCGAAAATTTGATGATAAAGAAACTCAGGGAAGTGAGAGAAACGAGCGGACTGGAACTGGATGGGGAGGAGGCTGAGCCTACCATAGGACGGAATTTCAAAACGAAGTTTGAAATACCCAACGAATACTCGGAGAACATCCTGATAACGGATAGCGACTTCATTCTGTCGGACAGGACTAGCGCAGTCTGTATCACGGCGGACATGAGTTTCAAATCAAGACTGGAGGCCGACTTCAAGAGAGAGTACCAGAACGTGGATTTTCTGTTCAGACAGAGACCGGGGCTGGGAGGAATGGCTGCGTTTCCGCCATCAGTAGCACAAGTCCCAGGCAAACACCTGTGCTTCTTAGTGACGAGGGTCAGTGAGAGGAACACGCTCGATCCTGAACACGTGATGTTGGCACTAACGAGACTGCGGGACTTCATGATCGAAAGAAGAATAACGGAGGTCTCAATGCCGGTCCACGGCCCGAACAGGGGCAAGCTGAGCCCAAGGGAACTATATGCTATCCTACACGTGGTCTTCGCATAAACGGAGATAATGGTACATCTGCACAAGAAATACTACCTGAGTATCGCCTAAGTCAGGTACATGGGGGTCTTGAGTTGGGCATGAAGGGATATCAAGTTAGGTGTTGGGGTACGGAACAGGTAAAAGGATCTTAAAAGTGATTGGCATGACAATTAAATTTTTAACGATTGATGGTGCTAAAACATAAAATGAATCTGCATGCTCTTAGAAAACTTCTAATTCAAATATTTTAGTAGAACGAAAAGTATAAAATTTTAACTATAATGGCAGGGGGAGTTTTAGGTTAAGAACATAGCATTTTAGTCTAAAGATCAAGTTTTATTTTCAGATTGAATTGGTAAAGTCAAATTGACTACCCAACTATACTCAACTGAAAGAAAATTTCGTTTTGCACTTGTTCAAGAAAATCCTATGTTGATCTGTTAAAAGTTTAAAACATTGCAAGGGTTGAAAAGATTACTCAAGTCATTGTTTCAAAATCTGTTCGAGCTCGAACGCGCATTAACTCTTCGGTTTTTTGCTTTATTCGTAACGTAAAACTAACAAACCCTATAAAACTAATGAGTTGAAAAAGCTTAAATATGGCGAGATAGTGAAGACCGCATTCAAATAAATAATAGATTTATTTATTATAAATTGCGGGTAAATGAAACTAGCGCATGAATCGCACCTACGGTGCTTCAAATAGATAGTTGAACGTTAAAAGAGCTTCCTAAAACATGTACTAAAAGACTTATTGCAACCGTGAAGATGAACTGGTCTCATGTATCAGGCGTTTCTCCTTCATAAAAAAAACGCCACATCTCGGAAAAGGATTTGAGCATTCAAATTTAGAGGGAATATTTGCAACGCCAAATACGTAACGCCACATCTCGGAAACGAAAAAGATTTGAGCAGTCACATTGAAGGGAAGAACTGCAACCCCTGAGTGCACCTGATAGCACCCCACAATAGGGTTGAGAAATTCAAATTCGATTTTTTTTTTTATATCTAAGTTTTTTTTTAAAAAGGAAAAAATCATAAAAAACGCCATATCTCGATAAAACATGAGTAAGACACCCTCTATGACACAAGCGCAGCAAACGGAAGAGGCGTATCCTGACCTCAGTAGTCTGAAAAGAGAACTTGAGAGGACACAGAGGGAGAGGAACAAAGCGAACATCGACCGGGATCAAGCGAAGCTCGAGAGAGATCAGGCGAATCTGGAGAGAGATCAGGCGGTCATCGAGAAGGACCAAGCGCTGAGGGAACTCGATATGCTGAAGGCCGAGCACCAGCAAGAACAAAGGGTGCGAGAGAATGCGGCGAATTGTGGACAGCTGAAGTCGGAACTTGAGAGAATCCAGCGGCGACAGCGCGAGCTCGACATGCAAAAGGGAGCCAGGCCCAAGGAGCGAACGGCCGCCGGTTCAAGACTAGAGTCACGTATGGAAGTGGATGAGGCTCGCAGATCGAAGGGACGATTTAACCTAGACCGCGCGGCTCAGGAACACATGAACGAGGGGTTGGAGGTATGGATACCGACTGAGTCAACGTCCTCCCTGCATGGTTTGGAGACACAACCGATACGCCCATTGATGGACGTCGCACTGCCGGGGTATACTCCGAGTTCAACCCCGAGCAGCAGTCAGGTGAGCGGGAGCTCGTCACGTCTGAAAGAATTGAATGAGAGACTTCAGCTAAGAAATCGTGAGAGTCCAGCAAGAGTGGAGTTACCCCCGACTTGGAGGCAGCAACCGATCAGGAGCGTGGTAATCTCAAGTTACAAGAAGAACACTGAGGGCAGATACCACAGGCACAATCGCATGGATTGAAGCACAGCACAAAGAGTCAGGAGGGATTGCTTCCATGACGCGGCTTGGGTGGAATATCATACGCAGCCACGTGTACCGGAGGGTACGGTCCACCTAATCATAGGGGACAGCCTGCTGCGGGTGCTGACCCGGATTCAGTCGCATCGGCAGACTGGGATCTTGAGTTTCGCTGGAGCTGCAACGCCGCAGATAATAGCATCACTTGAGATGCTAGGGATAGCGAGAGTATACACAGTAACTCTAATGATCGGGACTAATGACGTGTCCAGGGGGGAGTCAAGGAAGGTTATGAGGCTACACGACAAGATGAGCTGCATCCTTGAGGAGTTACGGATTCAAATGGATCCTGCCATACTCACAGTGTGTACCGTCCCTTACAATATGAAAGCTGACCAACACGCGATGGAGATGAATACGAAGGTGCGGAACCTGAACGAAGTAGTCAGGCAAATACATCAGAGGAGTGTCCTTCCCATTGGATTGCTGGATGTAGCCGAGCAAATGGAGCGAGCTGCCTTCCCCGATGATGCATCCTCAGACGGAATCCATTTTGACAGGCCTAGGGGAGTGGAATGGTTGAATGACGTTTTCCAAAGGCACATAAGCGCGTTGGAGGCAGACTTGCTGGAGACGGCCCAATTCACATTCGGACCACCTCCAAATCCCCCTTTCCTCGCCTCAAGAACTCTATCCAGTCGCCTGGGGGCGAGAGTCGATTCTAGAGACAGCTCGAGAAGTAGCCGGACCAGATTGCCGGGTGCCACACCGATGGAGGCCGAGGAAGCAACGTCATCAACACCCCAGAGTTCGGTAGTGTCCTCAGTGGTAGTGGTAGAGAGCAAGAGGGTGGAGAGACCGGCGGAGACAAGCCGGTCGAGATATCTGGAGCAGGTAAAGGAGCTGGACTTGGAGGACCAGGAATGTAGACAAGAGTTGGCGGAAGCTCTGGGCCTCGAGCGCGTGTCACACGAGGACTTAAGTAGACACCAGTGCGTGGACTGGTTGAAGGCTCACGAGTCGTATTTCTTAAGAGCGAGAATAATGAAGACGGCGGATCTGACTGGGATTCCCACAAGATCAGTCATGGGACCTATCAACTACAGACCTCTCAAGTTGCTGGGGAGTCCGGGACTCATAGTGGAGCTCCCTAAGCACCGAACGAGCATTGCCAGAATCAGGTTGGCAACTCCAGCGCAGTTGAGGGTGGTGGACAAACTATTGGACCCAAGAGAAATGGAACTGCCAGATGCCGCTTACGAGGATAAGAGATTGGCGGACGACCCTAGATATGGGAAACCCTGCGGAAACGCCCAATTGGCCAGGACCTTGGCATTTTACAACAGAGAAGATCCAGCTGCCGCGAGGGTGACCATCGTAGCGGGATCGGACTTCGAGGGAACGTCTCCCAAGTTGTTCTGGCCGGAGACTTTGATATACTCGCTTCCAGGGGCTGAGTTGAACCAAATGTTAACCCTGGTGGTCGCGATAAAATCGGAGATGCCTTGCGAGCCCGAGTTACTACTGTTTGCAGGAGTGAATGACCACCTGCATGCGACTGGGTTTCTTGAGCAACTCAAGGGCGATGAGCCGGCGCCAAAGAGAACCTGGGAAGCTATCCAGACGTTATTTGCAGCAATGAATGAGGTGCAGGAGAACGTCGCCTCACGATTTGGATCTAAGACAAGAGTGGTGTTCATGACGTCCCCCGGGTACGCGAGCATGCCTCCCGCTCTGCAGTTTGTGTATGCGGTTCTGATCTTAATAGCCAAGGGGAATACATGGCGGATGCTGATGACAGCTCCCAATCGAGAGTTGCAACCGACGAACTTGAGGCTTTGCAAGTCAGAACTGGTGTCGGCATGGGCGGATGTGTCCCACGCGTTGAGGGACTTCTATGAGTTAGCAGATATCCTCATTGTATTGAATGAAGTCCTCTTGCTAGAGATATCGAACTTCGCCAGACAACTCAAGTTCAGTCCGGCTATAGGGGATGACCACCCAATAATAAGTCAATTGACGGCCAGCTTGTGGTTTCGAAGTATGGATTTGACCATCACGAGCTCCAACAGTAAGTCGAGGGGACCAAGTAATGAGAGAAAAAATGTGGCTGCAACAGAGAAGCAACTGGAGTCGATGGTGTACCGACTGACGCAAGAAAGAGGCAGGTGGCCGTTCCTAACACCAAGGCTAGAAAACGCCACAGAGAAGACAAAGGAGAATGCCCCACCTCTTGTGAAGCAAATCTGGATTTTTCTTGAGGAGCAGTTGGAAGTGGCCGAGAGTAAGGAGATGACGGTGACCAGGTTCGTCACGGCTGCAAACGAGGTCACCATCGGGAGATTCTGGAGGGAGCACGCAAAGGGCGAGCTGAGGACAAGAAAAGATCACGAGATTCTCAAATTCTTGAGTCCTTGTTGGTAGAAAGAATTCATGGCTATAGTGTTTGGTGCAAAGGAGACCATTTTTGGAGCCTTTGTACAAGAAATACTGAGCATGCCCATCAGCCTATTGTTGGTACTGTACTTAGTTTACCCGAGGTACCTATTCAACATGGGTCCAGCGTATATGTTCAGTCGGTGTGTGGAAACACTACGGATTGACGGATATCTGGCTCTGGTGCTCCTGACCCATGGTGAGCTGGTGTCATTTCATCAAATGACGAAATATGGGGAGCCCCTGTCGATGGAGAAAACCCACTCGAGCATAGACACCTACTCATATAAATGTGCTGCGGGACTAAAGACGCTGCTGGTGGAGTATCTCCTGATGCAGAATCGACAATGACTGGCGAGGAAAAGAATCCGAAAACTGAAGATGAATGGAGACAAGTAAATGGTGGCATGCCTCTGTTGACAGACCTGTGCCTGGCGATGAGATCGGACCCAATGGGGATAATCCGGGGGCTGGAGGAGGTCGTAACCTGCATTTACGGACCAGCTGTAACATACGCGTTTCCAGATCCTCTAGTGACGGCTTACCGCAATTCCGTGACACACTTGAGCTTGATAAGTGTGTTGGATGGGACGGCGCTCAACTGGTGTCAGCAAGAGGTGCTGAGGACTCAAATGAGTAACACGGTACTCTTTGGAAAAAAGAAAGATCCCGAGTCAATGGTATACAATTTCCGAGGGCAACTGCAGTGCAGGATGGGGGTAAACGTGAAGGCCCCATCGAAACTTATCCCAAGTTCTGCCACTTGAATCCCCTGACGGCGAGTGGACTAGAGATCTTGAGAATTCCCACGTGGAAGAAGAGCTTCGAGTTGGTGAAAAGGGAACTAGAGGCAATACTAGAGAATGAAATCTTGCCAGCAACCATTCCCGAGTTCTCAACGGTCAGGAGAATGACCCTGGGTATGAACAGTTCCCTGGTGGTCCCATCCCTGTTCGCGAGAGAAGAGGCGGAGAGGCAGCAAAGGGAATTCACCGATGGCTGGGATCCCCTATTCATCGACTACACCGCAGCGGTCTATTTTCACACCTGTGATATAAAAATAAACTCCTGGATGACTCAACCGAAGAAGATGAGAGGCTCAATGCCCCCAAAAATCGAGGTGCGGAGATCTTGAGAACGCTTGATCGGGCGGATTTGGAGAATATGTTACCGGTGTGGGACGATGGCAGGATGATTGTAGAAGAAGGACACATTGCGCTAAAAGACGAAATGAAGTTTGCCACAAGAAAATACCGGGCGCCTTACGGACTGGAACAGGTAGAGATGAGACGGGAAGGGGAGGAGCTGGATGCAGCAGTCCCGTTGTATGTGGTTCTGACGGAATACAAGAAATCAGATCCAACGACACCCTCACCCCTGTCGGTGGGCACCCCTGGAGACAAAAGATGGGGCCCCGTAGAAGATCGGTTCAGGAGGATACTTGAGAGAAGGAGAGTCGAGTCAGGAGAAGAAAGCATGGATGAGACTCTCAGTGAGGCAGGAGAGGAGATGGAAGTGGGGAACACGCCTGAACCAAAACCAGCAGAGGAGGACTTCACCACTCAAGAACTGTTGGAAGATCTGAGCGGAGAATATTGGGCGGACACTGCCACGCCACCTCTGACCACATCTTCCCGCAAGAATCTAGAGTTGCCACTGACGGGCGAGACTTCCAATATGGGAATGATACTCTTGAGTGCAGAAGAAAGAGAAAAGAATACCTTCGAGGGAAACAAGACCATGTTCCTAGGGACTCTCGATGAGAACGCTTGGCGAGAATTCTTGAGAGAGTTTAATCGAGAGGTGAATAGCGAGATCACACTAGACAATTTCAAAGAAGAACTATGGGACACGGTGGTGAATTTCGGAGAACCTGTCCTGATGGGAACAGGTCTGGATGAAAAAGCAAGAGGAGAGCTGCTGAGCCAGATGGTCGAATTGAGAAAGGCGCCACTGAAGGCCAAAGAAGACGAATGCAAAGACAGCTCTACTCTGAAACAAAAAACTGTCAATAAAATAATTGAAGGTGTAAGGGGCGATAAGGTCGAGACTAGTAAAATAATTAAAAGTACTAATATCCTTAAGGCTCGAGTAGGGGGAGGCAAGAGTTGGAAGGGTTGGATGGAGACAAAGAGGTCGAATCAGTGATGATAACGGCAACGCCCCCAAGTAAAGACGTGAAGTCTCGCAAGAGAAAGAGAGAGGTAGAAGGGTGGAGTAGTCCTTCGGCGGATGCAGTCTCAAAGAAAAACCTGCGAGAGACGGCCCCCATGGTTCTGGCACGATAGAAGACAGCAGCCTACAAGAGTAGCTACGAACCAAGGAAATTGCTCGAGGTAGAAAGAGAAACGGAGGTTCCCACCAACTCGACAACGGAAGAAGACTTCAAGCCTCAGAGGACGAAGAGGAAACGAGGTTCGACGAGCGGGCAGACATGGGAAGTAGACGTTGGCAAAGAATGGTTCTCAAATGAACACCAGGTCACTGTGAAGCAAGTAACTAGTGATCCTCTTGAGAAGAATAAAACGAGGAACACCTCCCGGCCGTGGTGGGTGGCCCTGGAATCATTGAAGGAACTGGAAGACTGCCTAAAGCAACTCGACAGTGGAGTGTCACGCAAGCGACGCAACTGGGCTACCCAGCAGAAGGCTGAGATTAACAAATTAGAATTGGGGAGCCAACTGAAGAGAACTTGGCAGAACTTGTTAAGGATCATTTTGAAGAAGCGATGAGGACATCCTCATCGGCGTCGCCGTTGATGGCGAACCCCTTCGTTAGAACAGCGGGACAATTGATGTTCGCGTCGAGCCTGGTGGGAATAGAATTAGAAACGCTGACCTCGCATGACAAGTTGAAGTTGGGTGGAAAAAGTCTAGAAATATATCAGACAATAATGCAACACATTGCCAGGGATAACTCAGGCTTGAGCCTGGCAAGGAGGAAAGACGCTACTTGTTTCTTGAGGTGGATAAAGTCGGTGATGACTGAGAGCACCATCCTAGCATGTCAACAAAGAGCAATCGGGAGTAAAGCAGTGGAAAGAAGAGTCTCAGCAGTCATCTTGAATGTATACCAGAGTACTGGGATAGAAAAGGAGGATGGTTCCAGGCAGTCTCTAGAGAGCCACAGGAAGTTAGACGAAATACGGAGATTCTACAACAAAAAGTTTGAGGAGGGACACGACGTGGACCGTAATTTGGCCTCGTCAGGAGAGTACTTGAAACCCAATAAGAAGGGAGAATATGGGTAATGGGGATGGCGTACAACCCTTTCCTGGACTCGGAGGCTGGAGGCACTCACAGGAACTACGAGGTAGCGGAGCTACTAAAGTTTTGGACAGAAAAGATAGTGGAAATAGACATTGTTGAGAGAGAGATACCGAGCTTGAGTTTGATTCTCGAGAAAACACCGGTGGTGATAAGCGTGCCGCGCTCAAGTAAAAGAGTCGAGCTGAAGATGGGTAACGGGAATGGCATGTTGGTCACGAATCTGGGAGTGGTGTGGAAATTGCTGAGGCCCTCCTGGTGCCCACATCCCCATGCGAGCCTGATCGAGGAAGTCACGGAGCGGGTGAGATTAGCACCGGCGGAGGACGAAGATCTGGCAACATTGAGTACAGTGCACAAGCTGATCTTGCCTCAAGTAAAGGAGTCAATCGAAGCGACGAGTAAACTAGGGTCGGTGAAGAAAATGGAGCCGGGTAGTTGTCTTGACTCGACGTGTGGAAATGGCGATCACACCTGTGACGGACGGTCATGCGTTAGGATACAGTCCTTCCAAAAAGAAGATCTTATCTCTTGGTTTGAAGATATCACAGAGAGGGAGAAGAGTGAAGTACAGATAGTGGCTGAGTGTTACGCGAGTACCACGGTGAATATAGCAACAGCTCTGGGATTCTTCTCCAGAATGTGCAGTCTGCAGTCACTGGAGAGGCTAGAGTCTGAACACCATTTGGTGACCGCGTTGAGCGTGGAGTCATGGCCCGGGGTGTTGCAGGTAACCTAGAAGCATATCAAGAGATGGAAGGTTGGACTTGAAGCGGAAATGGGAATTCCTATGAGCAAAGCCTATGGTCTGCCTCTAAATGCGAAGTCCCTAGTGGGGTCAGAGATGACCAACCTATGCGGCAGCCACTACCCATTGCACATGGCGATGGTGGAGGTATCCAGCCAACGGGTATTAATAGACAAGGCCTTCTCAGTGCCCAAGTGTGTGGGACTGGCTTGGTTGTCGCATCACTCACACAGGTTTTTGAGGAAAATCCGAGGAACAGTGCCGAGAGTACAGAGGGATGACTTGAGTGAAATCTGGGGGAAAGAACTTTTGGGTTTGGAAAGTGAAAACACAAGTGACCACGAGAGCAAAACGTGATCGGGAAACCTATAGGTGGGGCTCCAAACATGGAGGAGAACGATGAAGATGATGGAACTTGAACCTCTCCTAGAAGCCTCGGGAGAGCGCAACCTTAGGAGTATTGACCTCACACATGGGGAATGTCCATGCCACTGCCTGGTCTGGGATGTGGAAGAAATTCGGTCGATAGGACTGCCCGATCATCAGCAGAAGGTGACCATCTTGGTGGTGAGCACGATGCTGGCTCTACGATGGATTGAGGAAAATGTGACGAAGTATCGGGAGTCGAAGACGCCAGCGGCGGAGTCGATATACGCAATAGATTACAGCAGGAGACTTGAGTTGTTTGAGACTGCATGCAAGGTATTTGCCATACCAATGGAGGTCAGACAGGTATGGAGCCTTCAGAGTGAACCTTCAATGGAAAGGTAGACAACTGAATTCTCGCAATGGTTCAGACCCAAAACTATATTCTCAAGTTAAAACTAATTTCCTTCGATTGGAACTCATTGATAGAAAACTTCTCAAGTTATATTCAATCGTATTTATGCTAGAGTTTTTAATTAGCTTATTTACTCTGATTCTTAACTGTGCTGCTCTGTAAGTACCTTATTTATTTTTCCCGAGTGCATTTTGTGATAAGTATGTTGAGGTAAGGCGAGTTTTAGGTTGAACCATCTGAAATGGATCAAAGTTCTACTGTCCAATGAAAAGTAACTTAACGGATTGTTCCGACCTGTTTTTAACGGCGTTCGCGTATTTTGGGTATTTTGAGAACTAAGTATGGGGACGTTCTGATTTTCTAGAACGGGGGTATTTTGGTAGTGGCCTTTAAGCCGTAACGGGTTCTTGTCTCATGTCGCAAGTGAACCGAATTGGCTCCGACCGTTTTTGAGGCAGAAAAACACAAGAGATAGTGTCCCTGACTCTTGAGCCAATGGTTATAGGGCCTATTTTTCTTAAGCCTCATATGTGACCGAAGTAGGCGACTGTTACATCGCGACAATCGTCTATCTGATTTTTCTCTCATTTTTAGTTGTAGCGAAAAATCAAGATCAACTGAGTGAAAATGAGTTCAAGACGTTTTTTTAGAACGAATTTTGAAAATTTATTACGTCACGCCAAACTGACTATTCCCGTTTCGTTAAATTGTTCGATTAGCACAGTTCATCTGCTAAAACTGCCAATGCTCGCAGTCTACGGTTACAACAAAATTTCGAAGTCGCCATGCATTTTGGCGCCATTCTGGTCGGATGTCACGGGGGATGATGAAATGAAATGTTTTTTTTTTCAAAAGAAAATCGTTTTGTGATAGCATCTTACTTAACATACTTGACAAATTTTTCATCTGCAACTGAATTTTTTCCAGGAAAACTCTAGTTAGCGAAAGTTCTACCAATTTTTAAAGCTGTTAGCTCAATTGAATTAAGCCAAAATTGCAGTAAAGTAATTGAAAAGATTATGCACTCAAGCTTGTACAATTACCCGGAAAAAATTGAATTCACCGTCAATTTGGTCTTTGAGAGAAGTTTGCAACGGTCGAAACATTAGCAGAAGTAACAGAACAAATTAGTCGATAAAAACATAAAATGTAGTCTTTATAATGATTTAAAAAAGGCTTCTGATACACTTGATCACTCAATTCTTTTCAGGAAGCTCGAATGCTATGAAGTACGTAGAAATTGGTACAGATGAGTTATAAATTATTTGTCTAACAGATCTCAATGTGTTAATGTGATTAATTGTTTCTATGATTAGCCAACAATCACTACAGGTGTACCTCAAGGCTCTGTCTTAGGCCCTCTTCTTTTTCTGGTTTGTTTAGATGATATGCATCATGCACTTACAAGATAAAATGTGTTTATTTTCGCTGACGATAGAAATTTTTTGTGTGATACTTCGAATTTCGAGGACTTTCAACTAAATTTGACAAAAAAATTCATCCTGGCTTTGTCTGAATAAGTTAGTTTTAAACTCAGATAAAACCACCTTTATAAGTTTTAACAACAAAAACTGAAGTACTTCTAATTTTTGTGTCACCATTCTTGATAATTTTTATAAAACTGAACCCTCTTGTAAATACTTTGGAGTCACTGTAGATGCTAACTTGAAGCTTTTTCAACAAATTGAGACAGTATAATCGAAATTAGGGAGGCATTGTGATATATCTTTAAAAATGAGATGCTATGTACTAAGTGCAACCTGGCTCAATTACTATCAGTCGAATAAAATCCAATAATAACATATGGTTTGCTGGTATATGTTAGAACGAGTTTTAATTTTTTGAATCGAACTTTGATGATCCAGCAAAAAATTGTTTGCATGATTTATTTTAAAAGCAGATATGACTCAGTTACACAATCTTTTTTTGAAAACAAAATACTAACAGTGCATAAATTATATTTCTACGATTCGGTGAAATTTAGTTTTAGATTGTTGAACTTCACGCATTCTATAAAAAGTTTTTGCGTACATAACAAGAATTTCGAAACATACAACATTCGTATCCCCATTCTGTAAAAATAAAAAGATAAGTTGTTTCTTGACTAACAGAGGAAAGAAACTATTGAACATGATGAGTGAAAATGATTTGTTGCCGGCGATTGTTAGGAAACTGTGAGTAAGTGAAAAAATTGTTTCGTTCATAAAATCAAAAATAATTTTTTACTCAGAGATAACGAATCGGTACAGCCTGTATTTCAGTGGATTTTCAATGTATTCAAAATTTTTACCTTGTTTTAAATGCTAGCAGATAATCACGCTAGGGTTGCGGTTCTTTTAATTATAATTTATAAAATTAAAAATTGGTGCAGTTGTTTGTATTAGACCGCTTAAGCCAAAATGAATTCCAAATGAAATCTTAAAAAAATGTAGTTTGCAAACTTCTCTCTTGGAGTTCTTCCTTGCCTAGAAACTACTTACTTTTACTTTTCTGACTCTTTAAGATATAAAATTCATAGCAGAAATGCGGGTTGACTAATAATGCTGCCTAGTCATACAGTTCTCATAAAGATGCCCATACATTCCACATATCTACAAAATTCACATAGATTTGTGCAATTTCTGAATCTAATATCAACCTTAATCTCACTCTTATATCTCCTAGTCTCGATGGATCTAGTGTAAACTGATATTTGCGAGGCTAGATATCAAGAACTGTTCTAAGCTAAATTTATTCTGTTCTGGCTCAAACTATAAATAGTTTCATCCTTACAAGTTATTATAAATCTTAGTTACGGATCATGATGGGTTAGTTCTAAGTATTTTACCGAGAATGTAATAGGAAAAAATAAAAAATTGTTTCAAACTGATTCTATCCATCCGGTGTTTAGAGACTTTTTAAGGTCTAAGCTTGTTGTTGTGAAGGATAGATGGAGAAGTATTTTGATTTTTTGGAATAGAGTCTTTTGAAGTTGATTGCATGAAGGAGGCGAAAGAAACAGTTCCTCGTGTTGTGGAGTAGTTCTCTTCGTAGAGTGAGAAGAAGTACAGTTGCTCGTATTTCACAAGTGGGTTTCAACTATCAAGGTCGGTTTGAGTGGTCGTGTCAAGATTGCAGAATTATACAATGACGTGTCGATTTCGTTAAATAGAGCGAGACTACGTGTATTCTCAACTATTCATCAAATTTTGACTTCTCTGTAGGAAGCGCCAAACGACGAGGATTCCTATCGAGTCAACATTGAGTCGGCCATTGTTCTTGTTCACTGGGTATCTTTAATGCGATGCTGGTTCCATACTTTAAACCCTGCGAGGGCTGTGGCTACGGCAACAAACCATCAGATTTGCCATTCCAGGGTCGGAATGTCATCAATTTTCATCTCCATTTGCTGCTCTTTCCTTTTGATCATAAAAGTATCTTTACCTTTAAAATTTATATCTCCATCTTGTTATTAAGATCAGTTTTATTTGTGATTGTTGTTAATCGTTTTCGCAAAAGCGTCTTATTAGTTTCGGTTATTTTAAAGAGTCGCTTACCCTAGAACTACTCTTGTCAAAAATAAGGAGTGTGTCATAAGCGTGGTTTAGCCTGGTGGATGAAGCCGGCTATAGAGCATACTCGTGAAGTCCTTTACTGGTGGGTTAGGCAATGACTGTTTTTTTAGCAGAGTCTCTTTTCGTGTTCAACCTTTTGTTCTTTTTTATCAGATGTTTATCTCTTTTTGATCTTTGGTTGTCTCTTTTTTGATTTAGAACAACATTTAGTTCCTCAAAAAAAAACAGTTTTCTGAAATTATGTCAAGTAAAAAATTAGCTCTGAATCAGTTAGATATAGTATACAATTATACAATCAGTCAACTTCTGTCGCTGAAAGGGTTTCCATGTTGTTCTTTTGCCGATTGTAAATTGAATAAAACTAAAATGAATGTCTAATACCGTTAAGAATTTTAAAAATAGTATTTCCGCCAAATTTACGCATACAAGTTTGAAATATTGTATCTCTTCAAGTTTCTGAGCAACTCGCATTACAATTTCGCATGCAAATTTGTTTTAATGTTGGCTCGAGTACCGAATTGAGTTTGTACCA
Source organism: Symsagittifera roscoffensis (assembly GCF_963678635.1). Classification (NCBI taxonomy): domain Eukaryota; kingdom Metazoa; phylum Xenacoelomorpha; order Acoela; family Convolutidae; genus Symsagittifera; species Symsagittifera roscoffensis. The sequence continues at coordinate 54,563,479 of NC_087063.1, read as the reverse complement.
GAACACAATCAAAACAACTTTTTGGGCACTTAGTCCAAAAACTTCTTTTTTCCGAACTCTTGTTTCCATAAAAACTGCTTATTAAATAAAGTCCATACTAAAAAAATTGTATGACTAGCAGTTCTTGTGGAAAAAAATTATAAGAGTTAAATTTTCAGAAATAATGCCCGAAAGAATTGGGTCGCTTAAGATCTGTTTCAAATTGCATGGCACTGCGTATGACTAGCCTTTTTGTTGTTTGGAAACAATCAGGGGTGATTTAAAAAGTATTATTTTATGTTTTCATAAAATGTAGTCTTTATAATGATTTAAAAAAGGCTACTGATACACTTGATCACTCAATTCTTTTCAGGAATCTCGAATGCTATGAAGTACGTAGAAGTTGGTACAGATGAGTTATCATTGTCTAACAGATCTCAATGTGTTAATGTGATTAATTGTTTCTATGATTAGCCAACAATCTCTACAGGTGTACCTCAAGGCTCTGTCTTAGGCCCTCTTCTTTTTCTGGTTTGTTTAGATGATATGCATCATGCACTTACAAGATAAAATTTGTTTATTTTCGCTGACGATAGAATTTTTTTGTGTGATACTTCGAATTTCGAGGACTTTCAACTAAATTTGACAAAAATTTCATCCTTGGCTTTGTCTGAATAAGTTAATTTTAAACTCAGATAAAACCACCTTAATAAGTTTTAACAACAAAAACTGAAGTACTTCTAATTTTTGTGTCACCATTCTTGATAATTTTTATAAAACTGAACCCTCTTGTAAATACTTTGGAGTCACTGTAGATGCTAACTTGAAGTTTTTTCAACAAATTGAGACAGTAAAATCGAAATTAGGGAGGCATTGTGATATATCTTTGAAAATGAGATGCTATGTACATGATGTGGAATGAAACTACATGATGTGGAAAGAAACTATTGAACATGATGAGTGAAAATGATTTATTGCCGGCGATTGTTAGGAAACTGTGAGTAAGTGAAAAAAATGTTTCGTTCATAAAATCAAAAATAATTTTTTACTCAGAGATAACGAATCGGTACAGTCTGTATTTCAGTGGATTTTCAGTGTATTCAAAATTTTTACCTTGTTTGAAATGCTAGCAGATAATCACGCTAGGGTTGCGGTTCTTTTAATTATAATTCATAAAATTAAAAATTGGTGCAGTTGTTTGTATTAGACCGCTTAAGCCAAAATGAATTCCAAATGAAATCTTAAAAAAATGTAGTTTGCAAACCTCTCTCTTGGACTTCTTCCTTGCCTAGAAACTACTTATTTTTACTTTTCTGACTCTTTAAGATATAAAATTCATAGCAGAAATGCGGGTTGACTAATAATGCTGCCTAGTCATACAGTTCTCATAAAGATGCCCATACATTCCACATATCTACAAAATTCACATAGAATTGTGCAATTTCTTAATCTAATATCAACCTTAATCTCACTCTTATATCTCCTAGTCTCGATGGATCTAGTGTAAACTGATATTTGCGAGGCTAGATATCAAGAACTGTTCTAAGTTAAATTTATTCTGTTCTGGCTCAAACTATAAATAGTTTCATCCTTACAAGTTATTATAAATCTTAGTTACGGATCATGATGGGTTAGTTCTAAGTATTTTACCGAGAATGTAATAGGATAAAATAAAAACTTGTTCAAACTGATTCTATCCATCCGGTGTTTAGAGACTTTTTAAGGTCTAAGCTTGTTGTTGTGAAGGATAGATGGAGAAGTATTTTGATTTTTTGGAGTAGAGTCTTTTGAAGTTGATTGCATGAAGGAGGCGAAAGAAACAGTTCCTCGTATTGTGGAGTACTTATCTTCGTAGAGAGAGAAGAAGTACAGTTGCTCGTATTTCACAAGTGGGTTTCAACTATCAAGGTCGGTTTGAGTGGTCGAGTCAAGATTGCAGAATTATACAATGACGTGTCGATTTCGTTAAATAGAGCGAGACTACGTGTATTCTCAACTATTCATCAAAATTGACTTCTCTGTAGGAAGCGCCAAACGACGAGGATTCCTATCGAGTCAACATTGAGTCGGCCATTGTTCTTGTTCACTGGGATCTTTAATGCGATGCTGGTTCCATACTTTAAACCCTGCGAGGGCTGTGGCTACGGCAACAAACCATCAGATTTGCCATTCCAGGGTCGGAATGTCATCAATTTTCATCTCCATTTGCTGCTCTTTCCTTTTGATCATAAAAGTATCTTTACCTTTAAAATTTATATCTCCATCTTGTTATTAAGATCAGTTTTATTTGTGATTGTTGTTAATCGTTTTCGCAAAAGCGTCTTATTAGTTTCGGTTATTTTAAAGAGTCGCTTACCCTAGAACTACTCTTGTCAAAAATAAGGAGTGTGTCATAAGCGTGGTTTAGCCTGGTGGATGTAGCCGGCTACAGAGCATACTCGTGAAGTCCTTTACTGGTGGGTTAGGCAATGACTGTTTTTTTAGCAGAGTCTCTTTTCGTGTTCAACCTTTTGTTCTTTTTTATCAGATGTTTATCTCTTTTTGATCTTTGGTTATGTCTTTTTTGATTTAGAACAACATTTAGTTCCTCAAAAAAAAACAGTTTTCTGAAATTATGTCAAGTAAAAAATTAGCTCTGAATCAGTTAGATATAGTATACAATTATACAATCAGTCAACTTCTGTCGCTCAAAGGGTTTCCATGTTGTTCTTTTGCCGATTGTAAATTGAATAAAACTAAAATGAATGTCTAATACCGTTAAGAATTTTAAAAATCGTATTTCCGCCAAATTTACGCATACAAGTTTGAAATATTGTATCTCTTCAAGTTTCTGAGCAACTCGCATTACAATTTCGCATGCAAATTTGTTTTAATGTTGGCTCGAGTACCAAATTGAGTTTGTACCAGAACACAATCAAAACAACTTTTTGGGCACTTAGTCCAAAAACTTCTTTTTTCCGAACTCTTGTTTCCATAGAAACTGCTTATTAAATAAAGTCCATACTAAAAAAATTGTATGACTAGCAGTTCTTGTGGAAAAAAATTATAAGAGTTAAATTTTCAGAAATAATGCCCGAAAGAATTGGGTCGCTTAAGATCTGTTTCAAATTGCATGGCACTGTGTATGACTAGCCTTTTTGTTGTTTGGAAACAATCAGGGGTGATTTAAAAAGTATTATTTTATGTTTTCAGAAACTTCTTGTAAAAAAATTACTATCATTTTCACAGAATGTTTATGATAATTTGGTGTTTTTTACTGATTCAAAATTTGAGCTCAAAAAATCTGACAAAAATTTCAGTGACAAATTGAACGTGACCAACAAAAACAGAATCTGATTTAGGCAGCGACACGACAAGAAACATGGCAAAAACCCTCTGGAACTTTTGGTGGAAGCTAAAAAAAATTGTTTAGTTATTTTCAATTCAGTTTATTAAACAATCTAATATAATCTATTAGACTAAAAAACTCGAAACTGTATTTCCAATAATTTTTTGTCATTATCCATCTAGTAATTCTTACGGAGGTGGAAGATCACCGGTATTGTTGGTGCTGGTTAATTGGTGGGTGTCACAAAAAACTCATTTGCAATTGAATCTTACTTCTCATATTGGTCTCATGAAGCACCCATCGCCGTCGCTTTTTTTCCACCATGTTCATTTTGATTTTAAAACGGAAAGACTCACTCATAGAGTAATTTCATATAAAGTACACCGTCTGTTCGAAGTTTTTTGATACTTTGGAGTAGAAACTTTTGAAGCAGTGATTGCGTGAAGGAGGAGAAAGAAACAGTTGCGCGTGTTGTAGTGTAATTATCTCCGTAGAGAGAGAGAAGATGTACAGTTGCTTGTTTTTCAGAAGTGGGTTTCGTGTGTCAAAGTTGGGCTGAGCGGTCGTGTCAAGGTTGCAGAATTATGCAATGATGTGTCGAGTTCGTTAAATAGAGCAAGATTACGTACATTCTCAAGTGTTTCTCGAAATTTGACTTCTCTGTGTGAAGCGCCAAGTGACTAGGACTCATATTGAGTCATTATCGAGTCGACCATTGTTCTTGTTCAATGGGTACCTTTGCTGCGATGCTGGTTCCATACTTTAAATTCTGTGAGGGTTGTGACTATGGCCATTCCGGTGTTGAATTGCCGTTCCAGAGTTGGAATGTCATCGAGTTTAATCTCCCTTTGCTGCTTTTTATTTTTGCTCAAAGAAATCATTTTTTGTTATATATTTAGATCTGCATCTTGTTATTGAGATCTTGTTATTGAGATCAGTAGCGAGTGATTCATAAGCGTGATTTAGCCTGGTTGATGAGGTCGGCTATAGAGCATGCTTAGGTTTTTCTTAACTGGTGTGTTAAGCCAGTGGTGGCAGTATAAATTTATTGTCTTTTTAGTAGAGTCCCTTTTCGTGTTCAACCTTTTGATCTTTCTTATCTGATGTTTTTTTTTCTTTTTGTTCTCTGGTATTTTTTTTCAAAAACAGGTTGTTGTGGTTTGTTAGTTCTTTCGATGGTTTTAAAATCTGGTTTGGGTACCTTGAGACTGCGTGATACATGCGGTTGGTTTCTTAGCATTTTAAAACTGAGTTGTTTAGTTGTTTAGTTTAAGCGTGCTTATAATTCCTTCCATCCGTGTTAAAGGAAAATTTGAAACACGTGAAAGCAAGTTAAAGTTGTTATCAGTTAATTTGAAAAACTAGAAATTCGTTTGCTAAACAATTCTAGGGTGACGAAATTTTTCGATTTGCGTGGAAATAGTGCTTGAAATGTGGAAGAGTCAACTGAGAAATTCGAACTTTACAAATAGAAGCACACATAAGAAGATTAGTAACCTTATTTTTTTCAATTAATTATTTACTACTTCGTATTGTGAGTTTACAACATTGTTATTAATTAAGTGCTGTTTAATTGAAGTTATTTAACTGATATAACTTATGACACATAAATGATGAAAAAAATGAAAATTGAACAAGAGTTTATTTTTCTATTTTTTTTTAGATGATTGACTGGTGAAATCTAAAAAAAAGGTGAAACACACATGTAAGAACGGTGATAGTTATAAATTCATGTTTGCGATGGATCTGGGTCGGAAAAAAATCCATGAGTGAAGTTTGTTTTGATAGTGTCGTTAAAGATAGTTCATTAAACGATTAGCAATCATGCGGATTACGTTTTTAGTGCGGAGGAGAGGCCAAAGAAGTTCAAGCGCGCGGATGATACTGACTTTTTCGCAGACTGCAGAAAATTCTTAGTTAGAATCTTGGATGAAATTGTATAGTTTCAAGTTAAGTTTAAAATCAAGAATACTCTCTAAAATTGCAATTTCTACGGTTTGGATGTAACTCATGAGGGATAACGATGAGGCGGGTGTCTTCAAGCGGGAAGTAGTTAGCTAGGGTGCAAAATGTGTATGTTTGTCTTACGGGGTCGTAGTTACGGAGGATGCCGTGAAGGTTGGTTGATTTTATACAATATGTGAAATTTAGGAAGTAAGGTGAATTATTCGGAGTATTTAAACATGAAGCGATGATGGAGAATGTGGGATGGAGAATTATGAGGATAGTGTCCTTGAACGAATTTATGATAAGATTACGTGTGTGTTTTTTTAGTTTTCAACATAATTTCATGAGAACAGTAATTTTCTCGTTCTTTCAGTGTTAGAAAATTAAAGTGCGTAAGTTAGTATCAGTGTCATGTGTTGAATCTTTCCTATATCGGACCACAGAACGATCATAGTAAATAATAGTATATCGATTAGCTTTTTGTGCAATGAATCGGTTAAGTGTTTGATTTAGGCCTATGTGGGTAAACTGGTTTAGGTGAAATGCAGTAGTCAATTGGCGAATGATTGAGTCGCAAAGCTCATCGTCGTCTCTATTCCTTTTCAGGGGTTTTTTAGTGGGCTAGTAAAGTTATAATATGGTATCCATGAAAGGGTTGGGAGAAGCAATGTTCATCAACTTATCGTGAACGTTGGGCTGCTTTTTCTCTGCTGTAATAGGTGTATTGGGGGTAGAAGGGAAGGATCTCTACTATAAATGCGGATGTATTAGTATGAAGTGGGTGGTAGTAAAGGAGTCGAGATGATGATGGGCGGTTAATGAGCAATTTTGGTGTAGTATTTGGGTGCTTACGTTTCTTAAAAACTCTTTTTGCGCGTGTGGGTGCCTTGTGAAGAGATGGGTTAGAGAAATCAGAGGTTGAAGCAGAGTGCGTTTGTTGATGATTAAAACGAAACAACTAAATTTAGCCACATGTATCACGCATTCTCGTGGTACCCAAACCAGATTAAACCCAGATTAAACTGGACAAATTATTCTTTTGAAACTCGCTTCAAAAATTCATTAAAAACCACTTGAAACAAAAAACGTCGAACGAATTAATGAGTTAATGGTGTTATGAATCTGTAGCTGGCGAGTAATAAAATCGTCTAAATCAGCTCTAACTGGTCATCTGAGATGGGGCTTGGTACATCGGGAGCATTATTTGAGAGAGGGAAGAGGATAGGTAGGGGTAGCGTCAGTATGCGAGGAGGTGGAGGTAGAGTTTTCAACATGGATAGGGGAGTTATGGTTTGAAAAGATGGTTGAGAAAAAATAAGTGGGACTGTGCTCGGAATCTAGAAATTTATCGGGTGTTTCCACTTCTGAGTTATTAAAATTAGAGATAGTATTAAAAACTGTTTGTTTTGAGTCATCGCAGTCCATGGGTGGTGAGTAAGAAAAAAAGCGGGTGAGGAGAGGTGAGGTCTAAATTTATAATGAGAGAAACGGTGCGTTGGAGGTTGGATGGATAAGAAAACGGTTAATGGATCCAACTTGGTGGCTCATCGTGGGCTGAAAAGGTAAAGGTTTTGAGGACGAATTTCAAGGTGTTCGGTGGTTCTATAATTTGTTTGTATGTATTGCCGATAGTAAGTTGTTGAGGTGCTTTATGAGATAAAGGGCTACGTTGTATTTCACTAGTATGTAATATTCGTTCGCTGGTTGAAAGTATATTTCAAAAACCTTGTGGGACTGGCGATAGAGATCGGTTGTTTTGTAAACTGTGTGAATGTGATGGTGCTGTAGGTGTAGTGTTTGTATTGTCCTGTGAAGTATCATATGTACTTAGTTTTGTAGATAATTTTACTTTGTTTTCGCTAACTTAAATGTCAAGAAAAGTTCTGACTAAATGTCAAGAGGTGAAAAAAACTCCAAAAAATTCTGCATAAAAACGTTCGTGCTACGCTGTCTTGTCTATTGACTTGTATGTAGTTTGTGCATGCGTTATAGCTTCCTTTTAGTCGTAAAAAGAGAAACCCTATAAGTTTAAACATTGCATATTATATAAATTTTTTAAGATACATTAAGGCCATCCTATAAATTCTAGGATTTAGTTTTTGATAATTGAAAAACTAAAAATAGTGGTTTTTGAAATTTCTTGTGGGCGATAATTTTCTCCATTCAGGTAATTATAATCATTTTGTCCTTAAAAATCCCCTGTAGTCTTGTCGGTAGATGCCCTGCTTGAAATGACAATGTGGATTATAACTTAATTCGAAAAATTTATTGAACATATATCAGAAAAACAGATACGGACATTTTTAGCTGTGTAAAAAAACGCTTATGATACTCTTTCATACAATTTCATAGAGTAAAAGTATATGTATGAAAATAGCAAAATAAGCATTTTTTCCACTAATGAAATTGTATAATAAGCATTTTTTCCATACTATGAGGTTGTATGATAAGCATTTTTTCCATAAATGATATAAAAAAAAATTTATTTCGAAAAATCGTGTTTCAACCGAAACACTTACTAAAGATTTTTTGTCATTCGAAAACCCAGGGTGTAACTGGCAGTTACCACGCAGACAACTTGAATTTTTAGTTTAAAAGTTTTGATGGTTGAGAAAAAAATGTTTGTTTTTTCACAAATTTGTTTTTGTTTTAGCAAATGAAACAAAAGATAACAATCGTGTTTTAAAAAAAACACGTTCTTGTAATTTTTGGGTTTTGGGTGAGAAACTCATCCTGGACTACGTTATAAACACAAAAGTCAGGTTATATTTTAGCACAGAAGCAATTTTGCAACCAACAAAGTGATTGAAATTCTTTTACTTCAAATTTTTATTTTTGTTTATGAAAAAAATGCATATCATACAATTTTCAGATATGTATTTTTTCAGACAATTTTCAGATATTTTTCGACTTTAACAGATAGGTCTCCTTTTCTGGATTCACTGTTAAAGTCATACCCCTTCCTTCCTTTTTCCGCTCCGCTGTTTGTAAGGCTTGGCAAATAGGTCTCCCTCTCGGGATTCCTTGCAAACAAGTCTTAAAGCAAGCAATCATCACCTAGTAGACCCATATCGATATAATGGGTGAGACCAGGACGCGCCTTGGTTCGGTAGATGCGAACTACTATTCTTCACTTGATCAAATCCTGTCTGCTCAGGACAATGATCTAAGCAAGTTCCTAAGCAAAACAAAAAAAGATAACATTGATTGTCTATTCAAAGAATTAATACTTAAGTTCAACGAAAAAGAAAGCATTCAGAACTACTTTAATGCTATCAAAACTTCAATAAAAAAGAGCACGATGATGTTAAAGAATCAGCAATGTCAAAAACGCGATCAGCAGGGGAAACCCCAAGGTTAGCTACATCTCAGCACAGTTGAAACAGAAAAGCTCCGAAGATGATAAATCATGTGAGATGAGGATCTCCGGTATACCGGAGTTCAAATCTGTCAGCTCTGAAAAGAAGCCCAGACAGCTAGTTATAAGACAACACGAAGAAAAACCCATGAGTTTAATCATGGAACATCTCGAGAAAGAAAAAGAAGCAATAACATCAGCAACACGTATGGGAAAATTCAGACCTAAGTCGATAAGACCAAGAACATTTTTGTCAAGTTTCGCGACAAAATGACTGCTTACAAGGTACTTGCGAGATCCTTCAGACTGAAGTAAAACGATGGTACCGCAAAAGAAAAATTCAAAATGCACATCAGCAAATCGTTGAATAAGACCGAGCAAGAACAAGAACGCAAAATCTTGAAGATAAGAAGAAGTCTGATCGAAGAAAACACAGATCCTAGCCGATTAAAAGTTCGTAATTTAGAAAAATTCAAAGTGTACATCAGCAAATCGTTGAATAAGACCGAGCAAGAACAAGAACGCAAAATCTTGAAGAAAAGAAGAAGTCTGATCGAAGAAAACACTGATCCTAGCCGATTGAAAATTTGTAAATTAGAACTCTTCCTAGATGGAGCAGTAGTAGATTTAAGTGAATGTTGACTTTCTTTGAGTTACAAAACTGACCAATTTACTGATTATTCGAATATTACTTTTAATACCCGAAGCTTACTGAACTCAAGTACGTGCACATCTCTATTAATTTTTGTCTTCACCAACAACTTTGACATCATCTGTTCAAGCAAAACGTGGCTCACAATTAACATCAGCGACTCCGAACTATTCCTCCCTGGCTTCAATATCTTTCGTTCTGACAGAAACACCAAACAAAATGAAAAAAACCGCCCACAGTGTGGTTACTATTGCAACAAAGTATGCACTAAAATGCTATGAAATCTCTCTTCCTGACAAATTTCAAGGTTATTGCACCGCTATAATCTGGGAATCTTCCGAAGCCACATTACTAATTGCCACATGCTATTTCCCCCCTCCTAACAGCAAATATTATTTGGCAGTATCACTATTAACAGCATTTGTCAGCTAATGGACTTCTTGTCGAACTGCAATGCAAATCATCGTACGGAGACTTTAATCTTTCTTCAATTGACTGGTCCATTCAAACCTCAGGAACCGCTCCATCAATGTTTACTTGAAAAATAGATAAATTAAGCTTAACTCAAGCTGTTCATTTCAAAACAACAAACGCTAAAATACTTGACTTAGTCCTTGTTAGCAACCAGGTTGAGCTAATTGACACCCTACCACTCGACGTATTTACTGCACCAAAATCTGATTGCAAACCCATTAACTCAAAAACCCGCATAAAGGAACTCAAGAAAAGCTCCACATATAGTAAAACCAGTTTCGATAGCTATTGCAAAGCTGTCTTCAACGGTTTGAACGATGCGTTTTCAATCAACACCTTCTCACCTTACTGCTGGTCAAATGTTACAAAAATAGTCGAACTATGGTACGAATGCATTCATAGCTTTCTGCCAAAATTCATCCCGCGTAGAACTCAACATAGACAAAATCAATCTCCCTGGCTAACTCCTGAGACCCCAAATTCAAAAAAACGTCTGTCAACATTACGCAAACAAAAAGGTTCGCAATGTGCCTCGGTGATTGCAATGAATGAAAAGGTACAAACCGCCGTAGAGAATAACAGAAGCAAATACGAACAACATCTGTCTAACTCGCGTGATACTAAAGCCCTGTTTAAATACTATAGAAAATTCCGTAACTCAGAACTACCTTCCGTCATGAAACTTGATAATTCAATTGCGAAAACCTTGCCAGAGCAAGCTAATCTATTCACCAAGTTTTTTTAACTTAGCATTTATAATCTCTTCTCAACCATCCTGTCTTGAAAAACAAGAGCAATCAGTTTAAAAAAATAATTGATAATATAGAACCCGACACGAATCTGATTGCCAAACTGTGTAATAATTAGATCTGAGTAAGTCGAGTGGTCCCGATCTACTACCTCCTGTTTTATTTAAGCGTTGTAGTGGATCTTTAACGCCCTCTCTCTACCATATCTTATATAAAGCCTTCCAGATCTGCTGTTTCCCTGATCAATGGAAACACTCTATTTTCAGCCCAATTTTCAAATAGCCCAATTTTCAAAGAGCAAGGCCTCGATAAATAACTACAGACCAATATCACTACTTAATGATGCCAGCAAAATCTTCTAACGAAGTTCTTTTCATCAATCTATATAAACATATAGAACCTATGTTGCACAACGACCAATTCGGATTTCGCGCTAAAAGGTCAAGGATCATCCAAATGCTGCTCTATCTTGATACCATTTAATCAGCTATAAGCAAAAATGAAAAAGTAGACATAGTATATACCGATTTCGAGAAAGCTTTTGACAAAGTAGATCACGGTATTCTGTTTGATAAGCTCTACTCGCTGGGAATCAGAGGCAAAATTTTAAAGCTAAATTTTAGCTACTTGACAAATAGAACACAGTGTGTCAAAATCAAAGACTGTCTGTCCCAATCATTCTATGTCACAAGCGGTGTTCCTCAAGGATCAATCCTCGGGCCATTGTTTTTCTTGTCATGATTAACGACCTACTAAGTGTATGTAATCAATCCACAAGCTTTCTATACGCAGACGACGCAAAATTCATACGAATTGATACACTTAACGCAGAATTTCAGAATGACCTAAATAACATCTTCACGTGGACTCAACAAAACCAGATGGCGTTCAATGCGTCAAAATGCACTCACCTACCGGATAAACGTCTCACAAGTAGCGACCTTTACTGCGACTCAATTTAAGTTAAGAAAACCTCAGAAGAAAAAGACCTAGGGTTAATTGTACAATCGGATCTAGGCTGGACATTGCATATTAAACTTAGAAGAGGAAAAACCCTCAACAATCTATGCATGCTTAAGCGCAACCCACTACCTCTTAATGTGCCATTCTGCCAGATGGCACAGCGCAACCTTCCCGCGACACGAGAAAAAACGAATAAAGGCCTTATTAACGAAAAAGTATTGCGAAGGAGGGTAGGATTATTCTAGAATTTTTGTTTTCAAAATTTCGATCGGAAGGGGAATATTTCTCAGAAATACAAAAAAGACGGCCATTTTGACGAAAAACGACAAAAAAAGAGAACAACGACAAATATTGTGAAAAACAGTCGCACAAGAGACAGAAAAATACGAAGCCTCTTATCGTGGCAACAACACACAATAAGACCCTTATCAGCGGATATTAGTGGAGAAGGAAGCTTCAGTGGGGAAGGATTATACCACGGAACCCTCCCGGGACACAAATTGGAAGAGATAAGAGCGTTATCGCAGGAATATTACGGGAGCGGAGGCTTGGTCCCCCAGAGACTGTCTTATGTGAAGGGACTGTATAAAACTGACTGTATAGCTACTTGGATGTCGTGAAACTTTAAATTAACACCGGTATAGTTTGATATTTTAGAATATGAGTAGCTAGAAAGGGTCAATCCATCTCCAATGGATTTAATATAGAACTGTCACACAAAAACATGTTAAAATAGGTTGTTCGAGCCGTGTTTTTAATGGCAATCATGTAGATTGAGGATCCGAGACTCAGCTATGTGGTTGTGTTCGCATGTAAACGAAATATGATCAAAAGTCGTTTGACTGATGGCCTAAAAATAGTAACTTTTTACTTAGCCCTAAACAGACCAGAAAATCAACTGGCAAGGTCGAGACGGTGAAAAACGAGTAGGATTAAAGTAACTGACGCCTACCAGTCGTTAATATGTACTTTTTCTACGCTCTGTCGCTGTGTAGTATTTGGGCGAATGTTACATAGACGTTTTTATGGCGCTCCTGGGTGGGCCTGTCAAAGGCATAAGACCGTCATGATCAGCAAGAGTTTCAGCGACGAACCCTCCGCTCCGGGCGTATGCCCGAGTTAGAGGCCTTAATGACCGTTTTTGTACTGGGGGGAAGGTGCGTACCCTCCGTCTAGTACTATTTAGCTTTTTAACTTAGTTAACACCGAAAACTCCGGGGGCCGGAGGGTTAGGTGGGAAATCTAGAGCCCGCTTGTCCCGAGGTCCCAGGACCAAAAACAATTAAAGAGAAAGCGTAAAACCAAACAAAAATAGTGTATAACGAAGAAAAAGCCAAAAACAAATTTATTTGAAAACAAAAAAGTACAAAAAACAGTAAAAAATCCAAAAAAGACCAAAAACAGTAAAAAACATAAAGTGACAGTTTATATGTTGTTTCCGGACGAGATGTGATCTGACCTTCCTACTTGTTTTTGTTTCAGATTGATTAAGATCGTTTCGGATAGAAAGGTTGTGTGTTTTGGTGAAGGGTTGGATACCCTCCCTCGAGTGTAATTTGAGTGTTTAAGCACGTTAATGGTGATTTTGCCGGTGACCGGAGGGTAGAGTGGCAAGCTGACCGACGTGTTCCACACTCAACAGGGACATCAGGGACAACATCCGCAACGACTGTTGGGTATCGTTGAAACAATTTTAGTATCGTTCGGGTACTATTTCATTAAAACTTAAGTGGTGGGGGGCACGATTGGCACGGTCCGATTGTACCCTCCATCGATTACAAATTTCCGAGTTAAGGGTCTTAATTCGGGTATTTTGGTGCAAAGGAGGGTATAGTATTATTTGTTAACAACTGCTAATAGGTTATTATCCTTATTATATATAACTTATCTCCTACTCAGACCCAAGAAACACCCAAATTTCGTCGAAAATTACTGATTTTCGACAAACTATAGACCCCCAAATTTTTGGATATCCGAGCTTTTCCGAACAGCAAAAAGCTTTTATATAGGGATTGGCTACGTAGTTCAATCCCCCTAACTAAAGAAACCGCGTGAGAAAAGACTTAGTAGAAGTTAGAAAAAACGAAAATTTTCGATCAAAATTTTGATAATTTTCTGAATTTTGTCAATCTGTTTTGGAGATCGAGTTCTTGAGTTTTTAGAGTTAGAGCAATAAATTTTTTTGTGTTAGGAGCGTGCTAGCATAACGTGCTCGGCTGCCGGAAAAATTCTTGAGTAACCCTCCGATTAGCTCCGTAGATAGAGCTAACGACTTAAGGATTGGAAAAGGAAGGAATCGGAGGGCCCAAATTTGATAGTTATTGGCCAAATTTTTGTCTCCAAACCAATTTTGATCCGGCTTTTTGCACTATTCCAGTGCTGTACAGGGCTACTACGCTCGTTTCAATTACTTTTAGGCACTTTCGACAGGAATTGCGGAAAAAGTTTCTCAGAACCTATATAGGAGGTGAAAAACGGCCATTTGGACAAACACGTTTTTGGCAATTTCTCAAAGACTAGCCAACCGATCGGGATATTTTTGGTACCATAAGTCGACGTTTTGGACCACTCTTCCGGGCCGCAACCGTTTTTGGGTTGATAATCTCGGAAAAGAAAATTTTTTTAGAATTTGTTGGTTCGGAGGGTCCAAATTACAGGTAACCCTCCGAGCGGCAGAAAATTTTATCAAAACACCTTTTTATCCAACTGGGAAGGTAGACCGTGTCAGCCAACCTAGTTTTAAGTCAGGTGGACCGCTTTTGGAGACTTTATCGCGGTAACCTAACCTTTTTTTCTTGATTTTTGGGGAACCCTCCGAAGTAACCCTCTGGAGTCAGCCAAGGCCCTTAGCAACCCTCCTTAGTGGAAAACTTCCACGAGGTTATCTAAAGAAGTTAAAACTGCCCCCCCCCATAGAGAATTTAGCTTGTTTTGACGCTTCCTGAAGTTGATTGAAGGCCCTTCTAAGTGAGGCTCAGAAATTTGAAAATTTTGGAGGTACCCTCCGAAGTAACCCTCCGGAGCATATTAAGCATCTTTTTGACCCTCCTTAGTAAGTTTAAGAGGACCCTCCGAAGTAACTTGGGTGATTAAGGTACCCTCCGAAGTAGGCTAAGTGTCTTAACAATCCTCCGAAGTAACCCTCCGGAGTGTCTTAAACCTTCTAAACAACCTTCCTTGTTAGAAACTTGAGGAAACCTTCTGTGGCAATTTGGGAAACGGAAAATATCCATTTAATTAAAATCGTATTAGGATATTAGGTGTGCTTATTAGGATCATAAGAGCCCAATTTGACCCGGAAATTCGTGATCAACTTTGGATTCTAGATCGGGTGTATCAGAAGTACCCGAACAAATTTTTTTTTTCTGATTGTGATTTTGGTTGTGCGGTTGCCTTGAGCTACTTAATAGGAAAGTTCGGGCAATCCGGGAACAAATAAAAGAAGACCTCGGTGAGTGTATTAGGCAAATACACACTCACTTGAGAAGAAAAGTTGTTCCCTACTCTCGTGCACTTGGAGCAGTCCGGGTGTGGGAGAGCTTTTTCATAGACTTTAGAAATTTTCGATCAGAGGTTGCCTTGAGCCACTTAATAGGACAGCTCGGGCAATCGCAGGGCACCTAAAAGAAGACCTCGGTGGGTGTATTAGGCAAATACACACCCACTTGAGAAGACTGTGTCCTGGGCTTTGTTCTTTCGGATCGTTCCGATTGGGGGAAGTCTTTTTCTTTAAGACTAAGTTTTATTGATCTGTTTCTGGATCATCACTGCTTTTTATCAAAGATTGTTTAATTTTAACAAGCAGTGACTTTTTTGTGTGGCGATAAATTGATACTGACAAAAGGTCGCTGTCACCCGTAGGATATTCGTATCTGATTATCTATTGTGTTTTGTGTGTTGATTATATCTTGTGAAAATTTTGTGATACTGTTATACTATACGACAGGGTTGAGTTAGCATTATATCAATACTGAGCAGCTTCTGTGTGTGTGTAACTCTAGCTGAGTCACTAAGATTGTCATTGAGAAACCTAAGAGATTGAAGCTGACTTTTCGACATACGAATATTGTTTTTTGTTACATAGCATGGAGCGCAGGGACTCGTTAGGATCGACTACTAAGATTCCCAGGCTGAGCAAGGGCAGCACGCGAAAATTTAAAACTAGGCGTTGCCAGTCCTCGTTTAGCAGCGCCTCCGACGTGTTTGCCGAAACCGAATCGACTAAAGGTAAACCTGATCTTTCAGTGAGGGAAATGAGATTAAGGAGCGAGAAAATCCTCGATGGCGATGAAAGGCGGAGCGCCGAAGCCGGAACCGCGAGCGAAACGCTTGTGGGACCCTTTGACGAGGGAGAACAGACGCTCATTCGACCCGACTTTGAGCCGAGCGAGGACCTCGAGCGGGAGGAAGTCGAGAGAATGGAGGAGACCTCGGAGCGTTCCGAGGTCGAGCCGCGAGAGGAAGTGTTATTCAAGGGAATGTCAAAATCGGAGATCAAGAGTCATAGGTGGAGGGGAGAATATTCACATTCGGCTAGTACCCACTCATCTCAAGCCAAGCAGAGCAACAACGCGATGATGTCGAGTATAAGCCCGAGTGAAGAACAACCGGGTACGAAGGCCAAGAAGAGTTGGAAGTCTTTGTACGACGAGCGCATGGCGTCACTGCCAACTAGAGGTTTAACTTCCAGTTATGACTACCCAGAGATAGCACATCCGGATGTGAACTTCACGCCGTGCCCAAGGAACGATGTGAGCAGGAAGGCATCGTCAGCCTCGCCGACCAGGCCCATGTCAGATGGTATAACGATGGGAGCGTCATCAACCTTCGACAGATTAATGACGTCGATGAGCAAGCAAAAAAGGCGGTGCGTCATCAAGCACCAGGCTGCAGCCGCAGTTGACCTCATCTTCTCTGGGACTAACCCCGTCATTTGGGGCCACTGGCGACATAAGTGACATGTTCGCTGGCGTAATGAATAGTCTAGATGAACTGAGACGGGGCATGACTAAAAGAATAGATCAGGTTGATGAGAGAGCTCACAAAGGTCGAGAGAATCTGAGAGATAAACTAACGCACGTGAATTCACAGGCGAGGGTTGATCAAGCTCAGCTGATTCGCAACACCGATCAATGCCTGGCGGAGAGCCTGGCACAGGCAAACAAGGAGTCATACGAAAGAGAGGCTAGGATGACCAGGGAGATCGAACGATTGTAGAACGATCATGATAGTACCTACGCCCACACGATGACTAGCCTGGAGAAAAGGTTAGATGCAAAGTCTGACTTAATGATGCGGAAGCTTGACGCGATCCTGAATGGGAGCAATTGGCAGGAGCGTTCCAACCCAAGGGAGCGCTCACGCCATGCGAATGATGGAGATGGTACGGGCAGCAATGCCAGAGCCCAGCAAGGCTCGAGAACGAAATACGAACCTAGGAGCAAAGAGCGGCCAAGGGCAGCCCCGTCGAGGCCTGGCTGGACGAATCCAGTCCCGCCGGAGGCAGATGCCACCCCGGAGACAAGGTTGCCGACTGTGCCACAAGTCAGTTCAGTACCAGATCTGACTACAGTCTCACAGGACACAACGATGTATGCCTCGATGTTTGAGCCTTCGAACAGATCTCTCGAAGTCAACCGAGAGAGGAGAGAGGTCAAGAAGGACACTGAAAAAGTCGAAGTCATATAAAGATGAGTCAGACGGCTGCATTGATAGTTGGATAGAGGTGATGAAGTTACACTTTGAAGAAGAGAATCTCTCCAAGAAACAAGAGTGCAGCGCGCTAACGAGCAACCTGGAGGGTACTGCACCAAGCTGTGTAATGGCGAAAAGAGCCAATGAGAGAGACAGCGCTCGCAAGATATTCGACATACCGCTGAATCGTTTCGGCTCTGGAGTACAAGGACACCAGGCTATGGTGAAGTTCGAAAAGAGGCGTCAAAGAGATGACGAATCCATAGATAAATTTTTGGACGACCTTGAATAGCTTAGGAGGAGAAGCAACCCAGATGAGAGAATATCCGAGCGAAACTTGGCAATTGCTTCGAAGTTCATGGACGGAGTAAGGAATGAGGAGTTGAAGACGATGTTGGCCACACACTTCACCCTGTCACTTGACCAGGTACCCGCGCCCGACGATTTGCGTATGAAGTCATGCGAGTATTTACTCATAAAACCGAGGGCGCAAAACCGTTACAGCATTTATGGCAATTATAGCGGGACAAACACTGGTGCGAATTCCAGTTGGTACAAACCTCGCGATGACATGGATAAGAGGAGGTCGTGTGCGAATTGTGGTTCGATGGACCATCACGTTTCCGCGTGTTCTGCATACAAACAGAACATGAAGGCGATAGGCTACTTTCTCGAGGACGCCGACGCGACCGACGAGGATCATGAAGAGTACGTCAGAGGGACACTTCAAGTCGGATTGTACTCAATTTTGGGATGCAGTAGCGGACGCGAAACATCCCCGCCACGAAGATGCGCTTTCGGTTGTCAAGGCCAGTCGAGCACGTCTGATGAACGAGGCTGAATCTCGGAGGAAGGAGACGACATCGAGCACCTTCACGACCAAAAAGGTAAAGACACTGCCTGACGAGGTGGTAGCCTCGAACCTCGAGGCAGTGTCCTCTAGCCCACTCAAGGTGGATTACGGCCTGGCGGCAAGGACAGCGCTGCAGAATGTCAAACAGGACCTAGCCACGAAAGAGGTGGAGCAATGGGTAAGGTCGGAACTGGAGAGCACAGATCTTCGGGAAAGTTTTAATATTCTGGGTAAAACGACGAAAGTAGAAGACAAAGAGGAACCCAGGAAACAAGGACTAAAACTGAACGTTATATCTGGTAAAACTTTCGGCATGACGAAAGAAGGGACAAAAATAATGTCCGTTATCTCAGTCGCAGGGCACCAGGTGGTCAAGAACTTGAGTGAACCATCCGAGATTACACTAGTCCACCTGGACATCTATGCCGACTACCTGAAGGAGAAAGATCCCAAACTGGACTCCAGGGCAGTGCGAGCGCTGCTCACAACGGGAGGTCCGAGGCTGATGAAAGTGGATGGACATTATATCGAGGTCCATGGCCCTTACCCGATCCTAATGAATGTGGATGGCATCAATATCTACACGAAAGCTCACATAACTGATGCGAACGATCAGATTGGCCGGATATACATTGGTCAAGAGGAGCTGAAAGTTATACGAATCGGACACAATGCGATGCTCGAAAAAGATGCGGTGCATATAGGTTGCGAGGCCGATCTGGCTGTGCACGTGCTGGACGTGCAAGGCAGGCATCTTTCAGTAAAGGGATTGCTAGACACGGGGGCAGTGGTTAGTGTCATGCCAGTCAAAACTTGGACCGTCATGGGTTTCGAAAGGTCGGATCTCATAACGACAAACATCAGGTTGGCAGCTGCCAATCAGGGAGCGATCTATGTGACTGGACGGACCCCGGTCATTTCACTGCAACTCGGAGGAAGACATCTTTGGATGAGCTTCCTGGTAGTGGAGAATTTGGACGAATCCGATCAGTTCATCTTAGGAAGGGATTTCGTGCGCAACTTTGACGTCACGGTCGATCTCAATGACGGGTTGATTAGGATCAAGGATCCTGAGAGAAAGTATGAAAAGAGACCTCCTAATAAGATCTTAATTAACCAGGCCAAGGTGCCGATTTTTCTGGATCGAAAAGTTAGATTAAAAGCAAACCAAGCCGTAGTAGCGACGTTTAGGATGAGGAACTTGAATGAACTCAGAAATGACAAACAGGTGTGTCTGGTACCAAATCCAAACAGTAAAAGCTCGGCTATTTTAGGAAGAAGCTTCTCACTCACTCAGAGCGGACTGTGTGTGAGTGTGTTATTGAACACAGAAGCAACAACAGTGACAATACAGAGGAGAAAGAAACTTGGCTACGCTTTGCCTCTGAACACAGACTTTCAGAGTGTGGAGAACTTGAAAAAGTTTGATGTAACTAAATGTCCATTGCATGCGAACCAAGAATGTATATAGAAGAGAGTGAATGAATTGAAATCCTCTAGGAAATTGTTTTCAATGAAGTCGGAAACAGATGATGGGCTGTCTAGTTGTTCCAACTTTCCTGAGAGGCCGACAGAAGCAGAGTTAGCAGCGAATAAACATGTCCTACTTGAGATAGAACATTTGAAGGGTAAAATATCAGACAAGGAACTAGATTCGCTCAGAGCGGTGCTAAATCGGAACGCAGACGTTTTTTCGAAACATAAGGCCGACATAGGTTGTTGTAATTTTGTAGAACACGAGATTGAGATAGAAGAGGGCTCGGTACCTCATAGGGAAGGGGCGAGAAGAATGACCCCAAATAAGTCAGAAGCATGTAGGAAGGAAATCGAGATGTTAATGGAGTACGACATGATCGAGCCGTCGAAGTCCCCATGGGCTTGTGGCGTGGTCATGGCGAAAAAGAAAGGGGGCAACTCAGATTTTGTTGTGATTTCCGTTATCTGAACGCAGTGACTATAAAGGACTCATACCCGATTCCCCGCATCGATTCGAGCCTATCCAAGCTGGGAGACGCGAAGTTCTTCACGACGTTGGATCTGGGCTCTGCGTTCTGGCAAGTGCCACTCAGAAAGCAAGATCGAGAGAAAACAGGCTTTGCGCGTGAGCTGGGATTGTTCCAGTGGAAGAGGATGGCATTCGGATTGTGCAACGCGACGGCCACATTCCAGCGACTGATGGCCCAGGCACTCACGAGCGTCACTAAGAAATACGGGAATCTCATCATGTGTTATGTCGATGATGTCGTTATTGCAACACCAACCTTAGAAGACCACATAGAGAGGTTGGAGGAGGTGTTTTCTTGCATGAAGCAGGCGGGTCTGAAATGTAAACCCTCTAAGTGTGAAATCCTCAGGGATTCCATAAAGTATCTGGGCCGCCTGGTGGACAAATATGGAGTGAGACCAGATCCCGAAGCGGTTGAAGCGGTGCTGACCTGGAAGGCACCTAAAACAGATACAAATCTGATGAGTTTTTTGGGATTCGCTAATTGTTATCGAGAGTTCATTAAGGGGTATGCTGACAAAATCTACCCCATGCAGAGGTTGATGAGAAATAAGGGCAAAAAGTTCACTTGGACTGATGAGGCACAAGTTTCATTTGAGAACATCAAACGTGAACTTTGCGAGGCACCGGTCCTCGGCATGCCGACAGAAAAGGGGATGTTCGTGCTGGACACTGATGCATCAGTGGTTGGGATATCGGGCATACTTCACCAGGAGCAGGAGTGGAACGGGAGAACGGTTCTTCGTCCGATAGCCTACGGGAGTAAAGTCCTGAGTGATACTGAAATGAAGTACGGCGCACCAAAAGCGGAGATGTTTGCGGTGATCACTTTCGTGGAGAAATACAGGGCCTACTTGGGGAGTGCTCCCTTCAAGTTACGTGTGGATAATTGTGCCCTTGCCTGGCTGAAAACCTATTCGATGGACCAAAGTTATATTGGTCGTTGGATCGTGCGCTTGGATGGATACCACATGATTATAGAGCACCGTACCCGTGACAAGCACCAGAACGCAGATAGCCTCAGTAAAAAGACAGAATTTTATGAGCGCCTCGAGGAAAAACAGGCTAACCAATCAGAAATCAAAGACGGGTTTTCATTTCTGGACATGGAAACTTACGACAAACTACCACTTACTAGGTGGTTAGACAAATCAGGGCATCCTATACCCGGATACCCTGAGCTTCCAGTGGAGACAGCCGCGGAGATAAAACTTTTAGCCAGAGGCGAGCCCGTTCCGTTGGATCTGCTAGTCCGATCCAACTTGGTACAGCAAGAACTTACCAGACTAGGTATAAACAGCATGACTCTATTGAACAGGACATCGAACGTGGCGCCGGACGTCATGGGAAAACTCCGTGACTTGTTGGACAAGGAAGTGGATAGGCATGATCGTGAGTGGATGGAGACCATGCAGCGGTTGACTGTCACTGAGAGAACAGAGAAGAGGCCAGTGTCCATTCGCAGCCGAGGCGTTGAACGGGATTGCAGGTCGATAGTCAACCAGCTGGTGAGCTCGATGCCGAAGGAGGTCTTGTTGAGAACTTCGTTCACTGAATATGGAACACTGAATCAGGACCAAACCACTGAAGAAGTCAGGATCAAGTCGAAATCTAGCTTCACGAGGAGAGTGCATTTCACGGATGCAAAAGAAGAATACGAGCCGAGCCCAGATTGTTCGTCCGTGGACGAGACAATGTCCGGGGAGTCTGATACCTTCGGGCCAGTCAAGGACGACTCGTCTGAGGAGTCAGACACCTTTGAGCCCGTGCAGGACGACTTGTCAGAGGAGAGGTTGACGAGACCACCTAGGGGCAGAATTTTGTCCGGGGAGTCGGGTTCGAAGCGACCGATGGACAGAGTTTTGTCCGGGGAGTCGAGAAACATCTCAGACAACTTGGAACATGATGTTGGGGAATCAGTCGACTCAAGTGTTGACTCGAGGCCCCAATCCTGGGACAACACATCTGAAACAACTTCCAATTCCGATGTGTCAGAGATCGCAATCCACTCCTTATTGGTAGACTGGAAGCAGCGTGGGCTGGACCGAGAAACGCATCAGGATCCAGACAGGGACAGATACACCTCAGATGAAGAGGGCACTGTGGTAGATAATGCCGCAGACGAGCTCGAGCTAATAGCAGTTTCGAAACGCCCAACCAGATTGCTGCCACATGGTACGGTCGTCCGTACCAATCTGGAACCATCTGTGCAGGAAGCGACGCCTTTGAAAAAGATATGGTGTGTCAAGTTGATGGACGATGCTCATGCTCCGGAGATAATGGGTGGGCAAATGAACGTGGTAAAGACGTATTTGAAAGCCAGGTACAGGCTGTCGGATCTCCTAAGGGCTCAACGAAATGATAGGATGACGAGCAGTCTGAAGAGATGGATTGAGAATGGAGCACCTGACAAGGGAGACTTGGAAGAAGACAGCTACAAGATCTTGAAGCAATTCTATCTGAAGCGAAACGACTTGTTGTACCTGAATAAGGACGGAGTCGTAGCCTGCAAACGAAAAGAGGAGGACAAGGTCCTCTATAAATACAATTCAATAGTGTTACCACAGTTGTACCAGACCAAATTGCTCTTTCGCTCACATGATCAGATGGGCCATCAAGGCGTGGACAAAGTGTATAACAATATACAGAAACGATTCGAAAGGCTGGGATTGAAGAAGGCTTGTGAGAAGTGGATCACCGCATGCCTGTCATGTCAGCAGGCGAAGGATCCCAGGAAACTAAGGTTCCCCCTACAGTCAATAGAGTCGTCAGGTTTCAACGAAGTGGTGCAAATTGATCATCAGAAAATCTGCATGACAGCAACGGGCTATAATCAGGTGCTGGTAATGATCGACCATTTTACGAAGTACGCGGAAGCAGCACCCTGCATGACAGCATCGGCGGAAGAAACATGCGATCATTTGATAAATGTGTGGATAGCGAGGCATGGCTGCCCCATCACGTTCCAATCGGACAATGGCAAAGCATTCGTGGGTGATCTCACGAAGGAGTTAATGAAAAGGTCGCAGGTAGCGCAGGCCCACTCGACCACTTATCACCCGCAAACGAATGGCCTAGTCGAGAGGCAAAATCGCACACTGGTATCCATGCTGAGAGTCTACTGCTCGCGTTACATGGATGACTGGGACAAGCACTTGCCGCAAGTGATGGGTGCTTACAACAGCACGGAGCATTCCACCACGGGAATAAGTCCGCACATGATGTTAACGGGTCATGAAAAAGCGCTCCCGTTGAGGTTTTTCTACCCTGAATATGAGGGGAAGAGGACAGCACCGCAAACGTATGTGCGGGATGTTATTAGAAGACAACAGGACCTCAATGACTTATGCAGGAGGAACACGCAACAGGCGCAAATTAGACAAAAAAGGAGGTTTGATAAAAGGACAGCCGATGCGAAAGCCTACTCAATTGGCGACTACGTCTGGGTGTTCAAGGAAGTGGTTCCACCAAAAGGAACCAAGAAATTATTAAAGAAATGGCGTGGTCCATTTCAGATAACAGAGGTGCACCAAGGGGGTCGTTTTTATCGATTGAGCACTGGAAGAGCAGCTCATTATGAAAATGTCAAACCACACAATGCCTCTTCAGAGGATTGGTGCATCCCAGCGGACATGCAAGAAGGAGACTATTTGATAGTGGATCCTGCTTGTGAAGTGAATGAAAGGGGTACTCACGACAAAAACGACGGGAATGAGGTGGTGGACGATTGCGACCTACCACTGGACCTCGAGTTGACCGAGCGAGTAGAGGTGGACGATGAAACTCTACATTATGCCGAGGAAGACTGGGACTGCCCGGAAAAAATCGAAATTGACAAAGGAATACAGCCTGACTTTCCTCTCACTATGGAAACACGCCAGAGCAAGAGAGGAAAAAACAAGACGAAATACAATCCGTACGGCGAGGATTTTGTTGTAGACAGGATAGTTGTAAGTGATTTCATGGACTCGCTAGTGGGACTGGACGAAATGGCGATGCTGGAAGTCGACTTGGTGAATGATATGGATCAAGATTGGATCGACGATCGATCAGAACCGGAAGTGGAGTTCGAACCAGAAGCGGAACAGACTCATGAGCAAGAACTAACGAACTTACGCGTGCTCGAATGGCTCCATGATCTGCCGACAGATCCAAAAGAGACGATCCTGACGATTCAGGACGTCGATAAAGACGGCATCAAATACATCAGTCATGACAATACCGAGTCCAACTGGGTCGCCCCAGATGGTCTTCTACGTGTTCCACAATCCAACCTCGATCTCCTAGACTTTGGGCGATCGACGGGGACGTCGATGGATATTTTTGTCCGGGGAGTGGGGGTAGGACTCACCCACACCGAAAATCTGATTATAAAAAAATTGAAATCGGCAAGAGAAACCGGAGAACTAGAGACAGAGGGCAAAAATGCTTTAAAAAAAACACCTTTTGGACGAATCTTTGAATCGTATTTTGATCTACCGAACCATTATTCAAACAATATCGTCATAACGGACAGCGATTTCATACTCACGGAACGCACGTGCGCTATAGCGCTAACCGCGGACGTAAGCTTCAAAACAGCACTAGCGGCTGATTTCAAAAGAGAGTATAAGAACATCGTGTTTTTATGGAAACAGAGGCCTGGTGTGGGAGGGATGATAGCGCTGCCCCCTGTTGCCTCACAGATACCAGGGAAATATTTGTGTTTCCTGGTTACCAAGGCCACTGATAGGCAACACGTAGATCCAAAGAGCTTGGTATTGGCCTTGACTCGACTTAGGGATTTTTTTGTTGAGAGAGGAGTGACCTCTCTCTCGTTACCAGTATATGATCCTAATAGGGGAAAGCTACATCCGAGAGAGTTGTACGCACTTGTACATGTGATATTTTCAGAGACTGACATAGAGGTTTACTTACATAAAAAATACTATCTGAGCATATGCTAGGAATATCATTTGGCGATAAGTGATTTTTATTAAGTTACTTGATAAGAATTAGTGTCAGGTTTTAGATTAGGTTTGGTTTTAGGTACAATATTAGGGATTATGTTTTTATGTGATAATATAGGTGTGTGATGTTTATGTGTTTTTGTGTTATTTTATTGTTATGATATGTTTTATGTTTTGTGTCATAAAAGACCTGGAGTACTCCAGGTCATCAAGGTGACAGCGCTCATTCGTGCTACCCTGACAAAGATACAGGTGGACGATCCACCTTGGTGCTAAATTTTCAAATCGGAATTGAGAAGAGAATTTCAATGGAGAGTTTTAAAGAATTGAATGATGTTGTATCCAAAAATGATGGTTTTAAGTAGCGACTTGTTTTTTAGATCTTGATTGATCAGAAATTGTTTATTGAATTCATTGAATCAAAACGAGACAGGAAGACACTACACGACAGTAAGAATCAACACGATAAGAAATGGGTGACACAAACGAACTTATGGAATTCCTCTCAGCGAGTCTAGGAGCGACTCTAGACGAGATCTATCAGCGGCTGATCGATTGTGATTTTACACGAGAAGACCCGGGACTGGCGATGTTTGTGGTCGCGCTCCTTAATTCATTAAGACGAGAGGGTCGAGGGAATCGCCCTACAGAAGTCGTGTTAATGTTGGCCTTCGGTGAGTCCGGGACCGCCGAGAGAGGTCGAAATCGACTGATGAGATGGCGGCGTGAAGAAATGTCTGGCCACGACCTGGTTCGTGAGCCAGGACTAGGTGAACAGAGGGACCACCGGCTAGGCGAGATGCCTTTACCAGTCCAACCGGCGCAGCCACTCATCGGAGCGAAGAGACAACGTGATGGGCCAGGCCCGTCACATTCGGTCGACTCTCCAACAGCTGCTCCTCCTTCGAAGAGAGTGAGGGTGAGTGAAATAGAGATCTAGACGTCGGAGACGATCGAGACGCTGGAGAAGAAGAAGAGAGATCAGAGCGAGCTGTGTGCCAAACTCCAGGAGTATAGGGCGATAGCTCGAGAAAGAGACGAATGGAAAAAGAAATATGAAGATCGGCAGGTGGCCTACAAGGAGGATGAAATAAAGCACCTGAAGGAGCTGTATATGGCGAAGGTGAGCCAAGTGTCACAGGAAGTTCTGGCGACAATGAAATCCTCGGAGGGATCCAGCGACACATGCCCCAGGACAAGAGTACAGGAGCTGTGTGCATCGAGAGGGCCCGAGGCTTTGGATTTACGTGCATCGAGAGGGCCCAAGGCTCCTCAGCAGATACATTCGTCTCATTCCAGTCAAAGGAACACGATACCGGACCCTTCTGACACCTACCTCGCTCCTCAGTTCCAAGAATCATTCAACCAAGTCGCCAGAGCAACAATGGATGAGATCGACCGAACCACTGGACGGACCTTGGGTAGGATCGTTCCTTCCCAGCGTCGTGATCATTCATCTAATAGCTCGGAGCGAGCACCCCACACGGTAGTGTCCTCGGGGACTGCGCATGGCAGAACCTATCAAAAGTCCCGCGTGGTAGATATTAGGAAGAATCTGATGACACGTCACCAGTTCACGCAAGTAGCAGCGGAGCATCCTCGAGCCTGCCTGAATGACATGAGCTGGAACCCCGCTACGAGCGACCAAGTAATTCCCCCAGGGAGTCGCCACTTGATCATAGGAGACAGTTTGGTGAGGGATCTGAATGAGATCTTCGTCTATGGTCAGACTACCACTCTGTCCTTTGGAGGAGCCTCAGTGTCTCAGGTCATCAAGATGATGGAATTCCAGAGCGAGGATCACCTGGATACGCTGGTGATAATGCTGGGAACCAACGACGTCTCGAGAGCCCCAGTGACTCCGGAGAGCAAGTGGGAGCCTCTGCTGGCATGCCTCCTGAATGAACTGAAGGAGAAGTACAGGCCCAGGTTTGTGGTGCTGTGCACGATACCACAAAACCCGCTGATGGGCACCACAGTGGCAGATTTCAAGAACGGCAACGTGACACGGTGGAATGAAATGATCCGTAATCTGGTGAGAAACAACCCTGGCGAGTTGCGACTTCTGGATCTTGAAAACACGCTGCGCATGATTGATCACGTCGCGCTTACCAGAGATGGAATATATTTCAACACCCAACGAGGAAGACACTGGGTGAATGATGTATTCCAGACGCAGTTGAGGGAAGTGGAGCAGGAGTCGAGGGCGACCAGTTCTCTGGCTCGGACCAGTTCAACGACCGGAGGAAGTAGAATAAGGGCAAGCGTGCCCGAATCCCTCGTCAACCGCCTAGGGCCCTTGGCAATGGAGACGGTTGTAGCCGCACCCACCGCTCCGAGCTCAAACGTGAGAGAGAGGCTAGGGACTGCTCCTCCTCCCAGAACACAACCGCTTGAAAGCCGACTCGGCAGATCAGTGGTTCAGAACAGAAATAACTCCCAGACCGTGTCTAGGAGGAACGATCCGCCCGCCACGGCAAACCCTGCTCCAGCAGCAGGATCGTCTACGAGCGCCGTGCCTGCGGAAGGAGTTGAACCAGGCAGCCTGCTGCTTTGGAATCGATCAGACCCTAGTCATTGGGGACAGTATAAGACGGACATGTCCACGAAGTTGAACATGAATACCCTGACGTGTCGGGAGGACGCGATGAGAATGATTGGCGGAGAAAGTCCCACAGTGTCGCGACTATATCGGATACCGGGCGTGGATTGGCTGCTAGCAGAGCAGGAGCAGTTCAGCTCTACGACTACGCTCCGGCATGCAGACTTGAATGGGTTGCCTCAGGACAATACCGTTGGACCCTTGAACACGCGGTCTCTTACGGACGTCCGACAGAGAGCCCGGGAATTGACGCCACCTGCTCGCAAGGGCAAGTTTCAGGCAGAGAACAAGCCCAATAACAAGCATCACAAGATGTACAGGCAGTTTGCTAAACCACCCGGTCAGACGCCTGGCGAGTGTTCGAGGGACTACCCCCGGACGACCACGGTGGATGGAGATGACAAGAGATATGGGAAACTGAAGGCCCCAATAGGCGACGGCCTATTTGCAGCTTATGATCCTTTGGATATGAAAGCTGCCAAGTATCTGATTGTGGCCAGTTCCGACTATCTCTATACGCCCCGTTCCCTCTTTTGGCCCGACGTGATTTTCTTGACGGCGCCTAAATTGGACTGGGGACAGGCAATAGGCATGATGATAAGTGTACGAAGGGTGGTCAGCATGGAGCCGCAGGTGATAGTGGTTGCAGGCTTTCAATGCCATACAGGGGTTCAAAGATTGTAGCACAACTCGGTTGGTGCTAGATGAGGTTCTGGGGTTGGAGCTGTCCAACTTTGCCAGATTGCTGAAGTTAAGACCAGGGGTGGATGACGATCATCTGTTAGTACAACAGGTGGCTGATGATCTCTGGTTCAGACAGATGGATCATGCCGAGAATGAGCAGGGCAGGACAGTCAGGAAGAACATGACATCAGCGGAAGAAGATCTCATGGCAACGGCTTTGCGCACGAAGCCGCACAATAACGTATGGTTGTACTTGTCACCAAGGCTGTGCACCTTGGGTGAGGACGCGTTCGAGCATGCGCCGGCAGTGATAAAGGAGATACACGTGTATCTGAAAAACTTGTTTGATGCCCGGGAGTTAGCTGGGGGCATGATGTTGAAATTGATGCAGGACGTAAACACGATGTCGCTGGACAAGTTCCAAGCTGACGTGCTAGCCACGAGGGCACAGTACGAACGATCGGATGCCATCTTGGGATGAATGGGAGTGGGATGGACGCCATCCTTCCTGTCGACGTGCTATCCTAGGGCATCCCGGAACCTGATCGCGAGTTTTGTCAAGGACATCAGGAAGTTGTCGATTGGCCTGGTATTAGCCTTATACGTGATATTTGGTCATGAAAATTTCGTGAAGTGGCCGGCGAATCTCTTCACCCAAGCGTTGGCAGATTTGAGATTGGATGGACTCCTGACTCTGATTGCCATGACCTACGGTCGACTGGGTGATTTGCTTGTGCTGTTGCGTTACCCTGAACAACTACAGGGACCGAGTCGTGAGTTTATTGCACAGTTGGAAACCGCCTCGCTCAGGAAGATGAAAGACTGGAGGACTCTCCTTCTCCAATATCTCTTGCAACAAAACAGAAGCGTCACGGGAGAAGATAAGGTGGCGACGGATGCGGGTGAGTGTAAGCAATATTGTGGCATGCCCTTGCTGACAGATTTGGCTGTCATGATGCGGATCGATCCGTTGGTTCTGATTCACGGACTGCGGGAATTCGTCACGGTGGTGTATGGACCGGCGATTTCTTTCGCGTTCCCGGACGTGCAAGTCAAGGCATACAGGAATTCTGTGTTGTATGTCAACCTGTTCTCAGTCGTGGACTGTTCCGTGCTGAACTGGGTAGAGCAGAGGGAGTTGAGAGGGCTGGCCAGTGACGATAGGCTGTTCGGAAGAATAGCGGAGCCAGGTTGGGTGTTGATGGATTTCAACAACCACTTCAAGTGCCGAATAGGCCGTGAGGACCTTTCTCACATCCAGTTTAACCCAAAGCTTTGAAATTTGAGACCAGTATTGAAGGATACAGAATCGGCTATGGGAGTCCCACTATTACCAGAGGCCTATGCACACGTGAAAGAGAACCAGCAAGCGTGGCTTTCTGGGTCCAGGCCGCTGCCGGACCAATGCCCTCGATATCCACCGATAAGGAGGATGTTGTTGGGAGTCACATCTCCCATCATTGCCCCTCGCATCGGAGCAGCTCGTGACGCACAGAAGAGAATGTTGAAGTGGAGTGAAGGGATGGAGCCGCGCTTCATTGGCTGGAATGTTGCAGCCGCGCACACGTTTGACTTCTCATTTCCGGATGCCTGGAGTAGGAAAAAGATCAAGGCACTACCTTCCAGGAGACCAGAGGTCTCGGCCGAAATGTGGAACGAAGTGTATACTCCCACAGATGACTTATCAAGACTGAAGTGCTCAGGAGAAGTGAAAGTAGTGATGCTGGAAGTGGCTTATCAAGACTGAAGTGCTCAGGAGAAGTGAAAGTAGTGATGCTGGAAGTGGCAAAGGAGAGCAGAGGAGGCTCATACATAACGATAGAGGATCTGGCACCACATGGCGAAGAGTCCGTAGAATTCCTGGTGAACGATGAATTGTTTTATCACGCAAGAGACATGACCGTACCGGCTCGGCCGGACTCGGGCATAGACTCACGACAAGGACCTTCAGGACCCAGGCCGAAGCTTGATGCAGGTGATGATGAATTGATGGTTCAGGACGATGACGACGACATCGAGGGAAAGACGGGAAAACCGGGTGAGACAGATCTGGGAGCGTTGGAAAGAGACTTGTTAGAATACCGGTTTAGTGAAGACGACGATGGGGAAGTCGATGGGAGTCTGTTGCTAATGACGCCATCGTCTTTCATGTCCCCTACAAAGGAGGCGTCGGCCGACTTATCCCCGATGGACCCAATAAGCCAGGCGAGAGAATGCCGAAGCAGGGATCCGCAGAGATTGCTCCATGAGTCACCGAGGAGGAGAAAAATCGAAGAATCAATGAGGGTATCCTTCCTGAGCACGCTGCCGGAAGAGGAATGGGAGAGATATCAGAGTGAGTTGGAAGGCAAGACAGGGGCAACCTGGAGCCGAGTGAATTTCATGGAAAGATCATGGGACGTGATAAGGCGATATGGAACGCAGTCCATAATGAAGGTGGGATTGAACCAACCCATCATGCGTGAGGTCCTGGAGAAAATAGTGAACTCCATGGAGTCGGATGTTCTGACCGAGCCAGTTACAGAAGACAGTGCCGATGATCAGCAAGTCGCAAAGAAATTACCTGTCAGACGAGCCAGGAATGGGCTGAAGCGACTAAAAGGGAAAACAGGAAGTCGAGCCATGAACCCGAGAGTGGTGAAGTCGAGAGCCAGCGCAGTGGTGACCTCTTTAACGAGCGCAGGTCGTTCAGGCGAGAGCGGGCAAGGAGATGGTGCAACGCTGACAGGGGGAGAAAAAGAGAATCTGATACCCCCTATGCTCTTGACAGGTCTGACCACGACAGCCGTAAGATCAAAGAAAACAGCACGAACCCTGGCAGACACTAAATTAGAGATGGATATCATCAGTCAATGTGGATCTGGAGGACTTGAAGATTACAGGCCCTCGCGGACCAACATGGCCAAGTTGAAACTGGAAGGACAACTCGACGTGGTCGAGTACAGTCGAGTCATTTTGCCGGAATCGGTCCACATGGGAGATCCAGCAGGGGGTTATGTGGAGATGTTGAAAGCGAGAAACTCCGCGAGAGGGCACCTGATGGCTTGGAGCGAGAAGCGAGCCATGCAGGAATATCTGAAAGAGCTTACGGAGAATTCAAACTTAAATCGGAAAGAATACGGCACGGTAATGTCCTCTGAAGCGAACGAAATCGGACTGGAAAATTACTAGAAATTTCCTGGAGGGCGGCCCTCCAGAGATACTTCGACGAGTCGATGCATGCACCTGCTACGGTGGCAGCATACCTGGCTCATCCTTGCATGAGAACTGATCTGCAAGTACGGTTGGCTTGGTGCTTGATGGGCATCAAGAGGGCGGAATATGAAGCCAGTAATGATTCGAAATCACGGGAACAGGAGGTGGAGTTGATGGAAGCTCTGCGAGCGTTGATTTCAAAAGACAATTCTGCGATAGCATGGGCTAAGCGTAAGGATGCCCTTTGCTTCGTCAGGTTCGTGGTGGATCGTATCCCCGCTCCTGTTTTGGGAGAATGTATAAAGATCATTCGGCAAAAGGGAGTTGATTGCGAAAGGAACTTCCTTAGGGCACTCCTAGAACTATATCAGGACATGCCGTTGACTGTACCAAATAAGGAGTCGAATGACATGGAGAGCTATCACAAGTTGGAAGAAGTGAGAAGATATTCCAACAAAGAATTGAAAGTGAGCCGGGAGTTGATTGAAGCAGTCAAGGGACAAAGACACTTTGCAACACTAGGGAAACTGAAGTCGTTCCAATATGTGTCTGGCAAACCGGGGATGGCGTATAATCCCTTCGTGAATGAAGAAGCCAGGGAAGCGTACTTCGACTATGAGCAAGTCACAGTACTCAGTTTCTGGGTTGAACCGATTAAAGAAACTGGAATGCTGATGGTGGAACAACCCAAGCTGGGAATTATCTTGGAAGAACGAGTGGTCGAACCCTCGGTTCCCGAGCTAAAGGGGCAAGTGAGTTTTGATTGTGGTTCTTGGGACGGTCCCTTGAAAACCAATCTAGTAACGATGTGGGAACTCATGAAGCCTTCTTGGTGCCCTCATCCTAACGCCGGTTTAATCTGGGACATGACGGCGGATATCACGTTAGACCTGGATGATGACGCGAGTTTGCATGATCTGGTCATGATACATCATCTGCTGGCCATGAGGTTGACGAAGCGGAAGAGCAACCCATCCACGGAGCTGTTCGAGGAAGGTCCATCGAGCAATTGGTTGAAGCAAGGCACATATTTGGCTCAACATAGTGGGATGGAAGGACATGTTTGTAACCTGGGACACTGCCTGATTACGCTGAGCGAGCAGCATCGACAACTGGCACGATTGTACGGAAGATTGAGCATGTCGGATAAGAGTGGCATGGAGTTGGTCGCGGACTGTCATGGGATGACGGATGTAAACTTGCTCACAGCCTTGGGATTTTGTAGCATGACGAGTTCGACAGAATCGCTTGAGCGCCTGGAGCGTGCCCATGAGCTAGTGACGTCCCTCAGCGTGGAAGTATTCCCTGGAGCATTGCAGACGGAGCAGAAGATCGGAGGCTGGCGAGAGGCTCTGGAGAACGAAATGAATCTGAAAGATAGTGAGGCCTATCATAAACCTACGGGCTCAAAATATCTGGTGGGTTCAAGCTCCGCACCATATTGCAGTAGTAGATATCCTACACACATGGTGGTGACGGAGGCGAGGACACAGCAGGTGTTGATTGACCAACTTTTATCTGTGCCAAAGTACGTGAGGTTGGCCAGAATGTCGGAGAGGTCATATGATTTGTTGGCAAAGATCTTTCGGGCAGTCCTGAAGAGATCTGAAGGCGAGTTGCAAGACGTAGTGGGTGAAGAGTTTCTGAGATTAAACGAAGGCAATGTGAGTGAGTTCCAGAAGCAGAAAGCGAATGGAGCGTTACCCACTGAATTCCCCACCATAGAAGATAAAGACGACTTACACAGAATTCTGATGGAGGTGGAACCGTTGCTGGGAGCCTCAGGGTATCGGACCCGAAGGAACATAGTGAGAACCCATGGGGAGTATCCTTGCCACTGCCTGGCGCAGACGTTGTGGTACCCCAAACGCGGGAATCTGATGCTAGTATGGGACGTGGAGGAGTTATACTCTACGGGGTTGCCCGATCAGAATCAACAGGTGTCAATCGTGGTGGTTAGTGCCATGCTGGCAGTGAGATGGCTGGAGGCTAACGCGGACACAAGTGAACAGGAGACGGCCGTGCCGACTCCTGAGCAGCTGAGCAACGTGAAGATGAGTCGTTAATTGGATCTTTTCAGAACCACCTGCAAGGTTCTGAGAATACCTAAAGCCATTGAAAGAATATGGTCAAGGCAAAGATTGATGCCTTGGTTCCGTGCAGTGATGACATCATGGATGTATGAACGCGCGAAGCGTCGCATGTCGAGGAACACGGAAGCCTATCAATCTTTCCAGCTAGATATAGGACCAGGAGCCTATAAGAGAGCATTCCTGACGCACAGAAACGCGGTCACCACGGCGGTGAAGCGGGTAGCTGGAGCGCCTTGTGTAACTGAAGATGAGAAGAAAGAGGTCTTAAGAGCTGACCTGGAACGAAATGTGAGCCTATGTCTTCACAACAGCTTTTGCAGGAACCGGGAGCAAAAGGTTAATGTTTACTTGCTACCTTGTTGCAAACCAAGGCTGTTGGAACAAGAGAGTTGGGGCACGGCCCGCAACTCCATGGACATGCTGGAGAAAGTATTAGAAGACAGCGAAGCTGAAGAGCAGGATGGAGAAGCGATGGAGTGAAGATTATGAACGAAGAGAACAAGTGAAGACGTGAACAAAGAAGAGAAGAGAAGGAGAAAAAAACTTGATTGTCTTTGTGTGTTAAAACTTGAACCAATCAACCAAGTTTTGATTATTGAACTTGTTAAACTTTTTGTTTTGATTTAGTTTGGTCAGACCAAACTACAGTGTTGCAATTGCTAAAACTGTTGAAATTGTTCATTTTAGTTATGACTATTTATGTATGTATATGAGGAACATAGGTGAGTATATTTACCTATTTAAACACGATTGAAATTTTTAACCTGTGTAAGACAATGCCATATAGGGGTTCAAAGATTGTAGCACAACTCGGTTGGTGCTAGATGAAGTTCTGGGGTTGGAGCTGTCCAACTTTGCCAGATTGCTGAAGTTAAGACCAGGGGTGGATGACGATCATCTGTTAGTACAACAGGTGGCTGATGATCTCTGGTTCAGACAGATGGATCATGCCGAGAATGAGCAGGGCAGGACAGTCAGGAAGAACATGACATCAGCGGAAGAAGATCTCATGGCAAAGGCTTTGCGCACGAAGCCGCACAATAACGTATGGTTGTACTTGTCACCAAGGCTGTGCACCTTGGGTGAGGACGCGTTCGAGCAAGCGCCGGTAGTGATAAAGGAGATACACGTGTATCTGAAAAACTTGTTTGATGCCCGGGAGTTAGCTGGAGGCATGATGTTGAAATTGATGCAGGACGTAAACACGATGTCGCTGGACAAGTTCCAAGCTGACGTGCTAGCCACGAGAGCACAGTACGAACGATCGGATGCCATCTTGGGTGGAATGGGAGTGGGATGGACGCCATCCTTCCTGTCGACGTGCTATCCTAGGGCATCCCGGAACCTGATCGCGAGTTTTGTCAAGGACATCAGGAAGTTGTCGATTGGCCTGGTATTAGCCTTATACGTGATATTTGGTCATGAAAATTTCGTGAAGTGGCCGGCGAATCTCTTCACCCAAGCGTTGGCAGATTTGAGATTGGATGGACTCCTGACTCTGATTGCCATGACCTACGGTCGACTGGGTGATTTGCTTGTGCTGTTGCGTTACCCTGAACAACTACAGGGACCGAGTCGTGAGTTCAATGCACAGTTGGAAACCGCCTCGCTCAGGAAGATGAAAGACTGGAGGACTCTCCTGCTCCAATATCTCTTGCAACAAAACAGAAGCGTCACGGGAGAAGATAAGGTGGCGACGGATGCGGGTGAGTGTAAGCAATATTGTGGCATGCCCTTGCTGACAGATTTGGCTGTCATGATGCGGATCGATCCGTTGGTTCTGATTCACGGACTGCGGGAATTCGTCACGGTGGTGTATGGACCGGTGACGTCTTTCGCGTTCCCGGACGTGCAAGTCAAGGCATACAGGAATTCTGTGTTGTATGTCAACCTGGTCTCAGTCGTGGACTGTTCCGTGCTGATCTGGGTAGAGCAGAGGGAGTTAAAAGGGCTGGCCAGTGACGATAGGCTGTTCGGAAGAATAGCGGAGCCAGGTTGGGGGTTGATGGATTTCAACAACCACTTCAAGTGCCGAATGGGCCGTGAGGACCTTTCTCACATCCAGTTTAACCCGAAGCTTTGGAATTTGATACCAGTATTGGAGGATACAGAAGCGGCTATAGGAGTCCCACTCTTACCAGAGGCCTATGCACACGTGAAAGAGAACCAGCAAGCGTGGCTTTCTGGGTCCAGGCCGCTGCCGGACCAATGCCCTCGATATCCACCGATAAGGAGGATGTTGTTGGGAGTCACATCTCCCATCATTGCCCCTCGCATCGGAGCAGCTCTTGACGCAGAGAAGAGAATGTTGAAGTGGAGTGAAGGGATGGAGCCGCGCTTCGTTGGCTGGATTGTTGCAGCCGCGCACACGTTTGACTTCTCATTTCCGGATGCCTGGAGTAGGAAAAAGATCAAGGCACTACCTTTCAGGAGACCAGAGGTCTCGGCCGAAATGTGGAACGAAGTGTATACTCCCACAGATGACTTATCAAGACTGAAGTGCTCAGGAGAAGTGAAAGTAGTGATGCTGGAAGTGGCTTATCAAGACTGAAGTGCTCAGGAGAAGTGAAAGTAGTGATGCTGGAAGTGGCAAAGGAGAGCAGAGGAGGCTCATACATAACGATAGAGGATCTGGCACCACATCTGGCACCACTTGTCGTAGAATTCCTGGTGAACGATGAATTGTTTTATCACGCAGGAGACATGACCGTACCGGCTCGGCCGGACTCGGGCATAGACTCACGACAAGGACCTTCAGGACCCAGGCCGAAGCTTGATGCAGGTGATGATGAATTGATGGATCAGGACGATGACGACGACATCGAGGGAAAGACGGGAAAACCGGGTGAGACAGATCTGGGAGCGTTGGAAAGAGACTTGTTAGAATACCGGTTTAGTGAAGACGACGATGGGGAAGTCGATGGGAGTCTGTTGCTAATGACGCCATCGTCTTTCATGTCCCCTACAAAGGAGGCGTCGGCCGACTTATCCCCGATGGACCCAATAAGCCAGGCGAGAGAATGCCGAAGCAGGGATCCGCAGAGATTGCTCCATGAGTCACCGAGGAGGAGAAAAATTGAAGAATCAATGAGGGTATCCTTCCTGAGCACGCTGCCGGAAGAGGAATGGGAGAGATATCAGAGTGAGTTGGAAGGCAAGACAGGGGCAACCTGGAGCCGAGTGAATTTCATGGAAAGATCATGGGACGTGATAAGGCGATATGGGACGCAGTCCATAATGAAGGTGGGATTGAACCAACCCATCATGCGTGAGGTCCTGGAGAAAATAGTGAACTCCATGGAGTCGGATGTTCTGACCGAGTCAGTTACAGAAGACAGTGCCGATGATCAGCAAGTCGCAAAGAAATTACCTGTCAGACGAGCCAGGAATGGGCTGAAGCGACTAAAAGGGAAAACAGGAAGTCGAACCATGAACCCGAGAGTGGTGAAGTCGAGAGCCAGCGCAGTGGTGACCTCTTTAACGAGCGCAGGTCGTTCAGACGAGAGCGGGCAAGGAGATGGTGCAACGCTGACAGGGGGAGAAAAAGAGAATCTGATACCCCCTATGCTCTTGACAGGTCTGACCACGACAGCCGTAAGATCAAAGAAAACAGCACGAACCCTGGCAGACACTAAATTAGAGATGGAGATCATCAGTCAATGTGGATCTGGAGGACTTGAAGATTACAGGCCCTCGCGGACCAACATGGCCAAGTTGAAACTGGAAGGACAACTCGACGTGGTCGAGTACAGTCGAGTCATTGTGCCGGAATCGGTCCACATGGGAGATCCAGCAGGGGGTTATGTGGAGATGTTGAAAGCGAGAAACTCCGCGAGAGGGCACCTGATGGCTTGGAGCGAGAAGCGAGCCATGCAGGAATATCTGAAAGAGCTTACGGAGACTTCAAACTTAAATCGAAAAGAATACGGCACGGTAATGTCCTCTGAAGCGAACGAAATCGGACTGGAAAATTACTAGAAATTTCCTGGAGGGCGGCCCTCCAGAGATACTTCGACGAGTCGATGCATGCACCTGCTACGGTGGCAGCATACCTGGCTCATCCTTGCATGAGAACTGATCTGCAAGTACGGTTGGCTTGGTGCTTGATGGGCATCAAGAGGGCGGAATATGAAGCCAGTAATGATTCGAAATCACGGGAACAGGAGGTGGAGTTGATGGAAGCTCTGCGAGCGTTGATTTCAAAAGACAATTCTGCGATAGCATGGGCTAAGCGTAAGGATGCCCTTTGCTTCGTCAGGTTCGGGGTGGATTGTATCCCCGCTCCTGTTTTGGGAGAATGTATAAAGATCATTCGGCAAAGGGAGTTGATTGCGAAAGGAACTTCCTTAGGGCACACCTAGAACTATATCAGGACATGCCGTTGACTGTACCAAATAAGGAGTCGAATGACATGGAGAGCTATCACAAATTGGAAGAAGTGAGAAGATATTCCAACCAAGAATTGAAAGTGAGCCGGGAGTTGATTGAAGCAGTCAAGGGACAAAGAGACTTTGCAACACTAGGGAAACTGAAATCGTTCCAACATGTGTCTGGCATACCGGGGATGGCGTATAATCCCTTCGTGAATGAAGAAGCCAGGGAAGCGTACTTCGACTATGAGCAAGTCACAGTACTCAGTTTCTGGGTTGAACCGATTAAAGAAACTGGAATGCTGATTGTGGAACAACCCAAGCTGGGAATTATCTTGGAAGAACGAGTGGTCGAACCCTCGGTTCCCGAGCTAAAGGGGCAAGTGAGTTTTGATTGTGGTTCTTGGGACGGTCCCTTGAAAATCAGTCTAGTAACGATGTGGGAACTCATGAAGCCTTCTTGGTGCCCTCATCCTAACGCCGGTTTAATCTGGGACATGACGGCGGATATCACGTTAGACCTGGATGATGACGCGAGTTTGCATGATCTGGCCATGATACATCATCTGCTGGCCATGAGGTTGACGAAGCGGAAGAGCAACCCATCCACGGAGCTGTCCGAGGAAGGTCCATCGAGCAATTGGTTGGAGCAAGGCACATATTTGGCTCAAAATAGTGGGATGGAAGGACATGTTTGTAACCTGGGACACTGCATGATTACGCTGAGCGAGCAGCATCGACAACTGGCACGATTGTACGGAAGATTGAGCATGTCGGATAAGAGTGGCATGGAGTTGGTCGCGGACTGTCATGAGATGACGGATGTAAACTTGATC
Source organism: Symsagittifera roscoffensis (assembly GCF_963678635.1). Taxonomy (NCBI): domain Eukaryota; kingdom Metazoa; phylum Xenacoelomorpha; order Acoela; family Convolutidae; genus Symsagittifera; species Symsagittifera roscoffensis. The sequence goes on along the minus strand of NC_087063.1, from coordinate 54,524,748 downwards.
ACAGCCTTGGGATTTTGTAGCATGACGAGTTCGACAGAATCGCTTGAGCGCCTGGAGCGTGCCCATGAGCTAGTGACGTCTCTCAGCGTGTAAGTATTCCCTGGAGCATTGCAGACGGAGCAGAAGATCGGAGGCTGGCGAGAGGCTCTGGAGAACGAAATGAATCTGAAAGATAGTGAGGCCTATCATAAACCTACGGGCTCAAAATATCTGGTGGGTTCAAGCTCCGCACCATATTGCAGTAGTAGATATCCTACACACATGGTGGTGATGGAGGCGAGGACACAGCGGGTGTTGATTGACCAACTTTTCTCTGTGCCAAAGTTCGTGAGGTTGGCCAGAATGTCGGAGAGGTCATATGATTTGTTGGCAGAGATCTTTCGGGCAGTCCCGAAGAGATCTGAAGGCGAGTTGCAAGACGTAGTGGGTGAAGAGTTTCTGAGATTAAACGAAGGCAATGCGAGTGAGTTCCAGAAGCAGAAAGCGAATGGAGCGTTACCCACTGAATTCCCCACCATAGAAGACAAGACGACTTACACAGAATTCTGATGGAGGTGGAACCGTTGCTGGGAGCCTCAGGGTATCGGACCCGAAGGAACATAGTGAGAACCCATGGGGAGTATCCTTGCCACTGCCTGGCGCAGACGTTGTGGTACCCCAAACGCGGGAATCTGATGCTAGTATGGGACGTGGAGGAGTTATACTCTACGGGGTTGCCCGATCAGAATCAACAGGTGTCAATCGTGGTGGTTAGTGCCATGCTGGCAGTGAGATGGCTGGAGGCTAACGCGGACACAAGTGAACAGGAGACGGCCGTGCCGACTCCTGAGCAGCTGAGCAACGTGAAGATGAGTCGTTAATTGGATCTTTTCAGAACCACCTGCAAGGTTCTGAGAATACCTAAAGCCATTGAAAGAATATGGTCAAGGCAAAGATTGATGCCTTGGTTCCGTGCAGTGATGACATCATGGATGTATGAACGCGCGAAGCGTCACATGTCGAGGAACACGGAAGCCTATCAATCTTTCCAGCTAGATATAGGACCAGGAGCCTATAAGAGAGCATTCCTGACGCACAGAAACGCGGTCACCACGGCGGTGAAGCGGGTAGCTGGAGCGCCTTGTGTAACTGAAGATGAGAAGAAAGAGGTCTTAAGAGCTGACCTGGAACGAAATGTGAGCCTATGTCTTCACAACAGCTTTTGCAGGAACCGGGAGCAAAAGGTTAATGTTTACTTGCTACCTTGTTGCAAACCAAGGCTGTTGCAACAAGAGAGTTGGGACACGGCCCGCAACTCCATGGACATGCTGGAGAAAGTATTAGAAGACAGCGAAGCTGAAGAGCAGGATGGAGAAGCGATGGAGTGAAGATTATGAACGAAGAGAACAAGTGAAGACGTGAACAAAGAAGAGAAGAGAAGGAGAAAAAAACTTGATTGTCTTTGTGTGTTAAAACTTGAACCAATCAACCAAGTTTTGATTATTGAACTTGTTAAACTTTTTGTTTTGATCTAGTTTGGTCAGACCAAACTACAGTGTTGCAATTGCTAAAACTGTTGAAATTGTTCATTTTAGTCATGACTATTTATGTATGTATATGAGGAACATAGGTGAGTATATTTACCTATTTAAACACGATTGAAATTTTTAACCTGTGTAAGACACAATTTCACTGTGTGGCGACATGGTAAGTTTGAGTAAACTCGCTCGAGATGGGTGGGTAACTCAATAACTTTCCTAGCCACAGAGTTTCTTAGTTTTAATATTGAAAGGACTGCATAAATAACTGGTTATACTTGGTGAGTAATGTTAAGTTAATTTTAACGGGTGCGTGGCCGTGTCACGTCCCAATTTTTAATCACAAAGAGCGAAAAGAAGTTTTATGGCAAGACGACGTAAGTAGTCAGAAAAGAAATTTTATCTAGGACACTCCTCATGGTGCAAATTTTGTGAAAATGTTGAAAGGCAGTGAGATGTAGTACGATGCCATTTGTGAACACGTAGTGAGTTGAGGTGGAGTAGATAAATTTCATTTTCTTATGCGATTTGTAAGATTGATTACAGAAAACTGGAACACTACTTGACGATAACCCGGTGTTATGCGATCAATAGGGACATTGATGGGGACTGTCCGGGGAGTATGTGCCATTCTGCCAGATGGCACAGCGCAACCTTCCGGCGACACGAGAAAAAACGAATAAAGGCCTTATTAACGAAAAAATATTGCGAAGGAGGGTAGGAATATTCTAGAATTTTTATTTTCAAAATTTCGATCGGAAGGGGAATATTCCTCAGAAATACAAAAAAGACGGCCATTTTGACGAAAAACGACAAAAAAAGGAGAACAACGACAAATATTGTGAAAAACGGTCGCACAAGAGACAGAAAAATACGAAGCCTCTTATCGTGGCAACAACACACAATAAGACCCTTATCAGCGGATATTAGTGGAGAAGGAAGCTTCAGTGGGGAAGGATTATACCACGGAACCCTCCCGGGACACAAATTGGAAGAGATAAGAGCGTTATCGCAGGAATATTATGGGAGCGGAGGCTTGGTCCCCCAGAGATTGTCTTATGTGAAGGCACTGTTTAAAACTAACTGTATAGTTACTTGGTTGTCGTGAAACTTTAAATTAACACCGGTATAGTTTGATATTTTAGAATATGAGTAGCTAGAAAGAGGAAAGGGTCAATCCATCTCCAATGGATTTAATATAGAACTGTCACACAAAAACATGTTAAAATAGGTTGTTCGAGCCGTGTTTTTAATGGCAATCATGTAGTCTGAGGATCCTAGACTCAGCTATGTGGTTGTGTTCGCATGTAAACGAAAGCTGATCAAAAGTCGTTTGACTGATGGCCTAAAAATAATAACTTTTTACTTAGCCCTAAACAGACCAGAAAATCAACTGGCAAGGTTGAGACGGTGAAAAACGAGTAGGATTAAGGTAACTGACACCTGCCAGTCGTTAATAGGTACTTTTTCTACGCTCCGTTGCTGTGTAGTATTTGGGCGAATGTTACATAATACCAAGACAAAACTTAATCTGTTCAAATCCATGGTAATTCCAGTTTTGCTATACGAAGATCGCATTCGTATCATCAACTGCTATCAGCGTGCTATCAATTGAACGTCGAAAAAATGAAACTCTTAGAAGGTGTTCAACGCAATGCATGCAAATGGATTGCATTAGATCCTAATTACAAAATGTCGCTTCAGCGTCTAGGAATACTGCCTTTACCCATGTAAATTAAGCGTAAATTTACTTCTATTATCTAAATTCATCAATAATCACTACGACTACAATTTTTCTGACCGTTTTCCGCCAAAAAATGACCTAGCTAATACATGATCTCGTTTGTTATGAATGTACACGCCCTGCAGTTTTTTTTTTATGAAAAAAATTTCTGGTTTCATGCAAAGAGGCTGGCTGATTTGGTTCCTCAAGAGTGGACTTTATCAACACAATAGGACTCAAAATACGGTTGCTGCAATGGATGTGGGAGCATTTCGAGAAACGATTCGACGACTCCAATCCCTGTAGCTGGAAAATTCTGTGCGACTGTACCCGAAACAACTGCAGAAATATGTCTAACTACTGAACTGAAACTGTGGGGGAAACACCTTGCGTACGCTAAATTCATATTATTATTATGATTATTATGATTAGATGGGTAAGAATGGGAACGGTAGAGGGCTCCAATTTGGCGGCTCATCGTAGGCTAAATAGATGGTTGTTCTGAGAGCGAAAATTAGTGGTGTGTAGCTGTTCTACGATTTGTTCATATATGTCTTTTGCACTTGGTTGATTGGCTACTATATGAGTAACTGAGCTTTGTGGGTAACTATGACTTGGAGAGGTGTGCTTTGTTATTGCTGTAATTCTATAGTTTAGTGGTACTAAAGATAATTGAATGTTATTATGAAAATTGTGTAATTGCAGTGCAGTCAGTGTTGTAATTCTGTTGTCTTGTGAAGTATCGTATGCATTTAGTGTAGTTAAAGATTTTTTTGTATTCACTTATTTGAGCATCTAGAAGAATTTTATTAACTGAGTTTTCAGAATATTCCAAGAAATCCTGCAAAAAATATGCATGCTACACCTGCTTGTTTGTTGACTTGTGTGTGTATTTCGCATGTGTTATAGATTCCTTTATAAGATTAGACAAAAATTGCATCAAAGTTAAACATAGCGTATAAGTTAGTCAATCTTTCTAAGATTTAATAGGGCCATCCTAGAAAGGCGATAAGTTTGTTTTTTAGGTTCACAAAACTAAAAAAAATTAACTGATGAAGTATATTGAGAACAGTATTTTTCAGCGTTTAAACATATGTAGTCTTTCATAACGTTAAAGTGTCCGCTGTAGTCTTGTGCATAGATGTCTGAAAATCCTGCGGTTTCGGTCATTTTTCGTAAATTTTGATCTTCTGATTGTCTTTAGATTGTGTCCACTTTTGTGAGAAGTTCTCGAAATTGTTGTTTGCCAATATGATTTTGTATATGGAATGTGGACTATATACCTATTGATTGTAGATCCTTATTGGGGTTACGAGCAATATTTCTGATAATTTCTGGTGAAAATTTTTTAATGTTGGCATAAATGTGGGTTATGGGGCGTGGGTTATGGGTTATGGTATTTGTCTTCATCTGGGTTTAGCTGTACAACGTTGTGGCTAATTTGAGATCCACATGGGATGGCTGTATCCTAAAAATTTGTTCGTCTAGAAAGCGTATCGACAGAATTTACGTTATTCTGTAGATTATAGTGATTGTTTTGTAACATGTTTTTTGTCTTCAAATACATATACTGGTGATATTTTTTTCGTACATGTGTAATACCATTATACATTTCCTTTGTAGTCGATAAAATTTGATCTATTTACTGACAACAAATATCCTGCATAAGTAATTTTAAATATTGCAAAAGCAAGTGATTGAAAAATTTGTGTTCATTCAAGTTCACATAAGTGATGAAGCGTTTCTAGTTGTGATAATAACATTTCTTGAAAAATTCTGCCAATTTTACAATCTAATTTCATATCTAAGTGGGTGTCATAGTGGGTTGCGCCAAAACATGTATTGTTCATGAGTGATAGTTCTTGTAAACGTGTGCCGCCTTCATCTAGTGGGCGAAAATTTCCACCAGTATTTCCTGTATTTTTCAAAAATTTTACTGGCTTGTATGAGTTCTCGTCACTATAGCTGTTGTATTTTGGAATTGGGTTAAATTTTAATTTTTCTGTTTTCATGTCGAAATCTTTTTTTTTGTATTCGACAAAAGTTTCTAAAGATTGTTGTTTTGTAAAGTGGAGTATTATATTTGCAAGCGAGTTCTGACTCGGGATAGATTTGAAAACGTCTTAGTTTGTTTTCTATCCCATTGATATATTTACAACGAATTCTGTTAGGTTTTGTTTTTTCAGGGCTCTCTGTTTTAAAGGGAATTGGTCCAAAGACATTTTTTTGATGAAATTTATTCAATCTTGCGTGAATTCATGCAACTTGAAACGTGTACACGTGTCTTCAGGGAACCAAACGATGGTTGCTTTGTTCTCGTGTTTAGTCATTTTTGCAAGATAAGCGTATTATTTTATAAATTATTATGTCGTCTTTTAAATCTCGTGTTAATTGTACTTTTTCTAATCAATTTTCTATTCAAAAAACATTATTTCTTAACATATTTATTTTTTGTGTCTGCTTTTCAATTAGAAGGGTTATGTATTCCGATGTGTGGTATCCAATTTTATCATTGTGTAAGTCATACTTTAAATTTAGTGTTGCCGTGGAACGGATTTTTACTGTCTAATTTTATATGCTCATGGTATCCATCAAGTTCTGCTGGATGTGAAGAGTCTGGAAAAGCTTAAAAATTTACCATTTTTTGATTTGCGCATTTGCTTGTGGTTATTTTTAATGGTTTGAGCTCGTTTTCACAGTCGATTGGGTTCAGATGTAAAATTCTATCTAAGTTGCTTCGATATAAAGATTCGTGATGAAGTCTATTTTGTTTCCATTTGAGACTTGGGAACAATGTACATTTTCTCTCTGAAAATGTCGCTTTGATTTTAAGGTTCTAGTTCGGAATTTACACAAAAAGTGTTGCCACTATATTTTTTGTTTCTGTTTTTTGTGGTTCTGATTCGCATTAAGTTACTTGGTTTATAGCGTCTTTATGTCGTGTTTTTGTTCATTTTGTTCACAGCCATAATGTGTAAGTAAGAAATCATGTGGTCCTGTTGGAGGGGAGGACTTTTGATGGGATGTTCGTTCTAAAAGAACTAGTGGATAGAGGGTCAGAGAGGGTATGTAGTAAAAAAAATTATCAAAATATACATATATAGGATAGTCCCGAATATGGTTATAGAATGTTTTATATCCAAGTGTCTTTTTTGTATATCTATCGTATTTATAGACAAGTTCTGTTGTGATCAATGGGGGAGAGGAAGATTGAGCTGTTATACTTGGTGGAGTTAGGGGAAGAGGAGGATGTACTAAATTGTTTAATTTCTGTGTTATTTCAAATTTAAGTGTTAAATTGACTTGTGTAATGATTTGTATATTGTGTTCTTGTATGTCTTTGTGAATCTCGTGTCGGTATTGTAACCTGTTGAGTGTCCAATTAAGTAATCTGTTGCTATCAAGATGATGACCAAATAAGGGTTTGGGATGCTACGATTGTATTCCAATCTAATCGTAGAGGTATATTGATGGTTAAGAGTTCTCTATATCTATCATCTAAATTTGTAGGGAAAATTAGCAGAAATGTTGTAGTTGGTGTTTGACTTATTGTCGAAGGGGCTGAAGGCAGTGATGATGTTTCTGGTAGTGACAAAGGTGTAGCTTATGAGATATCTATAAGGTCATTTACTAAGTTTGGCTCACCTTAAAGGAAAACTTGTCTCATCCAATGTGCGAGATGAGACTAGTTGGGGGGTTAAAGGGATTGTCACGAACTTATATTTGGATTTTTTTGTTGTGAAATCGTTTGTAATGATGCGGGGGTATTTTGTTTTGTATTACTAGAAACATCTAAAGGATTTGGAGATATTGATGAGGGTTTATTAAAATGAACTCTGGGTGTTGTAAGATTTCTATTTCATCTTGGATGTATTATTTGTCTATTTAATGTAGATGCTTGATTTTGGTTTTGACTAGGATGTCTTCTTCTATTAAGGTCTCGTTGGAGAGAAGAATAGACGCTGTATGTTGATTTGTATTGCGGTTCAAGGTGCATGGCGAACTACGGGTATTAAAAGTTCTGATAGTAACGCGTGTATCTCTTCAAAAGTATAGGCAATTTCTTGAAATCAAATGCGTGTTGATGATTGGGGTTGATTTCTTTTACTAGACGTTGGTGTTGTTCGAAGTTCCTGGGATGGCGTAGGCGGAGGGGTTTGTTGTGTTGATTGTTTATTAGCAGTTTTGAAATATTTGAATTATTTTTTCTTATGAAGAAAATCTATGTTGTTTATGTTATTCTTCTATTAAAGTGATTAAGAGGATTGTTGCTAGTGCAAAGATGATTATTGCCTTTCATATACAATCACAAATTCTCAAAAATCAGAATTAGGGAATTAGAAAAGTGACAAAAATTACTAAAAGAAGAAGGATTTCTTTCTTGTTGAATAAATGTCTTAACTTTTAGATATTCGTTGAAATAACGTACCTCAGGAGGTACTCAAAGATTTTTGACAAGTTGAGGTAGGCTCTTGTGAAGAAATAAAAAGTTGCGGAAAAACTGCAAACAATTTTGAGGAGTAGGAGGAATATTTCAAAGGTGTCTATGATAAAAAACATACTAAGTTGAGAAAAAGATTGTGAAGAATGAAAACAGTTTTATATTATAGTCTTGAGGAGTCGAACTGTTTGAGAGAGAAGCGTTTGAGTAATGGTTCGTCTCGTCAAAATAATTTCTATTTTTGAGTCAAATATTGATTATGTTCGGATTGTTTATTGATTTTTGACAACTGGGTTGGACATAGGCAACTCCTGGTGACGGCAAATATGATGGTCTAGTAATGATCTTTCTAATTTTTATTTTATTTATTGGATGATTAGGGGTAATCAGGAGATAGATATACTTTAGGCTAAATTCATTATTTTACCTTGAGGGAAATGTAGAGTGTAAGTTAAGACAACATTGTTGATTTTTGTACTGGTTGACAGTGGAGGGTTGTAACATTTAGATTTTTTTTCAGTTGTCAAATATAAGCGTGTTGCTTTTTTTGACCTGGAGGTTTTTAAGTTAAAGTTTCAATTGTGTTTGAAGTGAGCGATGTGTCGGCTAATGAAGTGGAGACAGATTGTGGTGATGCTCAAATAGGTTCTGATCGGCTGAAATTGAACTAATTATTTAAGAGTGTGAATATGAAAATAGAGAGAAGAAAATTTTGCTGAAACTAATTTTTTTAACTTGATTAGTTAGTTTGAAAGGGGTTTCTGAAGTTAAATTTTCTTTAATATTCTAGAATTTGGGATGAAAATTTTGTAATCGTTCCTTGGTTGACTTCTGAATCATGATGATTGTCGAGGTTGATATTTTTCTTTTGTTTCTTGTGATAAAATTTTTTCTTCTAGTTTACGATTATTCCATTGTTTTTGAGGTAATTCTTTGTTGCCGATTCCTTGATACTTTGGTTGGGTGTTTTAATATGTTCATTTTTTGATTTTAATAAAAGTGTTGAACAAATTATATCTTGATTTTGTTGATGAGCATCATTTGAGTTGCCGTGTACAACTTTTAGTCCTGTAAAGAATTATAACTGTGTTTGTTCGCAAAGAGAGTGTTCTTTTGGGTAATATGGTAAAAGATTGTTTCTGTAATCAACTATTTCTTTTTTATTTGAATCAATAAGTTTGAATGTAACGTCAGTGGGTTTGTAAATAATCTGAAATAGTTTTATTTGGATTGGTTGTAATTTTTCAGATATTCTTTTTTGTGTGACAAAATTTGCTATTAAGACATATGTTCTAACCTTTAAGTTTGCAGCTGGTGTGAATCGTGCGTTTTTTGTGATTGAACGTTTTTTATTTGTAATAGTTTTTTGGCTATTTTTTGATAAATTTCATTGTGTTTTTTTATTTCTAATTGAAATGCATTCCGTATGTGTGCTGGAGGCTAATTTTAAGATTTGGGGGTGACGAAAACAAAACGGTAAATTTAACAAATTGATTTTTTAGTAGGTTGGCAAGGACCTTAAGTTTTTTTTTGAAGAATTTGCTGTGAAAAATATCGATTTTCGTAGTTTTTGATTGAAAACCATTTCATAGGGTGACACTCCTAAAGTTGTTCTGATTTGTGAGTTGAAAGATAAGGGGAATAGTTTTACATTCAGAATATTGTGTGTATTTCCGTTAATGATACATCTGAGAAATTCTTGTATTGAACGGTTCATGCCTTCGACTAAAACATTAGTCCATGGGGCATGAGACGATCGGTGTTTATGTTTAATGTTATAGAGATGGCCTAACGTGATGATTTCAATATTTATGAAATCAGTGCCATTATCTGTGACAAGGATTTCTGGTAATCCAATTTTTGGATAAAATTTTAGTGTTTTTATTCTGATCCTGCATGTCTTTTTGTTTTTAAGTGGTGTAAAATGCGAAGTTCTAGGAGTATCACACATAATGGTAGACAGGATTTTCCAAAAAATCAGTGTTCTCGTTTATGGATGTGTTATTAAATTCCTGAAGTATCTAAGAAAAATTTTGTTTCCTAGAATTGTGATATCTGCCTTTTCGGGTTTTGTTTTTTTTTTTGCGCCGAGATTGAATTTGTCTAATGACTGGGTCGAGCTTTTGATATTTCTGTAGTAGTTCCAGTATCATTTTTTCTGTCGCTGGTAGAAAAGTTTTCAAATTCTGTTTTTGAGAGCGGTATATTATCTAGAGGTCATGCAGATTAAAAACTTGATTCATTGTGTATTTTGAGCTTGAATCTGGACGTCCTGATAAATTTTTTAAAATCTGTTCAGTTTTTTTTTCTATTAATGTAAAAACGACTGTCCTATACATTTTTTGCAAAGTGGTTTTTGTTGTGTATTGTTCTTGATCCATAATGAACATGGTATCGGTTTAAATGTAGAATATCCTAACAAGTCTATTTCGAAGTGACTATTTTGGCAACCCAGATTTAATGGAAATTGTTGTAGATTATTTATTTGTGCATTATCAAGGTCGATTTTACTGCATATATATATATTCTAATCGTGGTGATGTTTGGTCTTTTGCAAGGGAAAACTTTATGTTTTACGGTATTACTACCGTCGTTTTTCTTCTTATCAATTCAGGTGGTGTATTTCAACTGAGTGTAGCTGGTAATGGAAGGTTTTTTCCTGCAGTTCAGACTAATTCTAAGTTTTGGAATTTCATTAGAATTAGTTGAAATCTCTAAACATTATGATTTGGCTTTAATTTTTGTGTAAAAAAGAAAATTAATCAAGTTTATCATCTGAAAATTGAACTGTTGTAGCTCTGAATTTTCTGTGTTGTCAAAACCGGAAGGGACTGATTGAGTTTCATTAGTTGATTTTATCTCATTGACTTTTGTTCGATATTTAAGTGTACTACATCTTTAGTTTTGTTGTGAATTTTGTTATTGTGTAATTTTCCTGTGTGATGACTGAGAATAATTTCTCAGTCGACTTGAATAACTAGAACTTTGATACCTGGAATTGTCACGAGTTCTATTGTGATTAGTATTTTTGTTTGATCTGTTGTTTGAATAGTTTTGTGATCTATTATCTGAGTATGGTCTGTTTCTATTGTTTGAGTAATTCCTGTTTCAATTTTATGAGGAATTTCTGGAACGGTCATTTGAATAATATCTAATTCGAGATTTTGAATGAGAACGGTTTCTATTATAAGTTGAGTTATAAATTCTGTTCGAATTTGATCTTGAATAATTGTTTCGATATTGGTTATTTTGACTGTTTGATCTATTAAATCTATTTTTTGAGAATTTTTGTGAATTTCTTCGATCTGGAGATTTTCCGCGATAGGTATTTCGATAAAGTGATTGTTGTCTATAGTTATTATAATCATTCGGAAGTCTATATCTTTTTCTCGAACTGAAGATGGATGTGGAGCTCTGTTTTTATTGCTATTATTCGTAAATGTGGTGTTAGAGTCATCATCTCAGGACTTTTGTCATCCTTGTGTTTTTATAATCTTGCGTATAAGGAGCAAATGCTTTTCTTACTATTGTTTCGGTTCTTACTGCAAGTTGCATCTGGGTGAATCATTTGGGTGAATCTTTTCCTGTCTGGTTTAATGTCTATAATTAAAAACTGAAAACCGTTTCTGGGCTGCGCCATCAAGTGTGGTTTGGACAGGAGCCTATAAGAGAGCATTCCTGACGCACAGAAACGCGGTCACCACGGCGGTGAAGCGGGTAGCTGGAGCGCCTTGTGTAACTGAAGATGAGAAGAAAGAGGTCTTAAGAGCTGACCTGGAACGAAATGTGAGCCTATGTCTTCACAACAGCTTTTGCAGGAACCGGGAGCAAAAGGTTAATGTTTACTTGCTACCTTGTTGCAAACCAAGGCTGTTGCAACAAGAGAGTTGGGACACGGCCCGCAACTCCATGGACATGCTGGAGAAAGTATTAGAAGACAGCGAAGCTGAAGAGCAGGATGGAGAAGCGATGGAGTGAAGATTATGAACGAAGAGAACAAGTGAAGACGTGAACAAAGAAGAGAAGAGAAGGAGAAAAAAACTTGATTGTCTTTGTGTGTTAAAACTTGAACCAATCAACCAAGTTTTGATTATTGAACTTGTTAAACTTTTTGTTTTGATCTAGTTTGGTCAGACCAAACTACAGTGTTGCAATTGCTAAAACTGTTGAAATTGTTCATTTTAGTCATGACTATTTATGTATGTATATGAGGAACATAGGTGAGTATATTTACCTATTTAAACACGATTGAAATTTTTAACCTGTGTAAGACACAATTTCACTGTGTGGCGACATGGTAAGTTTGAGTAAACTCGCTCGAGATGGGTGGGTAACTCAATAACTTTCCTAGCCACAGAGTTTCTTAGTTTTAATATTGAAAGGACTGCATAAATAACTGGTTATACTTGGTGAGTAATGTTAAGTTAATTTTAACGGGTGCGTGGCCGTGTCACGTCCCACTTTTTAATCACAAAGAGCGAAAAGAAGTTTTATGGCAAGACGACGTAAGTAGTCAGAAAAGAAATTTTATCTAGGACACTCCTCATGGTGCAAATTTTGTGAAAATGTTGAAAGGCAGTGAGATGTAGTACGATGCCATTTGTGAACACGTAGTGAGTTGAGGTGGAGTAGATAAAATTTCATTTTCTTATGCGATTTGTAAGATTGATTACAGAAAACTGGAACACTACTTGACGATAACCCGGTGTTATGCGATCAATAGGGACATTGATGGGGACTGTCCGGGGAGTATGTGCCATTCTGCCAGATGGAACAGCGCAACCTTCCGGCGACACGAGAAAAAACGAATAAAGGCCTTATTAACGAAAAAATATTGCGAAGGAGGGTAGGAATATTCTAGAATTTTTATTTTCAAAATTTCGATCGGAAGGGGAATATTCCTCAGAAATACAAAAAAGACGGCCATTTTGACGAAAAACGACAAAAAAAGGAGAACAACGACAAATGTTGTGAAAAACGGTCGCACAAGAGACAGAAAAATACGAAGCCTCTTATCGTGGCAACAACACACAATAAGACCCTTATCAGCGGATATTAGTGGAGAAGGAAGCTTCAGTGGGGAAGGATTATACCACGGAACCCTCCCGGGACACAAATTGGAAGAGATAAGAGCGTTATCGCAGGAATATTATGGGAGCGGAGGCTTGGTCCCCCAGAGATTGTCTTATGTGAAGGCACTGTTTAAAACTAACTGTATAGTTACTTGGTTGTCGTGAAACTTTAAATTAACACCGGTATAGTTTGATATTTTAGAATATGAGTAGCTAGAAAGAGGAAAGGGTCAATCCATCTCCAATGGATTTAATATAGAACTGTCACACAAAAACATGTTAAAATAGGTTGTTCGAGCCGTGTTTTTAATGGCAATCATGTAGTCTGAGGATCCTAGACTCAGCTATGTGGTTGTGTTCGCATGTAAACGAAAGCTGATCAAAAGTCGTTTGACTGATGGCCTAAAAATAATAACTTTTTACTTAGCCCTAAACAGACCAGAAAATCAACTGGCAAGGTTGAGACGGTGAAAAACGAGTAGGATTAAGGTAACTGACACCTGCCAGTCGTTAATAGGTACTTTTTCTACGCTCCGTTGCTGTGTAGTATTTGGGCGAATGTTACATAATACCAAGACAAAACTTAATCTGTTCAAATCCATGGTAATTCCAGTTTTGCTATACGAAGATCGCAATCGTATCATCAATTGCTATCAGTGTGCTATCAATTGAACGTCGAAAAAATGAAACTCTTAGAAGGTGTTCAACGCAATGCATGCAAATGGATTGCATTAGATCCTAATTACAAAATGTCGCTTCAGCGTCTAGGAATACTGCCTTTACCCATGTAAATTAAGCGTAAATTTACTTCTATTATCTAAATTCATCAATAATCACTACGACTACAATTTTTCTGACCGTTTTCCGCCAAAAAATGACCTAGCTAATACATGATCTCGTTTGTTATGAATGTACACGCCCTGCAGTTTTTTTTTATGAAAAAAATTTCTGGTTTCATGCAAAGAGGCTGGCTGATTTGGTTCCTCAAGAGTGGACTTTATCAACACAATAGGACTCAAAATACGGTTGCTGCAATGGATGTGGGAGCATTTCGAGAAAAGATTCGACGACTCCAATCCCTGTAGCTGGAAAATTCTGTGCGACTGTACCCGAAACAACTGCAGAAATATGTCTAACTACTGAACTGAAACTGTGGGGGAAACACCTTGCGTACGCTAAATTCATATTATTATTATGATTATTATGATTAGATGGGTAAGAATGGGAACGGTAGAGGGCTCCAATTTGGCGGCTCATCGTAGGCTAAATAGATGGTTGTTCTGAGAGCGAAAATTAGTGGTGTGTAGCTGTTCTACGATTTGTTCATATATGTCTTTTGCACTTGGTTGATTGGCTACTATATGAGTAACTGAGCTTTGTGGGTAACTATGACTTGGAGAGGTGTGCTTTGTTATTGCTGTAATTCTATAGTTTAGTGGTACTAAAGATAATTGAATGTTATTATGAAAATTGTGTAATTGCAGTGCAGTCAGTGTTGTAATTCTGTTGTCTTGTGAAGTATCGTATGCATTTAGTGTAGTTAAAGATTTTTTTGTATTCACTTATTTGAGCATCTAGAAGAATTTTATTAACTGAGTTTTCAGAATATTCCAAGAAATCCTGCAAAAAATATGCATGCTACACCTGCTTGTTTGTTGACTTGTGTGTGTATTTCGCATGTGTTATAGATTCCTTTATAAGATTAGACAAAAATTGCATCAAAGTTAAACATAGCGTATAAGTTAGTCAATCTTTCTAAGATTTAATAGGGCCATCCTAGAAAGGCAATAAGTTTGTTTTTTAGGTTCACAAAACTAAAAAAATTAACTGATGAAGTATATTGAGAACAGTATTTTTCAGCGTTTAAACATATGTAGTCTTTCATAACGTTAAAGTGTCCGCTGTAGTCTTGTGCATAGATGTCTGAAAATCCTGCGGTTTCGGTCATTTTTCGTAAATTTTGATCTTTTGATTGTCTTTAGATTGTGTCCACTTTTGTGAGAAGTTCTCGAAATTGTTGTTTGCCAATATGATTTTGTATATGGAATGTGGACTATATACCTATTGATTGTAGATCCTTATTGGGGTTACGAGCAATATTTCTGATAATTTCTGGTGAAAATTTTTTAATGTTGGCATAAATGTGGGTTATGGGGCGTGGGTTATGGGTTATGGTATTTGTCTTCATCTGGGTTTAGCTGTACAACGTTGTGGCTAATTTGAGATCCACATGGGATGGCTGTATCCTAAAAATTTGTTCGTCTAGAAAGCGTATCGACAGAATTTACGTTATTCTGTAGATTATAGTGATTGTTTTGTAACATGTTTTTTGTCTTCAAATACATATACTGGTGATATTTTTTTCGTACATGTGTAATACCATTATACATTTCCTTTGTAGTCGATAAAATTTGATCTATTTACTGACAACAAATATCCTGCATAAGTAATTTTAAATATTGCAAAAGCAAGTGATTGAAAAATTTGTGTTCATTCAAGTTCACATAAGTGATGAAGCGTTTCTAGTTGTGATAATAACATTTCTTGAAAAATTCTGCCAATTTTACAATCTAATTTCATATCTAAGTGGGTGTCATAGTGGGTTGCGCCCAAACATGTATTGTTCATGAGTGATAGTTCTTGTAAACGTGTGCCGCCTTCATCTAGTGGGCGAAAATTTCCACCAGTATTTCCTGTATTTTTCAAAAATTTTACTGGCTTGTATGAGTTCTCGTCACTATAGCTGTTGTATTTTGGAATTGGGTTAAATTTTAATTTTTCTGTTTTCATGTCGAAATCTTTTTTTTTGTATTCGACAAAAGTTTCTAAAGATTGTTGTTTTGTAAAGTGGAGTATTATATTTGCAAGCGAGTTCTGACTCGGGATAGATTTGAAAACGTCTTAGTTTGTTTTCTATCCCATTGATATATTTACAACGAATTCTGTTAGGTTTTGTTTTTTCAGGGCTCTCTGTTTTAAAGGGAATTGGTCGAAAGACATTTTTTTGATGAAATTTATTCAATCTTGCGTGAATTCATGCAACTTGAAACGTGTACACGTGTCTTCAGGGAACCAAACGATGGTTGCTTTGTTCTCGTGTTTAGTCATTTTTGCAAGATAAGCGTATTATTTTATAAATTATTATGTCGTCTTTTAAATCTCGTGTTAATTGTACTTTTTCTAATCAATTTTCTATTCAAAAAACATTATTTCTTAACATATTTATTTTTTGTGTCTGCTTTTCAATTAGAAGGGTTATGTATTCCGATGTGTGGTATCCAATTTTATCATTGTGTAAGTCATACTTTAAATTTAGTGTTGCCGTGGAACGGATTTTTACTGTCTAATTTTATATGCTCATGGTATCCATCAAGTTCTGCTGGATGTGAAGAGTCTGGAAAAGCTTAAAAATTTACCATTTTTTGATTTGCGCATTTGCTTGTGGTTAATTTTAATGGTTTGAGCTCGTTTTCACAGTCGATTGGGTTCAGATGTAAAATTCTATCTAAGTTGCTTCGATATAAAGATTCGTGATGAAGTCTATTTTGTTTCCATTTGAGACTTGGGAACAATGTACATTTTCTCTCTGAAAATGTCGCTTTGATTTTAAGGTTCTAGTTCGGAATTTACACAAAAAGTGTTGCCACTATATTTTTTGTTTCTGTTTTTTGTGGTTCTGATTCGCATTAAGTTACTTGGTTTATAGCGTCTTTATGTCGTGTTTTTGTTCATTTTGTTCACAGCCATAATGTGTAAGTAAGAAATCATGTGGTCCTGTTGGAGGGGAGGACTTTTGATGGGATGTTCGTTCTAAAAGAACTAGTGGATAGAGGGTCAGAGAGGGTATGTAGTAAAAAAAATTATCAAAATATACATATATAGGATAGTCCCGAATATGGTTATAGAATGTTTTAAATCCAAGTGTCTTTTTTGTATATCTATCGTATTTATAGACAAGTTCTGTTCCGATCAATGGGGGAGAGGAAGATTGAGCTGTTATACTTGGTGGAGTTAGGGGAAGAGGAGGATGTACTAAATTGTTTAATTTCTGTGTTATTTCAAATTTAAGTGTTAAATTGACTTGTGTAATGATTTGTATATTGTGTTCTTGTATGTCTTTGTGAATCTCGTGTCGGTATTGTAACCTGTTGAGTGTCCAATTAAGTAATCTGTTGCTATCAAGATGATGACCAAATAAGGGTTTGGGATGCTACGATTGTATTCCAATCTAATCGTAGAGGTATATTGATGGTTAAGAGTTCTCTATATCTATCATCTAAATTTGTAGGGAAAATTAGCAGAAATGTTGTAGTTGGTGTTTGACTTATTGTCGAAGGGGCTGAAGGCAGTGATGATGTTTCTGGTAGTGACAAAGGTGTAGCTTATGAGATATCTATAAGGTCATTTACTAAGTTTGGCTCACCTTAAAGGAAAACTTGTCTCATCCAATGTGCGAGATGAGACTAGTTGGGGGGTTAAAGGGATTGTCACGAACTTATATTTGGATTTTTTTGTTGTGAAATCGTTTGTAATGATGCGGGGGTATTTTGTTTTGTATTACTAGAAACATCTAAAGGATTTGGAGATATTGATGAGGGTTTATTAAAATGAACTCTGGGTGTTGTAAGATTTCTATTTCATCTTGGATGTATTATTTGTCTATTTAATGTAGATGCTTGATTTTGGTTTTGACTAGGATGTCTTCTTCTATTAAGGTCTCGTTGGAGAGAAGAATAGACGCTGTATGTTGATTTGTATTGCGGTTCAAGGTGCATGGCGAACTACGGGTATTAAAAGTTCTGATAGTAACGCGTGTATCTCTTCAAAAGTATAGGCAATTTCTTGAAATCAAATGCGTGTTGATGATTGGGGTTGATTTCTTTTACTAGACGTTGGTGTTGTTCGAAGTTCCTGGGATGGCGTAGGCGAAGGGGTTTGTTGTGTTGATTGTTTATTAGCAGTTTTGAAATATTTGAATTATTTTTTCTTATGAAGAAAATCTATGTTGTTTATGTTATTCTTCTATTAAAGTGATTAAGAGGATTGTTGCTAGTGCAAAGATGATTATTGCCTTTCATATACAATCACAAATTCTCAAAAATCAGAATTAGGGAAATTAGAAAAGTGACAAAAATTACTAAAAGAAGAAGGATTTCTTTCTTGTTGAATAAATGTCTTAACTTTTAGATATTCGTTGAAATAACGTACCTCAGGAGGTACTCAAAGATTTTTGACAAGTTGAGGTAGGCTCTTGTGAAGAAATAAAAAGTTGCGGAAAAACTGCAAACAATTTTGAGGAGTAGGAGGAATATTTCAAAGGTGTCTATGATAAAAAACATACTAAGTTGAGAAAAAGATTGTGAAGAATGAAAACAGTTTTATATTATAGTCTTGAGGAGTCGAACTGTTTGAGAGAGAAGCGTTTGAGTAATGGTTCGTCTCGTCAAAATAATTTCTATTTTTGAGTCAAATATTGATTATGTTCGGATTGTTTATTGATTTTTGACAACTGGGTTGGACATAGGCAACTCCTGGTGACGGCAAATATGATGGTCTAGTAATGATCTTTCTAATTTTTATTTTATTTATTGGATGATTAGGGGTAATCAGGAGATAGATATACTTTAGGCTAAATTCATTATTTTACCTTGAGGGAAATGTAGAGTGTAAGTTAAGACAACATTGTTGATTTTTGTACTGGTTGACAGTGGAGGGTTGTAACATTTAGATTTTTTTTCAGTTGTCAAATATAAGCGTGTTGCTTTTTTTGACCTGGAGGTTTTTAAGTTAAAGTTTCAATTGTGTTTGAAGTGAGCGATGTGTCGGCTAATGAAGTGGAGACAGATTGTGGTGATGCTCAAATAGGTTCTGATCGGCTGAAATTGAACTAATTATTTAAGAGTGTGAATATGAAAATAGAGAGAAGAAAATTTTGCTGAAACTAATTTTTTTAACTTGATTAGTTAGTTTGAAAGGGGTTTCTGAAGTTAAATTTTCTTTAATATTCTAGAATTTGGGATGAAAATTTTGTAATCGTTCCTTGGTTGACTTCTGAATCATGATGATTGTCGAGGTTGATATTTTTCTTTTGTTTCTTGTGATAAAATTTTTTCTTCTAGTTTACGATTATTCCATTGTTTTTGAGGTAATTCTTTGTTGCCGATTCCTTGATACTTTGGTTGGGTGTTTTAATATGTTCATTTTTTGATTTTAATAAAAGTGTTGAACAAATTATATCTTGATTTTGTTGATGAGCATCATTTGAGTTGCCGTGTACAACTTTTAGTCCTGTAAAGAAGTATAACTGTGTTTGTTCGCAAAGAGAGTGTTCTTTTGGGTAATATGGTAAAAGATTGTTTCTGTAATCAACTATTTCTTTTTTATTTGAATCAATAAGTTTGAATGTAACGTCAGTGGGTTTGTAAATAATCTGAAATAGTTTTATTTGGATTGGTTGTAATTTTTCAGATATTCTTTTTTGTGTGACAAAATTTGCTATTAAGACATATGTTCTAACCTTTAAGTTTGCAGCTGGTGTGAATCGTGCGTTTTTTGTGATTGAACGTTTTTTATTTGTAATAGTTTTTTGGCTATTTTTTGATAAATTTCATTGTGTTTTTTTATTTCTAATTGAAATGCATTCCGTATGTGTGCTGGAGGCTAATTTTAAGATTTGGGGGTGACGAAAACAAAACGGTAAATTTAACAAATTGATTTTTTAGTAGGTTGGCAAGGACCTTAAGTTTTTTTTTGAAGAATTTGCTGTGAAAAATATCGATTTTCGTAGTTTTTGATTGAAAACCATTTCATAGGGTGACACTCCTAAAGTTGTTCTGATTTGTGAGTTGAAAGATAAGGGGAATAGTTTTACATTCAGAATATTGTGTGTATTTCCGTTAATGATACATCTGAGAAATTCTTGTATTGAACGGTTCATGCCTTCGACTAAAACATTAGTCCATGGGGCATGAGACGATCGGTGTTTATGTTTAATGTTATAGAGATGGCCTAACGTGATGATTTCAATATTTATGAAATCAGTGCCATTATCTGTGACAAGGATTTCTGGTAATCCAATTTTTGGATAAAATTTTAGTGTTTTTATTCTGATCCTGCATGTCTTTTTGTTTTTAAGTGGTGTAAAATGCGAAGTTCTAGGAGTATCACACATAATGGTAGACAGGATTTTCCAAAAAATCAGTGTTCTCGTTTATGGATGTGTTATTAAATTCCTGAAGTATCTAAGAAAAATTTTGTTTCCTAGAATTGTGATATCTGCCTTTTCGGGTTTTGTTTTTTTTTTGCGCCGAGATTGAATTTGTCTAATGACTGGGTCGAGCTTTTGATATTTCTGTAGTAGTTCCAGTATCATTTTTTCTGTCGCTGGTAGAAAAGTTTTCAAATTCTGTTTTTGAGAGCGGTATATTATCTAGAGGTCATGCAGATTAAAAACTTGATTCATTGTGTATTTTGAGCTTGAATCTGGACGTCCTGATAAATTTTTTAAAATCTGTTCAGTTTTTTTTTCTATTAATGTAAAAACGACTGTCCTATACATTTTTTGCAAAGTGGTTTTTGTTGTGTATTGTTCTTGATCCATAATGAACATGGTATCGGTTTAAATGTAGAATATCCTAACAAGTCTATTTCGAAGTGACTATTTTGGCAACCCAGATTTAATGGAAATTGTTGTAGATTATTTATTTGTGCATTATCAAGGTCGATTTTACTGCATATATATATATTCTAATCGTGGTGATGTTTGGTCTTTTGCAAGGGAAAACTTTATGTTTTACGGTATTACTACCGTCGTTTTTCTTCTTATCAATTCAGGTGGTGTATTTCAACTGAGTGTAGCTGGTAATGGAAGGTTTTTTCCTGCAGTTCAGACTAATTCTAAGTTTTGGAATTTCATTAGAATTAGTTGAAATCTCTAAACATTATGATTTGGCTTTAATTTTTGTGTAAAAAAGAAAATTAATCAAGTTTATCATCTGAAAATTGAACTGTTGTAGCTCTGAATTTTCTGTGTTGTCAAAACCGGAAGGGACTGATTGAGTTTCATTAGTTGATTTTATCTCATTGACTTTTGTTCGATATTTAAGTGTACTACATCTTTAGTTTTGTTGTGAATTTTGTTATTGTGTAATTTTCCTGTGTGATGACTGAGAATAATTTCTCAGTCGACTTGAATAACTAGAACTTTGATACCTGGAATTGTCACGAGTTCTATTGTGATTAGTATTTTTGTTTGATCTGTTGTTTGAATAGTTTTGTGATCTATTATCTGAGTATGGTCTGTTTCTATTGTTTGAGTAATTCCTGTTTCAATTTTATGAGGAATTTCTGGAACGGTCATTTGAATAATATCTAATTCGAGATTTTGAATGAGAACGGTTTCTATTATAAGTTGAGTTATAAATTCTGTTCGAATTTGATCTTGAATAATTGTTTCGATATTGGTTATTTTGACTGTTTGATCTATTAAATCTATTTTTTGAGAATTTTTGTGAATTTCTTCGATCTGGAGATTTTCCGCGATAGGTATTTCGATAAAGTGATTGTTGTCTATAGTTATTATAATCATTCGGAAGTCTATATCTTTTTCTCGAACTGAAGATGGATGTGGAGCTCTGTTTTTATTGCTATTATTCGTAAATGTGGTGTTAGAGTCATCATCTCAGGACTTTTGTCATCCTTGTGTTTTTATAATCTTGCGTATAAGGAGCAAATGCTTTTCTTACTATTGTTTCGGTTCTTACTGCAAGTTGCATCTGGGTGAATCATTTGGGTGAATCTTTTCCTGTCTGGTTTAATGTCTATAATTAAAAACTGAAAACCATTTCTGGGCTGCGCCATCAAGTGTGGTTTGGACTAGAGCTGTGCGTCTATGTAACCAATTTTGATGAAGTTGCGTATTTACTGGTTCAGGTCCTTTATTTAATATTAAGTTAGGTGTGACTGCGTTTAAATAATCTTTAACTGAGTATTCAGGATCTGTTAATGTTATTACCGTTAGTGGTTTATTAAAAGATATAGAAGATCCATCCTTGAGGTATGGATTCATCGTCACTTGGAGTGATTATGTGGCATTTGGCATTTGAGAAAATTTTTTGAGTTGTGTTTTGGTAATTTCATGTTGTTGGAAATAATATGGTAATAAGATTTTCCTTTGCAATTGCGTTGGTCGATAACTTTGTGTATTTACAAGACTTTTTGATTGAAATTTATTATTTTATCATGCTGAAATATTTTTTGAAGGTAAAATTTGTCTTCATTTACGTGTTTGTTCATTTCGTGTTTTTGGCTCAAAAAATCTGGTTGTTAAATAGGATCTGGTTGATCAATTTTCCAGTTATTGTTTTGTTGATTTGTGTTAAATCGTTATTGATTTTGACTAAAACCGTGTTTGTTTTCTGAATAATTTGGTTGATTTCTTGTAAGATGGACATTAGCTAAATTTTCATTTTGTTGAAAGAACTGGTACTTTTTCGCTACGATCCACTGTAGCTCGTTGTTGATCGTTGAAAAAACTGAGTACGAGGCTTGTTGTGGTACTTGTTGATTGTAGTTTTGTGCTTGTTCCTGGTTTTGACTGTTCAAATAGGGGGGTTTTGTTACTTCGTTTTTTTCTCAGAAGTAGTTATGATCTGAAAAATGAACCGCGAATTTTTTTGTGATTGAACATTTTGTCTTTGTAGTAGTTTTTTGGCTATTTTTTGATAAATTTCATTGTGTTTTTTATCACTTCTTAAAGTAGATTCCGTATGTGTGCCAGAGGTTAATTCAAGGATTTGCGGATGATGAAAAATATCTTCATTGTGCGTATATAACGGTAAGTTTTACAAATTGATTTTTTGGTAGGTTGGCAAGTACTTGTGTGTATTTTTTGAGGAATTTGCTGTGAACATTATTGGTTTCCGTGGTTTTTGGTTGATAACCAATTGAAAAGGTGATAATCCTAGAGTTGTTGTTATCTGTGTGTTATAAGCTAAGGAGAATAATTTCACGTCTATTGACCATTCGGTATATTTCGTATCATTTCCATTTGTGATAAATCTTAAGTATTCTTGTAGTGAACGGTTCATACCTTCGAGTAAAACATTAGTCCATGGTTCATGAGACGGTAGGGATTTATGTTTAATGTTATAAAGACGGCGTAATCTGATGATTTCATAATTTATGAATTCAGTGCCATTATCTGTGACAAGGATTTCTGGTAATCCAATTTTTGCTATCCAGTGTTCGTAGAGTGTTGTATATGCAAAATTAGTTTACAATTAGGTACAGGATTGAGTGCTACATAGTGAGTAAATGCATCAACTATAACCTTTATATATGAGTTTCCTTCTGATGAGGTTGATATCGGTCCTTTTGTATCAATTGAAGTTCTGTGGTTGAAAAATAATTTTTGATCTTTAAAGTCTTGTTTTTCTGATTTTTTTTCTGATGTGGTGATGGTTTTTTTAACTGGCATGTTATGCAATTGTTACATAAAACTTTAATGCAAACTGGTGCATTTGGAAAGTTCAAATTTTGGATAAAATTTAAGTATTTTAATTCTGATCCTGCATGTCTTTTTGTTTTTAAGTAGTGTAAAATGCGAAGTTCTAGGAGTATCACACTTAATGGTAGACAGGGTATTCCAAAAAATCAGTGTTCTCGTTTTTGGATGTTTAATTAAATTCCTGAAGAATCTAAGAAAAATTTTGTTTCCTAGAATTCTGATATCTGCCTTTTCGTGTTTTGTTTTTTTTTTGCGCCGAGATTTAATTTGTCTAATGACTGGGTCGAGGTTTTGATATTTGTGTAGTAGTTCCAGTATCATTTTTTCTGTGGCTGGTCGAGAAATTTTCAAATTCTGTTTTTGAGACCGGTATGTTATCTAGAGGGTCATGAAGATTAAAAGCTTGATTTATTATGTATTATCAAGGTCGGTTTTTACTGCATATTTACATTCTAATCGTGGTGATGTTTTGTCTTTTGCAAGGCAAAGCTTTAACTTTTGCGGTATTTCTACCGTCGTTTTTGTTGTTAACATATCAAGTGGTGTATTTCGACTGAGTGTATCTGGTAATGCAAGATTTTTTCCTGCA
This sequence comes from Symsagittifera roscoffensis, assembly GCF_963678635.1. Classification (NCBI taxonomy): domain Eukaryota; kingdom Metazoa; phylum Xenacoelomorpha; order Acoela; family Convolutidae; genus Symsagittifera; species Symsagittifera roscoffensis. The sequence goes on along the minus strand of NC_087063.1, from coordinate 54,500,899 downwards.
GTTCAGACTTTATGTAAGTTTTGGAATTTCAATAGAATTAGTTGAAATCTTTAAACTCTATCTTTGGCTTTGATTTTTGTGTAAATAGAAAAATTTCAGGTTTATCATCTGTAAATAGAACTGTTGGATGCTTTGATCTTAGTATAATAAACTTATATTCAGTGAGAAAATTTTTTATAGCTGTACATTCTCTCATAAAATAATAATAGAAGTATTTTTACTTCTTCAAATCGTTTTTGGTGTTCTCTCGTCCATTCAAAATTAAAAATTGTTCTTATGTATGATTGCTTTTTATAGACATTTTTACTTAAAAAGTTTAACATTCCGAGAAATTCTGGGACTTTTTTATATGATAGAAGTTGAGTTTTTATGATTGCGTCTATGCGAGATTTTAATGGAGTTATTGTATTTTCTTCAATAATATGTCCAAGGAATTTAACACGAGTGAGAAAAATTGTGTTTTAGCTGGGGCTGCTTTTATGTTTTCTTGAGTAGTGTTTGGTGATAATTTTTCAACACTTTAAACATTTCGTTGTTCTTTTTTTGGTTTTTCTTCTTTTTCAACTGGAGAAATGATTTCGCATTGTTCTAAGATATCTAGTTATCTATTGACTTTATCTGGTAAGTGAATTGGAACTTCACTGCTCGTTGTGTTTTGAAAACTGGGTCATTTCATTGAGGTAGATGCAGCGGTGAATTTGTTTTACCAATGTCAAATTTAGATGTAAAAAAACCATTAAGAATTTAAGTAGAAGGTCTGCTAATTGTTCAAATTCTTGTTGTGTAATTTGAGAGTGCTGAAAATTGAACATTGTGGGAAATTTCTTTTGTTCAGTGGTATATTTGGAAATTTGAATAGTTGGTTTAAAATATGGTGTTTTTATATAGTGGTCTGTTTTTCGTTTTGAATCTCTAATTATTTTATTAATTGGTAATTCTTCATTGAGGATTGTTGATTGACATATATCTAAGAATTTTAAAATTTAATTTACACTAGATGACGTTTCTACTGTGGGAAAAATTGGTGCACTGGTTTCACAATAGCCTAAAAAGCCTAGGGGTAACGTTATTTCATATGGGGAACTATTGTATAAGTGCAAAGAAATTATATCTGAACTTGTGTTTTTTGTGTATTCGACTGATGAGATTGTTACTCAAAAAAGTTTATGGATTGGTTTGAATTCAAGGTCGGACATATATAGTCGTTGTTTAATTTGTTCTATGTTGTATTGATGAACTTGGCTTATTGAGAGATTGTATACATATCCTGATAATCGTTTCAGGTGTTTTTGTTCTTAGTTGTATAAAAGGTAGATTTTGGAAAAAGAATGAAAGTTTTTATTTAATCTTTGAAAGAATGTGAGTGATGTGTTGTTCATTCTTATGTATTTATTCTTTAAACACAATTTGCTACTTAGGATATTAATAGTGGGTATTTATTTAGTCATAAATGGTATTCCAACGATTTTGTGTTTTATATCTGTGATATGAAACATTCGTTTGAAAGGTTCATTCAAAGTTTTGTTTTGTTCCATTGTTTGAATGGGAATGAGGAGTAATTGAATTGTTCCATAGCTTGATAGACTTGATCCTTGTGCTATTGCAAATCTGCTTGAAGTCTTTGAAGGTAACAGTTTTAGATGTAAAGTTTGTATTTCGTTCCATGTGGGAATATTTATAGTATTTGATTCAGATCCTGAGTCTATAAGAAAAGTCAAACTAGAGGTCTGGTCGTTGAAAATTTTTGCTTTTTGGACTATCTAAGTGAAGTGGGAATGTCCAACTTTTTTCTTTAAGTGGTTGTATTTTATTTGCTGTATTTTGATATGTATTTTCGTAGTTGAGCTTCCTTTAAGTTCTTGTTCGGTGTAACCTGTTGTGTTTCGTGTGTAATCTGATTTTTCGAATTTATTAAAACTCTTTTTGTTTTGATAATAGTTTGAATCAATTGGTGTTTTGTATTCTTTTTGAATCTGCAGCATATTTATTGAAAACGTATTTCCCGTTTCGCTCTCATCATCTGTGGATTCACAATAAATGTGATTTAGTTGTAACTCTGAATTTTCTGTGTTGTCAATACCGGGAGGGTCTGGTTGAGTTTAATCAGTTGATTGTACCTGATTGACTTGTCTTTGATTTTTAGGTGTACTTCATCTATAGTTTTGTTAAGAGTTTGATATTGTGTATTTTTCTTGTGATGACAGAGAATAATTTCTCTGTCGACTTGATTAATTAGAATTGGGATACCTGGAGGAATTGTCACGAGCTCTATTGTGATTAGTATTTTTGTTTGATCTGTTGTTTGAATAGTTTCGTGATCTATTATCTGAGTATGGTCTTTTTCTTTTGTTTGAGTTTTTCATGTTTCGATTATATGAGGAATTTTGGGAACGGTCATTTGAATAATATCTATTTCGAGAGTTTGAATGCAAACGGTTTCTACTATAACTTGAGTTAATACTTCTATTCGAATTTGATCTTGAATAATTGTTTCAATATTGGTTATTTTGACTGTTTGATCTATTAAATCTTCTTTTTGAGAAGTTTTGTAAACTTCTTCGATCTGGAGATTTTCCGCGATAGGTTTTTTGATAAAGTGATTGTTGTTTACTGGTTCAGCTCCTTTATCTAAAATTAAGTTAGGCGCTTAAATAGTGACTGCGCTTAAATAGTCTTCTACTGAGTATTCAGGATCTGTTACTGTTTATTAGTGTTTTATTAAAAGATATAGAATATACACCCATGAGGTATGGATTCATAGTCATTTGGAGTGATTCTGTGGCATTTGGTATTAAAGAAAAAATTTTAAGTTGTTTTTTGGTAATTCCATGTTGTTGTAAATAATATGGTAATGGGATTTTGTTTTGCATTTGATTTGGTTGATAACTTTGTGTATTTACAGGGTTTTGTGATTGGAATTTATTATTATATGATGCTGAAGTTTGTTTCGAAGGGAAAGCTTGTCTTGGTGATCGTGTTTGTTCATTTCGTGTACTTGGTTCAAAAAGATCTGGTTGATAAATAGGAGCTGGTTGACCGATATTCCAGTTTTTGTTTTGTTGAGTTGTTTTAAATCGTCGTTGATTTTGGCTGAAACAGTTTTCGTCTTCTGAATAATGTGGTTGATTTCTTGTAAGATGTTTATTAGTTAAGTTTTTATTTTCTTGAAAGAAGGGGAATTTTTCGCTACGAGTCCAGGCTAGTTTCCTTTGTATATCATGTTGGACACTTTGTGAAATTTCCTTACTAATAAGGTTTTCACGGATTGTATCAAAATTTTTTGAGAATAGATAGCTTTTTGTCTTACAATTGACTGCCGGGTTGTTTGAGGCGGTGACTGATTTTGTGTTTCTTTAAATTTTAATATGGATACACAGCTATAAATACTTGAAGAAACATCATTTGAGAATATCCAATTCGCTCTTTGTGAACTTGGTGTTGTATATTTTTTAAATAGTCTGTGAAAACTTTCGAGTATTCTATATCTGTATCATATGTTTGTATCTGAAGTGTTGGGTGATTTGATTGTGGTGATAAGATTTCAATTGTGAGTATACAGTAATATGATGTAATATGACATATACTTTTAAAATAGTGATGAAAGATTTGTCGTTTTATTCTGGTTTCAGGAAATTTTTGTTTACATGGGTTATTTCCTTTTTCGAATAATCTTACAATTAAGTTGTGACAAAATTGTACTGTCCAAATTCGGGCGGAATCATTTTTTGGTTGTATACAAAAATGAAACTATCAAGTTATCGTCGATATTTTTTTTCTATTCTATCATTTTTGATATTGTAGAACTGTTAATGTGTAACTTTCAAAATTCATTATTGGTTGATTCCAACTATAAAGGCGTATTGATTTGTTAATGTATGATTTCTTTATTCTGCGTTTTGCTTTGTTTGACGATGGTGTTGTAGCTTTTGAGTCAGAAAAAAAAACATTTTTGTTTTTCTATCGGGTTATTCTTATTTTTTGAATCTTTCAAGTCTTTAAGTTCCTGTTTTGTGTTTGTTTCTGATCCTGAGACAGCGTTTCGTCTTTTTGAAAAAAAATTTTTGATAAATTGGTTAAATTTTGTTATACTTGTCTTTTTCCGTGTTTTCTTTTTGATCTAATATGTCCAGTTGTTTGTTTGCGCGGTGTGATTAAAAGATCGTATCTTTCGTTTTTGATGAACATTTATGTAAAATAAATGTTTGTTTACTGCCTAGATTATCTCTTGACATAGAGTTTAGGATAATGGGTACAACACTCGGTGATTAGAGTTTCTGTTTCTAAACAGTTAGTTCTTACAGTTTTTATATGGTTATCCTAGTGGGGTATAGATTGTCGTGGTTGAAGGGTTGGAGAGAGTATATCAATTCGTGAGAAGGACTTTTTACTTTCTCGTGACTAGGTTTTATTTTATGATTGATTTATCAATCATACTTAGAGGTGGTGATTTTTGATCAAGGATTGGAGAATAGTAAATCAATCTACAAGGTTCAGGTTTATTTAGAACACAGGTAGATCGTTAGAATGACTTACTAATTATTTAAGGGTTTTAGCCTGAGTCATCTAAGAGGAAGGGTTTAAGTGAAGAATGAGTAACCGAAGTTCTTCACTGTCTATCCTAAATGAAATGCTTGGTTTTTCAAAGTTTTTTATTAGTACTGGGTCTTTTTAAGGATTGGAGTGTGAATCAACGTCTCAGGTCGTTAGACACTTTTGAAAATTGAGGTGGGGAGAATAAAATTTGTTATGGCTTGATCCAAGGGAAGCCCTGAAATAAAAGTAGGTTATGGAAAAGCAAGGACAAGCCTTGACAATTTTTTTATTTACAAGTTGGAGTTTAAGAAAATTTAAAAGTTAAAATTTTGATGATAACGTTTTTTGAGTTTATACTGTTACGTTTTAGGTGATGAAGCTGAGATGAAAAAAAAGATGATGTGTGGGGATTCATAAAACTGACAATCTTGGTCTTCTTGCAATACAAAGTATTTCTCACATTGTTTGGAAAATTGGCGTAGATTTAATGAGACGTAGAAAAATTACTATCAAATTAATTATTCCCTCGAACATTTTCGCATTTTTGCGATTGTCTAATTCTAAGTTTAAATGTTTAATTCCACGTTAGTTAAGGTCTTGTTCGAGACTTATGGTCGCAACAGATGAATATCACCTTTGTTCTAAACTCATAGAGAAACTTAAGATAAGGTACACCATCACGCTATCTTATTTTCGGCCGGTTAGATTCGTGCAACTTCTTAGTCTAATGTCAATCTTAATCTTACTGTTACATCTCCTATTCTCAATTGATCTGGTGTATAACGGTTTCCGCGAAAACAAAATTCTCAAACGTTTCGACTTAGTATAAATCAGCTTTGGTTTATTGTTATTTTCATCACTGCTCTTAAAATAGTTTTAATCGCGTCCAGACAAATCAGTCAAAGACAATTCAGCCGGCTTGAAATTCAGACAATTCAGCCAAAATTATGCAGACAACTCGGCCGGAGTCAATTCAGCCAATAATTGTGACCGCCGCAGTCGCGCTATCATGCTGCGAGCTTGCCAACAGAGGGCAAGACTCTATCTGAAATTTAGAGCCGGTTTTTGCCCACCGGTGACCTTAAATCGATAAATATCCCCATTTCCGATATTTTGTCTTCCGAATCTAGCATTTTATGAAACTGGCTGAATTGTCTCGGGCTGAATTGTCTGTTTTTTTTACGGATTGTATTTAAAATTTTTGAGAAAGAAAAGATTTCTTGTTTTAAAGTTGAGTGCCGGGATGTTTTGAGGCGGTGACTCATTTTTGTGTTTTTTTCAATTCTAATATAGATAAAAAATTACAAATAATTTAAAAAAATATCATTTGTGAATATTTAAATTGCTATTTGTGAGTTTTGTTGTTGTATACTTCTTATATAGTCTGTGAAAAGTTTCGAGATTTCTTTATTTATATCATCTGTTTGTATTTGATAAGTTAGGTGATTTGATTTTGGTGATACGATTTCAATTGTGATTATACCGTATTATGATGTAATATGACACATACCTTTGAGATAGTGATCAAGGATTTGTTGGTTTATCCTGATTTTAGGAAGTTCTTGGTTATATGGGCTATTTCTTTTTCGACTATAATCACAATTAAATTGTGACAAACTTGTACTGACAATCCTCGGGCGGGATCACTTTGTGGTTGTATACAATTATGAAAGTATCGAGTTATCGTTGAAAATTTTATTGTATTCTATCATTTTTGGTATTGTAGAACTGTTAATGTGTAACTTTCAAAATGTCTTATTTGTTGATTCCAATTATATAGACGTATTGGCTTGTTAATGTATGATTTTTTTTCCGTTTTCCTTTAATTGATGATGGTGTTGTAGCTTCTGAGTCAGAAAATTATTTTTTTTTATCGGGTTGTTCTTATTTATTAAATATTTCAAGTCTTGAAGTTCCCTTATTGTGTTTATTTCTGATTCTGAGACTGCATTTGGTATTTTTGAAAATCTTCTTTTGATAATTTGATTTTGTTTTGTTATAATTGTCTTTTTGATCTAATATATCCTTGTGTGTCTGTGCGGTGTGATTACAAGATCGCATCTTTGGTTTTTAATTAAACAATTTTGTATATGATTGATTGTTTACTGCCTAGATTGTCTCTTGACATAAGGTTTAGGATGATGGGTGCAATACTCGGGGTTAGAGTTTCTATTTCCTGAACCGTTAGTTCTCATTGTTTTTGTGTGTTTATACTAACTTGGGGCATAGCTTGTCGTGGTTGACGGGTTGGAAAGTGAGTATATCAATTCGTTAGAGTGATTTTTCACTTTCTCCTGACTAGGTTTTAATTCATGATTGACTTACTTAATCTTACCTAGGGGCTGTAATTTGTGATCAACGATTGGAGAATAGTAAATCAATCTAAAAGATTCAGATGTAGCTAGAACACAGTTAGATCGTTAGATAGTATTTTTTTATTCACTAATTTTTCAAGGGTTTTAGCCTGTGTCCTCTAAGAGGAAGGGCTCAAGCGAAGGATGAGTAACCGAAGTTCTGCAATGTCTATTTTAATTTAAATGGTTAGTTTTTCAGAGAATTCTTTTACTCCAGGGTCGTTTTAAGGGTTGCAGTGTGAATCGAAGTTTCAGGTCATTAGACACTTTTAAAGTTATGGTGGGGAGAACAAAATTGTTCTGATTCGATCCAAGGGAAGCCCTAATGATCAAAAATTGAATAAGGTAAATTTAGTTTTGAGTAAAATTAAAGATCCAAGGAAAGGTTGATGATCTTTTTATGAAATAAAAGTGAATTATGGAAAAACAAGGATAAGCCTTGTTAATTTTTTTTGTTTAAAAGATTGAGTATAAGAAAAATTAAAAGTTAAAATTCTGATGATTTTAGTATTTTGAATTTATGCTGTTATGTTTTATGTGATGACGCTGAGATGAAAAAAAAATGTGTGTGATTTCATAAAACTGACAATGAATTTTAATACTAACTAATTTTTTGTATTTTTTATTCCACAGATTGTTTATTCAAAAGGTTTAGTTGATTGCAAATTTTTTGACGGGAACGGTTTGTGCTTTTTTATCAGTCATTATTGTTTAAATATTAGGTTTACACCAAATGAGTAGTTGAAGAAGTATTATTCAAAAACTTTTCATGTCAATAAAGTAAAATCCAATTTTGCTGCATAGAGTGTTTTAAGTACAAAATTTTTTCCCGGTTTTTGTCGTAGTATCTTGTGGTAAACTGGTCCGTTTCCTGTTCGTTGCTCAAGCTTTGATCGTGGTCTGCTTGCAATACAAAGTATTTCTCGTAATGTTTTGAAATTTGGCGTAGATTCATTGAGACGTGGAGACATTTTTATTAAATTGTTTTTTCCATCTGACATTTTTGCATTTTTGCTATTGTCTAATTCTAAGTTAGTTAAGGTCTTGTTCGAGACTTATGTTCACACCAGATGAGTATGACCTTTGTCTTGTACTCATAGAGTAAATTATGATAAGGTACACCGTCACGTTATCTTGTTTTCGATCGGTTAGATTCGTGCAACTTCTCAGTCCAATACCAATCTTAATCTTACTGTTACATCTCCTATTCTCAATTGATCTGGTGTATAACGGTTTCCGCGAAAACAAAAGTCTCAAACGTTTCGACTTAGTATAAATCAGCTTTAAGAATTGTTGGTTTATCCTGATTTTAGGAAATTCTTGGTTATATGGGCTATTTCTTTTTCGACTATATTTACAATTAAGGTCTTGTTCGAGACTTATGTTCACACCAGATGAATATTACCTTTGTCTTGTACTCATAGAGTAAATTAAGATAAGGTACACCGTCACGTTATCTTGTTTTCGATCGGTTAGATTCGTGCAACTTCTCAGTCCAATACCAATCTTAATCTAACTCTTATATCTCCTGTTCTCGCTTGATCTAGTGTATACTCGTTCCCGCGTGCTAGTTCTTGGAGTTTAACCAGAAGGAGGGCAAGTGTATTCTAAGTTTTGCTCAATCTTTTCTGGTGCTGAAACTACAAGTAGTTTCAGCACTTACACAAAAGTGTCAATGTTAGAGATGGAAAAGGATTGGTTAGTTAGAAATAATTTAAAGCGATAGTTTTATCAAATATATACTTTTTCTATATCCAATAATAAACACTAGTTTAGATGTGGTTGCAACACATTGGAATTGAATTTCCTTCGAGCAAACTTTGAAATTCATTTTTTCGTCATTATAATTATAACTTTCGGGAAATTATTGCTGTTAACGGAAGTGCAAGTACTACAATGCGAAAAATAAATTTCACCACGCAATTTTTTTTGCAATAAAAGTTTGATAAGCCCTGCTAAAACTGACAATTTGGATTATAACTTATTTCGAAATTTATGTTGAAAATAAATAAAAAAAAAGATACGGACATTTGAGCTGCTGTAAAATCAAAAGTCTTGAGCGTTTCGAATTAGGATAAATGAGCTTTGGTTTATTGTTGTTTTCATCACTGCTCTTTAATTACTTTTAATCGCGTTTAAACATTTCGGTCAAAGACAATTCAGCCGACTTGAAATTCAGACAACTCAGCCAAAAGTATGAAGACAACTCGGCCGGAGTCAATTCAGCCAATAATTGTGACCGCCGCAGTCGCGCTATCATGCTGCGAGCTTGCCAACAGTGGGCAAGACTCTATCTGAAATTTAGAGCTGGTTATCGTCCACCGGTGACCTTAAATCGATAAATAACCCCAATTCCGAATTTTGTCTTTCGGATCTATCCTTTTATAAAACTGGCTGAATTGTCTCAGGCTGAACTGTCTTTATCTTTTTCACGGATTGTATCTAAAATTTTTGAGAAAAGTTAGATTTCTTGTCTTAAAATTGAGTACCGGGATGTTTTGAGGCGGTGACTCGTTTTTTTGTTTTTTTTTCAATTCTTATATAGATAAATAGCTACAAAAAATTGAAAAAACATCATTTGTGAATATTGAATTTGCTCTTTGTGGGTTTTGGTGTTTGTATACTTTTTATATAGTCTGTGAAAACTTTCGAGATTTCTATATCTAAACCATCTGCTTGTATTTGATGTGCTGGGTGATATGGTTGTGTTGAAAATATTTCAATTGTTAATTTACCGTATTATGATGTAATATGAAGTATACCTTTGAGATAGGGATCAAGGATTTGTTGGTTTATCCTGATTTTAGGAAATTCTTGGTTATATGGGCTATTTCCTTTTCGACTATATTTACAATTAAGTTGTGACAAACTTGTACTGACAATGCTCGGGCGGGATCACTTTGTGGTTGTATACAAAAATGAAAGTATCGAGTTATCGTCGAAATTTTTATTGTTTTCTATCTTTTTTGGTATTGTAGAACTGTTAATGTGGAACTTTCAAAATGTCTTATATGATGATTCCAATTATATAGGCGTATTGGTTTGTTAATGTATGATTTTTTTTGCGTTTTCCTCCAATTGATGATTGTGTTTTAGCTTCTGAGTCAGAAAAATATTTTTGGTTTCTATTGGGTTAATCTTTCTTTGTATCTTTCAAGTCTTGAAGTTTCCGTATTGTGTTTGTTTCTGATTCTGAGACCGCGTTTCGTCTTTTTGAAAATCTTCTTTTGATAGTTTGAATTTGTTATAATTGTCTTTTCCGGTGTTTTTTATTTGATCTAATATATCCTCTTTTTTGTCTGTGCGGTGTGGTTACAAGATCGTTTCTTTGGTTTTTAATTAAACAATTTTGCAAAATGATTGTTTGCTTACTGCTTAGATTATCTTTTGACAAAAGGCTTAGGATGAAGGGTGCAATTCTCTCTGGTCAGAGTTTCTATTTTCGGGAACAGTTAGTTCTTTCTGTTTTTGTGTAGTTATACTAACTTGGGGCATAGATTGTCTTGGTTGACGGGTTGGAGTGAGAGTATATCAATTCGTGAGATTGATTTTTTACTTTCTCCTGACTAGATTTTAATTTTTGATTGACCTACTTAATCTTACCTAGGGGTTGTGATTTGTAATCAAGGGTTGGAAAATAGTAAAACAATCCACAAGGTTCAGGTATAACTAGAACACAGGTAGATCGTTAGCAACTTTTTTTTGACTTACTAATTTTTTAAGCTTTTAGCCTGGGTCATCTATGAGGAAGGGCGCAAGTGAAGGATGAGTAACCGAAGTGCTGCACTGTCTATCTTAATTAAAATGGTTAGTTTTTCAAAAATTTCCCTTACTCCTGGTTCGTTTCAAGGGTTGGAGAGTGAAACGAGGTTTCAGGTCGTTAGACACTTTTAAAATTATGAGGTGGGGAGAACAAAATTGTTCTGATTTGATTCAAGAGTGGCCCTGATGATCATAAATTGAATAAGGTAAAATTAGTTTTAAGTAAAATTAAACATTCAAAGAAAATCTTGATGATCTGTTTATGAAATAAAAGTGAAATATTCAAAAGCAAGGATGAGCCTTGATACTTTTTTTCATTTAAAAGTTTGAGTTTAAGAAAAGTTAAAATTTAGAGTTTTGATGATATTAGTTTTTTGGATTTATGCTGTTATGTTTTAGGTGATGAAGCTGAGATTTAAAAAAAAATGATGTGTGTGAACTCATGAAACTGACATTGAATTTTAATACTAACTACTTTTTTATTCAATAGATTATTTATTCAAAAGTTTTATTTATGGCAGATTTTTTTTAGTGGAACGACTCGTGCTATTTTTGTCAGTCGTGAATGTTTAATTATTAGGTTTAGCACCAAATGAGTTGTTGAAGAAATATTCTTCAAATACTTTTCATGTCAAAATCATAAAATCTAAATTTGCTGCATAGAGTGTTCAAAATACAAAAATTTGTTCCGGTTTTCGTCGTACTATCATGTAGTACATGGGTCCGTTTCCTGGTCGTTGTTCACGCTTTGATCGTGGTCTTCTTGCAATACAAGGTATTTCTCACATTATTTGGAAAATTGGCGTAGATCTATTGAGACAAAGAAACATTTCTACTAAATTGTTTATTCCATCTAACAGTTTTGCAATTTTGCGATTGTCAACTTCTAAGTTTAATTGTCTAATTCCAAGTTAGTTAAGGTCTTGTTCGAGACTTATGATTGCACCAGAAGAATAGAACCTTCGGTCTGTACTCATAGAGAAACTTAAGATAAGGTACACCATCACGCTATCTTATTTTCGGCCGGTTAGATTCGTGCAACTTCTTAGTCTAATACCAATCTTAATCTTACTCTTATATTTCCTATTCTCGCTTGATCTAGTGTATACTGGTTTCTGCGTGCTAGTTCTGGGAGTTTATCCAGAAGGAGGACAACTGTATTCTACGTTTTGCTCAATCTTTTCTGGTGCTGAAACTACAAGTAGTTTCAGCACTTACACATAAGTGTCAATGTTAGAGAAGGAAATTGATTGGTTGGTTAGAAAAACTTTTTAGCGATACATTTATCAATAATATAATTTTCTTATATCCAATAATAAATACTAGTTTAGGTGTGGTTGCAAAACACCGGAACTGAATTTCCCTCGCGCAAATTTTGAAATTCATTTTTCGTCATTAAAATCATAATTTTTGGGAAATAATTCTTGTTAACGAAAGTGTAAGTACTCCAATGCAAAAGGAAAAGTTCTACAACGCAATTTTTTGCAATAAAAGTTTGATATGCCCTGCTAAAAATGACAATTTGGTTTATAACTTATTTCGAAAATTTGGTTGAAAATAAATCGAAAAAAAAAACAGATACGGCCATTTGAGCTGCTGTGAAATCAAAACTCTTAAACGTTTCGAATTAGTATAAATGAGCTTTGGTTTATTGTTGTTTTCATCACTGCTCTTTCATTGCTTTTAATCGCGTCCAGACATTTCGGTCAAAGACAATTCAGCCGACTTGAAATTCAGACAATTCAGCCAATTGCAGACAAATCGGCCGGAGTCAATTCAGCCACTAATTGTGACCGCCGCAGTCGCGCTATCATGCGGCGAGCTTGCCATCAGAGGGTAGGACTCTATCTGCAATTTACAGCCGGTTATCGCCCACCGGTGACCTTAAATTGATAAATAACCCCAACTCCGAATTTTGTCTTTCGAATCTATCAATTTAAAAACTGGCTGAATTGTCTCAGGCTGAACTGTCTTTATCTTTTTCACGGATTGTATCTAAAATTTTTAAAAAAGTTAGATTTCTCGTCTTAAAATTGAGTGCCGGGATGTTTTGAGGCGGTGACTCGTTTTTGTGTTTTTTTTTCAAGTCTAATATAGATATATAGCTACAAATAATTGAAAAATCATCATTTGTGAATAACGAAATTGCTCTTTGTGGGTTTTGGTGTTGTATATTTTTTATATAGTCTGTGAAAACTTTCGAGATTTCCAAATCTAAATCATCTGTTTGTATTTTATGTGTTGGGTGATAAGGTTGTGGTGAAATTATTTCAATTGTTAATATACCGTATTATGATGTAATATGACGTATACCTTTGAGATAGGGATCAAAAATTTGTTGGTTTATCCTGATTTTAAAAAATTCTTGGTTATATGGGCTATTTCTTTTTTCTGAGCTATTAAGTTCTTTTATGGGCTAGTAAGTTCTGACAAATTGTACTGACCATCCTCGGGCGGGATCTTTTTGTGGTTGTATACAAAATTGAAAGCATCGAGTTATCGTCGAAATTTTTATTGTATTCTATCGTTTTTGGTATAGTAGAACTGTTAATGTGCAACTTTCAAAATGTCTTATATGTTGATTTCAATTATATAGTCGTTGTGGTTTGTTAATGTATGATTTCTTTATTTTGCGTTTTCCTTTAATTGATGATGGTGTTGTAGCTTCTGAGTCAAATTAATATTTTTGTTTTCTATTAGGTTATTCTTTTTTTTGAATCTTTCAAGTCTTCAAGTTCCCGTATTGTGATTGTTTCTGATTCTAAGACTGCGTTTCGTCTTTTTGAAAAAAAAAATTTATAATTAGATTTTGTTTTGTTGTAATTGTCTTTTTCGGTGTTTGTTATTTGATCTCATATAAAAACAGAAAATCTAAATTTGCTGCATAGAGTATTCTAAATATAAAAACTTGTTCCGGTTTTCGTTGTACTATCATGTAGTAGATTGGTCCGTTTCCTGATCGTTGTTCACGCCTTGATCTTGGTCTTCTTGCAATACAAGGTTTTTCTCGCATTGTTTGGAAAATTGGCGTAATTCTATTGAGACGTAGAGACATTTCTACTAAATTGTTTCTTCCAATTAACACTTTTGCAATTTTGCGATTGTCAATTTGTAAGTTTAATTGTCTAATTCCAAGTTAGTTCAGGTCTTGTTTGAGGATTATGGTCGCACCAGATGAATATGACCGTTGGTCTCCACTCATAGAGTAAATTAAGACAAGGTACACTGTCACGCTCTTTTTTTCAGCCGGTTAGATTCGTGGAACTTCTTAGTCTAATACCAATCTTAATCTTACACTTATATCTCCTAGTCTCAATAGATCTAGTGTATACTGGTTTCCGCGTGTTAGTTCTTGGAGTTTATCCAGAAGGAGGACAACTGTATTCTAAGTTTTGTTCAATCTGTTCTGGTGCTGAAAATACAAGTGTCAATGCTAGAGATGGAATATGATTGGTTAGTTAGAAATATTTTATAGTGATAGTTTTATTAACAAAATAATTTTATTTATACTCAATTATAAATACTAATTTAGAACTAGGTCCAATACATCGCAAATGAGTTTTTTCCTGCAAACTTGGAATTTAGTTTTTTTTTCATTATAATCATAAATTTTGGGACAATTGTAGTAAAAGTTTGATATGCCCTGCTTAAAATGACAATTTGGATTATAACTTATTTCGAAAAACTAATTGAACATGAATCAGAAAATAGATACGGACAATTTGAGCTGCTGTAAAATCAAAAACCTCAAACATTTTCGAAATAGCATAAATGAGCTTCGGTTTATTGTAATTTTCATCACCGCTTTTTCAATATATCATATCAATACTCTTGCAACAGTCTGAGCAAACAAGCGACTAAGGACTCTAAATTTTTTAGCCTAAATTATCAAAACAGAATGAGATAAATCATGAGTATCGCTTGATAAATGGATGAACAAACATGCTTTGATATCCCAAAGACGAATATTGCGTCAGTTATTCAGAGTTGATCCAAAGAGAATTGTTGTGGCTAGAAATTTTTTTTCCATTCTGTTTTCCAAAAATTGGGAAATTATTCTTAGCAAACCCTAATCCTCACCTAACCCTAACCCCAACCAACCCCGAGTCATTTTCGGAGAAGAAGAACTGTGTGGCTCCGACCTTCGGGATCTCTGTTTTACTCGTCGTTTTGTGACGATTAACAATTTGTGACGATTAAAACTGAGCAAAAAAACTTGGTTTGAAAACCTCGTTTTTGATGAGCAAGGTGTTTTAAATTGAGCAAAAGCACTCTTAATTACTTTAAATTTGATTAAAAACAAGTTTTAACTTTATTCTGAACATCTTGCCTTTTATGAAAAAATGGTTATCATACAATTTTCATATATGCAAACTGTATGAAAACTATTTTTTAGCTTCAAATTCAATTTTCGTTTTTGATGAGCAATGTCCTTTCGAGATCTGATCAGAATATCTGCTAGCGTTGAAATTGTTTGGAAAAAAATCAAATCTTAATGAATGTTTGTCTGAATTGTAACTTGGCCAAAAAGCTTCAGTTTTTACTGACTGATGTCCTTTGGTTCGCATTGCAGGAGTTCGAACTATACAAGAGGATGTCGCTATATGTTTTTCCGATTGAAAATCATTTACAGTTTGGTTGTTGGGGTTGTGGGGCCTGTAGAACCATTCATTTGTGTAAGATTTTGTTTGTTTGCCAGTTTGCTGTTTCTGGTTTGGTAACTCATAGTGTGAAGACTGTTCAGTTAAATGTGGCTGCAGATGAGATTGGAAAATTTTTTCTTGTGGCATGATGTGCTTGTTGTGAGATGGCTTCCGAGATCGATAGTGTCGCAAGGCTGCTCGGGTAATCCCGCTTGCATTAGGCGATGAGGTTGCGGAATAGTAAATGTAAACGTTGGGCTTTGCAACCCTGCTGTTTACACTGTGCTGTTTTCTGTATTGGGCTGCTGTTGGTTGTAGACTACACTTTACGAACTTACATCGTCCCCAACCTCGATTGTTGTATCCGTACTAAGCTGTGTACCTGCATCTCCGAAGATATTGACAATCATTCGTTTGTATTGCTGGCATTGAGAAAAAGCGTTATTGTTTGCAAACAAGAGGGGATGAGGACTCTTGTTAAACATTCTTGTCTCTGTGAAAACATCTTGTCTGTTTGTCGGTTGTTCGTTGCTTTCGAACTACTTGTGGGTTATTTCTGAGCGCAGGTTAGGTTGAGAATGTCTAGGATGATGATGTAAGTCGTTTTATGTGCATTGTGGTTCGCAAAGTCGTATCTGTTGGCATGTTTCTGCTCGCCGATCGTCTGGAAGTGAATAGCTTGTTTCTGCTCGACGATTGTCGGGAATAGATGATGGGGCCATGTCGGCGTGCGCGTTGTCTGATTTCATGTTTCTTCTCTCGAAGTCGTGGACAAGTTGTGCGTTGTATTGGGGTAGTGAATCTTTATCGTTGATCTCACTCTGTAATAGTAAGAGGCGTACTGCGATGTCTGTAGCTGTTGACGTGACAAACTTAATTTCTTCGGGCGATCCGGTGTCCATGATCTCCGCTGACAGTTGAATGAGTTCCTGTAGTCTGGTTTTCGCTGCCATTACTAAGGAAATCAAGTACAAATTGATTTTATTCAGCAGGATTTTTTCTCCAAGAAGTCGAGAAATCCATTGAGTTGCATTTGGTGAATGCGGAATTTGTTCAACGCTGACATAGCTTTTTTTGCTAATGATGTTGTCCGTCGAAGATCCTGTCGCAAGAAGATTGTGAGAACGGCTTTAAAAACCGAGCAGGGCGATGGGCAAATTACTTACAAAAAAGGAAAATTAAACAAAAACAGGAATCGATTATGATTTAGAAAAAGTTTTTTTTTAAAATATTTTCTAATGAAAGTTTGGTCTAAGTCTATATATTATGATTTTTGTTATCATGTTGTACAATTCAGGCATTTGAAAAGCAATGAAAGAGTTGTGTTATGAACTGTCAGAGAAATTCCTTGTTATGTTTTTGTTTAGGTCCACCAAAACCTAATTATCTTCTGTTCAAGTCTAGGTTCCAGTTATAAGGTGGTAGTTTCAAAACCAATTCAGATGACAACTTTAATTGCAATATTTGTATATACTTCTAGCCAATTTATGATTTACATTTCTGTCATGTGCAATAACAGCCGAAAAAAAATTGATAAAAAATCATCACAGAGTTGCTCTCTGAAGTGTCAAATAGATTGTTTGTTATGTTTTGAAGAAGTCCGCATAAAAAAAACGATCTGTAATTCAAGTCTCACTTCAAGTTTTGAGGAGGTATTATTTTAAAATCCTACTAAATGGCAACACTAAACTGTTATTAATTGCGATTACCAAAGGCATTTCTAGCCGACATTTTCACTAGACATAGTAGTCAAATCTGCAACATCAATTGTCAGTATATTTGTTACTTTTTATTATGTCAAAATACATTTTAACAAGACGAGTTACTGATAAAATTCAAGAAAATTTTATTTGTTTTGTTTGCTTTTAAATGTTGAATTCAATTTTTGCTTTGACGTACAAGTAGTTGTTATGTTTTGGGAACTAAGATTATATTATAAAAAGCTGGATTACCAATAAAAATACAAAAGGTTGTTTGTTTTCAGCGTGTTCGGAATGGGATTTTGGTTATCTCTTTAACAGTCAAATACGCCATAGTTGTTTTCTGGGGTGGGGCTTGAAATAAGTTGTCAAAATATTTGCGGACGGGACAAAACAAAAACTAATACAAAAACAAAAACTCGAGTATGCTTTTTTATTCTAGATTTTTTTTCAAAAATTGTGAAAAAAAATTCAAGAGATTCCGGGGTTAAATTTTAATAAATGTATTCGCCCACATCTAATCTTGGTTTTCTTTCGCTTCTATTTGGTTCAACTATTCCTCTTCCTTTTGTTTTGTTTTCTTCTTTTTTTCTAGTTTTAATGAAGGAGAAATCCGAATTCCAGCTGAATGTAAAAGTATTTCAAACCAAGTTAACCATCCAATATTTAAAGAAATATTCACAACGGGATCATTGTACAGAAATTGTCAGTACCATACAATTGAAAGATGAGAATCTAATCTTTCGAACGAGTATTCAAAACATTTACAGAATATACATTTGTACCACTGTATTGTATCGTTGGATTGATTGTATTATATTGCTGTATTGTGTCGCTGTGTTGTATCGCTGCTTTGTAGAATTTAAAGAATTTACCCAAATTACCAAACAAAACTATTTGCAGAAATTTTACCAAAAATTCCACAAAAGGGGGCATTGTTTTCTTTCGTAGCTTTAAAAAATTTCTCTGATGTGTAAAGCTGTAGAAAAATTGATGAGATCGGCTTTTTTGCTCGCCAAAACATGTAGTTGACTTGTCACCTTACGTCAAAACATGGCTCCAAGAGTTAGTTTTCTTAGTTCTGGTTTGTTTCGAGAGTTTCTATATCAATAAGATTACAGATGTGTGATCACAGTGACTTTTGATTTACAAAGATTGGGAAAACTTAGTTGCTTCGGCAACAATGGATGATCGAAAGGCATAGATAGTAATGGTCATCTTGTAATCTTTGACAACCAGCAGTCATCGGGTTTTTTGTGATAACCATTAGTTCCAATAACTAATTGATGTGGAATGATCCCTATGTAAATTCAATGCTCACGTTCTTTGCAACCACACACACAAAAAGTTTGTATATTTATTCCGAAACATTTTTCTTCTTTCCACCAACAATTAGAATCAAAATGTATTGACGATC
Organism: Symsagittifera roscoffensis; assembly: GCF_963678635.1. Taxonomy (NCBI): domain Eukaryota; kingdom Metazoa; phylum Xenacoelomorpha; order Acoela; family Convolutidae; genus Symsagittifera; species Symsagittifera roscoffensis. The sequence goes on along the minus strand of NC_087063.1, from coordinate 54,482,490 downwards.
CCTAACGATCCGTACGTCTATCTAATGTTCCCTGTGTATCAGTAATGATCCCTCTGTAAAACGTATTATCCCTATGTATAAATGATGAGGCCTATGTATAACAAACGATCTTGGTTTGCATCCAATGATTCCAGTGTTTATCTAAGTTTCGAAATGTAGAAGTAAGGACTACTATGTATCACTCATGTTCCCATGTATAACAGATGATCACTTTATAAAATTACTACTTGGTATATGTAACCCATGATCACTATGTATAACTAATCATCCCTTTGTATAATTATTGATACATCTGAATAACCAATGAACCCTAAGTATAACTAGAGATCCCTTTGTATCATTAGTGATGCCTATGTAAAACTAATTATGCCTATAGAGAACAAATTATTGCCACGGATAACTAAGGTCCCTATGTATACATGATGATCATTATGTATAACTAACGATATTTATTTATTTCCAATGAGCACAACGTATAACTAATGATCCCTATTTATCACTAAGGATTCCTTCGTTTCAATTTGAAAGGTATTCTTATCCGGACTGAAATGGCGTTTTGTTTTTAATAGCATGAAATGTTCACCGCTAGTAGTTGAACATAATTTATTTTGATGAGGCTTTTCATTGATGAATGAGCAAAGGGTATAGAACGTAATGGTTACCTTGTTTTTTATGACAACCAATAGCCATCTGGTATTTAATGAAACCCAATAGTCCCATTCAAAAAATGGTTGGCAATGGACCCAATGAATGTTTTGTACTCAAACTTTTGCACACATTTTTTATGGCATTTTTTCCAAATCTTTTTATTCCTTCCGACAAAAGCTAGGATCAAAATGTATAGATGATCCCTGAAGATCATCATGTCTAACTAATGCTCCCATAGTGTGCTATTAATCCTTATGTATAACTAAAAATCCCTATCTTTTCATGATGATAACTATGTATAACTAATGATATTTATTTGTATCTAATGTATAACTAATGATTCTGATGTATCACTAATATCCATATAGATAATCAAAGGTCCCTGTGTATAAATGACGGTCACTTTGTATAATAAAGGATATTTTTTTGTATCTATGATCCCAATGTATATGTAACGGTCCCTATCTGTATCTTATGATCCCTTTATACAATTAATGATACCTATATAAATTTAAGAAATCCAATGTATATCTTATGATCCCCCTGCAAAAGTAAGGTTCAAAATGAAAACTAATGAGCCCTATGTGAAACCAAGGATTTTCTATCTATGGTAATTAACCCTAAAACTAATTACTTATCCCAATGTAGAAGTTTCGATCCTTTTGAATAACTGATGATTCCTTTGTATAACTTATGAAACCTATATAAAACTCATGAAGCCCTGTGTAACGTATGATCCGTTTGATAAAAAATGGTTCCTATGTATAACTTTGATCTAATGTAAATCTTTTGATCCCTGTGTATATCTACTCATCACTTTGTATACCAAATGATCACAATATGAGTTTTTATTGATCCAAAGATCCCAATTTGAACAGTTTTACGAGATGATCCGAAAGTGAAAACTTATGCCAATTGAACACAATCTGAAACCCTAATGAAATTAATTCCGAATGATATTTGGTGTACGCTAAAAAGCAATGCGCCAAGAACGTTCCTCTTTTTTGCAGCTACAGTAAGCTTTAAGCAAACTGTTGTTCCGGTTGCACTTATGATATCAGATATGGCAAGATAGTTAGCAAGAAAAGTCCAAATACTGTCAACAAATCAGAAAATTGACTTTAAACCAATGGTTAAACCTATGATATCAGATATGACAGGATAGTAAGCAAGAAAAGTCTAAAAAAACAGTCAATAAATCAAAATTTTATTATTTACGAGAATCCTTATAAATTATAAAAGCAGATAAAAGCTTTTTTTTGTTCATCAAACGATGCATCAAGAGACCACTTAGTCAATATAAAAGACAGAGGCGAAGAGCGATACAACACAAACATAAAAAACATATGTCGAAAAAAATTAAACATTGGAAAAAAACAAGTTTGACCCAAAAATGTTTGTTTCTTTCAACGAAAAACAACTAAAACCCCGCTTATGCTTGAGGTACGCGCTTGGTATCGAATGAATTAGCTTCAATAATGCTGCACAAAAAATGTGTTTTGAAAAATTCGACTTTGTCTGAGAAGGGTAATTATTTTGAGATAATCAATTCTCCCAATGAGATACCATACGTAGAAAAGTCCAAAAAAAGGTCAAAAAATCAAAAAAATGCAATTTCCGAGAATCATAGTTTTTTATCAAAATATATATCGTAGTAGCTTATACAGAAGGGATTCACTCACCCTGTATTTCCAATTGAACCTAAACTCTCAGATTTGGGATAGTAGTTCTCGAGAAAAGTCAAAAGCCGGGCAACGGAAACTAAGCCGATAAAAATGAACAGACGGATGACAGTCCGTAGAAGCAAAAAAACTCTACATTGCAAAAATCGAACGACAAGCTATTGTCGTCTCAAGCAATTGCGTTACCTCAAAAAATTCAAAAAAAAAATATAAACGCACATAAAAAATTTTTTGTTCATCAAACGACGCATCAAGAGACTACTAGGTCAATATAAAGGACAGAGGCGAAGAGCAATACAACTTGCCATACAACACAAACAAAAGAAACTTGTGTCGAAAAAATCTAAGCATTGGAAAAAAAATAGTTGAAACGAAAATTTTTGTTTCTTTCAACGAAAGACAACTAAAACCCAGCTAATGCTGGAGGTACGCGCTTGATATTGAATGAATTAGCTTTACTGATACTGCACTAAAAATGTTTTTTTGAAAAATTCGGCTTTGTCTGAGAAGGGTATTTAACTTTGAGATAATCAGTTTTCCCAAGGAGATACCAGACTCAGAAAAGTCCAAAAAATGGCCAACAAATAAAAAAAAAGTTGACATTGAACCTATGATAACACTGTGTAGTCGCTTATAACAAAGGGATTCATGCACCCTGTATTTCCGATTGAACCTTAAATCTCAGATTTGGGATGATATTTCACGAGAAAAGTCAAATACTTTCAAAAAACGGTCAAAGTTACAAAGCTTCGATTTGTTTGAAGGCCATAAGTTTTTTCTTCAACCAAGTGAGCATAGCGAATTAATAAGGTGGGCCTTCAACAAACTGTTGTTTCGATTATACCTATGATATCAGGTTTGGCATGATGGTAAGCAAGGAAAGTAAAGAAAAAAGGGTCAACTAATCAAAAAGCTGACATTTCCGAGAACCATACTTTTTTGTATAAAAAAAAAACAATCAAGAAAGAAGATGCTTTGCTTCAGGGCGCAGAAAATGCGTGCTTAAGAATTTGATTGCATGTGTACATGCCTTTTGACTTGTTTTCTTGTCGAAAACAATCAAACAATCAAACCGGAGATGTGTAATTTTATTAGTTGTATTGGAACCTGATCTAAACTACATTTTATGATTGGATAAATTAGATATTTTACCACTGTAAAGTATTTAATATTAACCAATCATGATCCATCTAACTAACAACCCACTTATTTGTAAGTGCTGAAATTACTTGTAATTTCAGCACCAGAGAGATTTGAATTTAACTTAGAAATTAGTTGCCTCTCCAAGAGAACTTCAGCAGCCGCAATAAACCAGTATACCCTAGATCTATTGAGCCTAGCAGAGACTAGTTAAACAACCTGAGACTAGATAGTATAAGAGTAAGATTAGGATCGGTATTAGACTAAGAAGTTGCACAAATCTATCCGGCAGAAAATAAGATTGACGAGCAGACGGTGTACCCTATCCGTCACAGCGTGACGAGCAGACGGTGTACCCTATCCGAAATTACTCTATGAGTTAACCACATCGGACCTAACTCATCTGGTGCGACCATAAGTCTCGAACAAGACCTTAATAGCTTAGAATTAACCAAAAATAGATTAGAAATTAGACAAAACATTTTCAAAATGTTATACGACGATAATTTAATCGAAATGTCTCTACGACTCAATAGATCAGAGTCAATATTCCGAACGATAATAGAACTACCCGGAATTGGAAGAAGACTTCGAACCAGAGACGACATACGACAAAGTAGAAACTTACCAAATAGTTATATGATAGTACGGCAAAAGCCAACACAAACTTTTATATTTAGAGTCTTATTAGCAATGAATTTAGATTTTCATTTGCAAACATAAAATCTTGAAGTCAATCTTCATGATCATTTCAGGCGCTAAACAAAATTATTAATATACAATAACGATTGATAAAAAGATCTCAGATCGTTTTCCTAAATTCTGCAGTATTATATAAAACTTGTTTGGAAAATATTTATTGAAAAACAAAACAAAAATTTATAGCATGACAATAAATTGTTAGTAATCATAAAAATCATCTGTAGTTTCAGCTTCATCACCTAAACATAACAGCAATCATAAGCTCACTAAACATCAAAAACTAAAATTTTGAACAATTTAAACCATTTTAAACTTAAAATCACTTAATTTTAAAATCAGATCATCAAGGCTTATCCTTGGATCTACATTAAATTTTTCTATTTCATTAAACTTAAGACTTGATCATCAAGGCCTATCCTTGGATCAAAAAGAACAATTTTGTTCTCCCCCACCCACTTAGCTAGTGTCTAACGACCTCAAACGTCGATTCACTATCCAACACTTTCAAAAAACCCAAGACTAATAGAAATTTTTGAACAAAACTAATCATTCAAATTAGGATAAACAGTGAAGAACTTCGGTTGTTCATCCTTCACTTGAACCCTCCTCTTACCAGACCCAGGATAAATCTTAGACTTAGTAAGTTTAAAATAGTATCTAACGAACTACTCGCGTTCAAGTTATACCTGAACCTTGTGGATCGATTTACTATTCTCCAACCCTTGAACACAATCACTACCCCTAAGTAAGATTAAGTAAGTTAACACCTTAGCTTATAATAGCCACGAGAAAGTAAAAAATCATTCTTCGGAATCGATATACTTTTCTCTCCAACCCTAAATAAATAGACCCAGGTTAAGCTACTCAAAAAATCGTAAGGACTAACAGTTTAAGAAAATAAAAATCATCTAACAACTTTTTGCATCCGTCATCCTAAACCTTATGTCATTTAAAAATCTAGGAAACAAACAAACAATCGTTTTGCACAACTGTGAAATAGATAACAAAAAATACGACCTTGTAATCACACCTCACACACAAACAGTTGGATATATCAGAACAAAACGACAAACACTAAAAAGGAAAATCATAACCAAACAAAGACAAATAACACGAAAAAGATTTTCCAAAAATAGAAACGCATTCTCAGAATCAGAAGCCAGCAATTTAGACGAACTTTATAAATTAAAAGAATCTATTGATATAAATTGCCCCATTCACGATCAATTATATTTTTCCGACTCAGAAACAACTTCAAATTCATCAAAAAGAGGAAAAAGAAGAATAAAAAAGCAATATAAACACAAACCAGTACACTTGTATGATTGGAATCAACCAATTAGACACATCAATAATTACCTATTAACAGTCATTAAACGAAAAAATGAGCCAAACACACACTCCAAGTGAAGATAGTCCAGATGATGACGATATTTACCCCTTCCTCGTAGATGCACCCGATAATAAAGGACAACATGATCTTTGCAAGAATTTTCTTCTAAATTTGTTCGAACCCGGAATCAGCCCATGTAAAGCAGAGTTCCCAGATGTAAAAATAAAAAGACAAATTATTGATCACTATCTGAAAGTTATATGTAACTTAACACAACAATACGGAATCTACACCATAGAATTCAGCTCACCAAACCAGAATCACCGCAAATATGTAATTCAAACAGACGATCTTGATTTAGAATTTTCAAAAGTATTCTCAGAATATATAAAAAGCATACAATATCATAACTCACAAAGAGCAAACTCCATATTTACTAATGAAGTTTTTGCAATAATATATAGTCATATTTCAATATTGGAAAACGAAAACCCAATCCCACATGTCTCACCGACAGAGACATCCAAACATATAACGGTACGACTTGAAATCACACTACTTTCAACTTTCCTACATATAATTAAAGAAAATTTCACTAAAGATGAAATTTCACAACATACAAAACATGACTTACAAAAAATTTTGGCATGGTTTATAATAGATTATTTCACACATAAAATAGATTTAATTTCACAAGCAAGAAAACATTTCAGACCTCAAAATTCAAACGATGATACCGCCATCACAGAACAGTCAGACTACGTTTGGGACCCCGAATGGTCTCATTATGCATTCATAAATATCCCACAATCAATCTCAAGTCAAGCAATAAGTACAATATCTTATGTAAGAGATTATGTAAGAGTAATACCATTAACCATTGATGCAACACCATTAAACTACAATACATTTTTACCTGATACGCGAAATAGCAGTTTAAATTCGACCATCATACACAATGAAAACCTTAATGGAACTAGGAACCTCACTCAACAAGATATTCAAACACCATCACACTTCATAAATGAAGAAATCGTCCAAACAACAACAACTACACAACAAAGTATTTCACCAATACGTCCAAATTTAACAACACCAAGAAATACAAACACTTCACTAGCACAAGTAACCTTACAATCAACCGTTAAACCTTCGGTTGCTCCAAGATATTCACAAATGGATTATCAAACATATAGACCCATGACAGTACCGTCAAAAACACGCAGAACATTCACAATAAACACTTTTGCGGAACACAATTATAATTACGCATATTCATCAAAAACAAACTATCCCCCACGAAAAAATAATAATAATCAGATAAGATCTCGATATTGGGATAACCCAATGGCAGCAACCAACTCAGTAAATTTTCAAACTAATTCACATCCTCCATGGGATCGTAGTGAAAATTACCCATTCTTTCAACAGAATGAAAATAAAAAGCAAGCACCTCATCAAACGGATTATTTGTCCTCTGATGATGATTATTTTAAACCAGATATATTTGCACCATATACTCAAGAATATCGTGGACAAGGAGTGCAGAAACCACATACATATCATAGAATTTTTTCTCCACATCCAACAGATACACAAAATCAACAACAAATACAAATGCAAAACCCAATTAATACACAATTTTTTCAACCAATTCAGCCACAAAACCCAATGATTACACACTCGTATCAACCAACACAAATGCAAAATGAAATACCACTCCCATATTACCTTCAACAACACGAAATAACAAAAAACCAACTCTCAAATTTTTCACAAATGCCAAATGCCGCAGAATCATTACAAATGACAATGAATCCATAATAACATCAATAACATCAAATAAACAATTAATGGTATTCACAGGAACAGACCCTGAATATTCCGTAGAAGATTATTTAAATGCAGTAACAGCAAATTTAATTTTAAATATAGGACCTGAACCAATTAATACGCCACTACATCAAAATTGGATACATCGACGCACAGCGTTGATACAAACAACCTTAGATGGCGCAGCCCAAAAATGGTTTTCAGTAATGCCTATAAAAATAAAATCAAATTGGAAAAGATTTACACAAGAATTTTCAAAAATGTTTGATTCCGAGAGAAATAAACAACAACAAAGAGTTTTATGTAATGAAATTCGCAGATTACCAAATGAAACCATCAAACAACTAGCAGTACGTATCGAAACACTAGTTCGAAAAGCATATTCATTAAATACGCACGACTATAAAAACACAAAAATGACAGAAATCTTAATGATGACCTTAACACCTCAATTAAGGAAAATAGCAACAAAAAAGAGAGCATCCCATCCCTCCTCAATTCGAGAGCCCGATCTAGATTTTCGAAAACTAGTAGACAAACTAGAACAAGCAGAAATCACAATGAAACTTGAAGAAACAGAAAATCTGAAGTTACAATATGTTAATCGAATTGAAACAAATACCACAAATATCAACAATATACAGGAATCAGATACAGACCTCGTTGAAAAAATCACTGAAATACTCAATATTTATGAAAAACACCCAAACTTCAAAGGCAAACCATCTTTCAAAAAATGGTGTAATTATTGCCGACGATACGGACATAGTATTTCTGAATGTAGACAAAAACAACAGGACAATCAAAACAAACCTCAAAAATATAAAGAACCAAATAAATCATTCTATCAATACATGAAAAAAGATCAAAATCTACCAAACAAAAATGTATACAGCAACAACAGTTCAGGAAAACCACTTTCTTAACAATACCAATTACACGAGAAATCAATCACCATATAACTCAAGTTATAGAGGAAGATCACCAGAACGAAGAAATACACAAAATTCTTCACAAAATCATTATAATCGACCAAATAGTCGAAATAACTACTCCGGATTAAATTCAAATACAACACAATTTGTTTCTAGATCTAACTCCCAATCAAGGAATAAAAACTATCCAAACAACCAATCACGAAACTCATCATATAATAGAAATAGAAACTATTCAAATAATCGCAATAGAAGTTATTCAAACAACCGTAATCAGAATTTCCCGAACAATCGATCAAGGAATAACTCATATAACAGATCAAATTATCACAGATCAAACGATAATTATCAAAACCGATCACGAAACAATTCACAAAATCGACATTCAAGTTATAATAATCGTTATAGAAATTATTCCCAATCACCACACAGAAATAATAACCATTATAATAATTCTAACAATCGCCACAGAAGTAGTACACCTAAACATCAAAGACATATTAATCAAGTACAATCAAATCCAGAAACAACATCAGACCCCCCAGGTATTGATGACACAGCAAATAACGAACTACAACTAAATCAAATAAACTGTGGATCATCAGATTCAGAAAGTGATACAGAAAACACTATCTCCATAAATATGATAGCAGTCGAAAATGACTACGAACATATTATATATGAACAACCTTTTTCATCACATATATATGAAAATCAATTAGAACTCCTTCACAATTATTATATTGAACCCATCCATACCACACAAACGGCACAAGAAACTAACGAAATCAACACTGTAAATAAATCCAATGAAAATGACAAAACAAAATGCTAGAATACAAATCACATCTATCAAAGTATACAAAAAGAACAACCCAAAGAAAAAATTTGGACAATACCATTTCTTTTAGAAAGTCCAAGAAACAAAGAATTTCAACCACCAGATCTTGAAATTGATTTTTTAATTGATTCAGGAGCAGAATCAAACATAATAAACATTCCCACATGGAATGAGATAAAAACATTACACCCAAAACTAACACCTCTTGCAACCTCCAGTAAACTAGCAACAGCACAAGGATCAACATTGGTAAACTATGGAAAAGTTCAATTATTTCTTCTCCCCACAAGAACAATAGAGCAAAATAAAATTTTAAATAAACCATTTAAACAAAAATTTCATATCACTGATATTAAACACAATATCATTGGAATACCATTTATCTCTAAATATATACAAACTATCAACATCTTGAATAGTAAAATACTGATCAAAGATAAGTACACAAAAACAAAAGACACATCCCTAACATTTTTTCAAAGATTAAATAAACAACCACCATTCTTTTCAAAATTTTATCCAATATATAACCAACAAAGAAAACACCTGAAACCACTATCAGGAAACATATATAATTTTTCAATAAAACAAGTTCACCAATATGATAAAAATCAAAATAAACAACAACTCTATATGTCAGACTTTGAATTCAAACCTATCCATAAGTTTTTCAAAATCACAATTCCATCCATAAAATATTTGAAAAACTCGAATTCAGATATTATTTCGTTACATGTATACAACAATACACCATATCAAGTAACATTACCTTTAGGACTTTTAGGATATTGCGAAACCAACGCTACGATATCACCAATGCATGAAAAAGCATACCGCGTAAATAATATACTCCAATTATTAGATATTTGTCAATCCACAATTCTTAATGAAGAATTATCCATAAATAATATAGTAAGTAATGAAAAAAGAAATACAGAATTTTTCACAAAAACCCCATATTTCAAACCTACATTCAACATGAATAACTATACAGAGGATCAACAGAATTTTTTAACAATGTTTAACTTCCAACATTCACAAATAACACAAGACGAATTTGATAAGTTAGCCAAACAGCTAATAAAATATTCATCAGTCTATGCAACATCCAAATTTGATGTTGGCAAAATCAGTTCATCACTACATCTCCCGTTAAAACCTGACGCAGTTTTCAAAAAACAAAGAGCAAGTAAAGTACCAATTCATTTACACGATAAAGTCAACAGATTACTCGATATTTTAGAACAATACAAAAAAATCTCACCGGTAAACAAAGAAAAACAACCAAAAGGTAACACATTTATCAACCCAGTTATCGTCCTAGCAAAAGGAGAATCATTAAAATAGTTCTAGACGCTAGATATCTTAATTCACTAATAGACGAATCAAAATGCAATTGGCCTATTGAACCAATACAAGTTATTTTAACAAAAATAAACGGAAAATACTTTACAACCGCAGATATGAACAGTGCATACAATCAAATGCCACTAGATGAACAATCGCTACGCTTAACACAATTTGTTATTGGAAATCAACAATATGAATTCAACCGCCTATTCTATGGAATATCCATAGGACCAGCGGCGTTTTCAGCTTTCATGAGCAAAATTTTTAGACCACTAATACTCAAGAAAAACGCAATCACCTATTTAGACGATGTTTTTATGCAATCACAGACAAAAGAAGAAATGTTTAAACTTTTAGAACACTATCACAAAATACTTCAGAACGAAAATCTGAAGGCCGCCCCCGATAAATCACACTTCTTTTTAACACGAGTTAAATTCTTAGGACAAAATATAGAAAGAAAAACAATCACTCCATTAAAATCACGCATTGATGCTATTCAGAAGCTTCAACCACCAACAAACAAAAAGAAAATCCAAGAATTCCTTGGAATGTTAAATTTTTTAAGCAAATACGTCTATAAAATGCAATTATACTTAAGACCATTCTATAATATACTCAGACAACAAAATAATTTTGAATGGAATACAGAACATCAAACACGATTTGAAGAAATTAAAAAACTCCTAACTGAACAAATTTCGAATACAATTTCAGACCCAAATCAACCATTCTATGCAATGTGCGATGCTTCAAATTTTGGCATCGGCGCAGCGTTATTACAATCACACAATGGTACAAACAAAATGAATCTTATATCAGCAAATTCTCGATTATTCACTCAAGCAGAGCTAAGACTCTCAACACTAATGAGAGAATGTACAGCCATAATCTATACACTTACAGAATATGAATTTCTGATACTTGGATCAAAACATCCAACAGTTCTATTCACAGATCACAAATCAATCATTTTTCTCTTTACACAAAAATCCAATCCAAATCACCGAGTTTACAGATTTCAATTAATTCTAATGAAATTTCCAAACTTACATATAGTTTGGACAGCAGGAAAGAATCTTGCATTACCAGACACATTAAGTCGAAATACACCACCTGAATTACTTACACGTAAAACTACAGTTGAAATACCCAAAAATATAAAATTTTACCTTGCAGAAAACGAAACACCACCCCGACTAGAATGCAAATATGCAGTAAAAACTGACGTTGAACAATCACAGATAAATAATCTACAACACTTCCCACTTTTTTTAGATTGCCAAAATAACCACTACGAAGTTGATCTACTTGGAACATCAACTTTCAAACCAATTCCATATTCACAATGGATAAAAAATAACACCCAACAAAAAAGAGTAAAACAACACTCGCATAAAAAAGACCTTTTTCCGTTAATTGAAAAAGAAAATCTAACTGATGAAATAAATTTATCAGGACCACAAACAAACGATTCAAAATACACAATAAATCAAGTTTTTGACCTCCATGACCCACTTGACACAATTCCTTTATCTAAATTAGAAAATAAAAACATTTTTCTCCTTCCAACAGAAAAAATTACAATTAAAACCTTGAAACAATATCAAAATCTTGACCCAGTAATTAGACAACTAAAATCATGGCACAAATATAAAACTAAACCCGTAAAAGCAGATACCACAATTTTAGGAAATAAAACACTCCTCCGATATTTTCGAAAATTCAACAATACAATAATTAATGAAAACACAGACCTTCTAGAATACCAATTAAATGAATCGACAGTTCCCTGTCTCCCTTTAAGTATGATTCTCATAGCTCTTAACATTTCACATACACAAAACATTAAAGGACACTCTGGATCAGAGAAAACATATTCAAATTTCATACAAAACTTTTATTTCCCAAATGCACCAATTTGGATAAAAGTACTATGCAATGATTGTATAGTATGTCAGCTAAATAAACCTTATCCAAATCAAAAACAAATAGCACAAAAACAAGATTTTAAAGGACAAAGCTTGTACTTTAACCACCGTATTTCATTTGATACAAAAGGACCAATTTCACCATCATCCGAAGGAAACTCCTACATTATGGTAATTGTTGACGCATTTACACATTATGTAGCACTTAACCCAGTACCACATTGTAACGCTTATTACGCTTACACAACACTTTATGAACACTGGATAGCCAAATTCGGACTACCAGAAATTTTAGTGACAGACAACGGTACGGAATTCATAAATAATGAAATCATCACACTATGTCATTTATATAACATCAAACACAATCCACGTACATCTCACGCACCTTGGACAAACGGCTTAGTCGAAGGTATGAACCGTTCACTACAAGAATATCTTAGATGTATCATCAATGGAAATGATACAAGATACACCGAATGGTCAGCAGATGTAAAACTATTTCCCTTGGCATATAATTCACAAATCACGACAACTCTAGGAATGTCAACATATGAAATGGTTTTTAATCAAAAGCCACGCAAACCAATTATGTTTACAGCAAACTCTCATAAAAATGCACAAAGCCATTGTCAAACGAATAAAGACTCAATTTGTTATAACCTACCTTTACACACACATGATGAAGATCATTTTCATCACCCACAAATTCTTAAGTTAGCCTCCGGTACACACACCGAATGGATTTTAAACAGAGATAAAAAAACGCAACGAAATTTACCAAAAAGTAACAAAAGAGTTGTTACAAAGGCAAAACATTAATGAACAAATAAATTCACGCTTTACACCAGCCTCCGATTTAAAAATTGGAACATTTGTTTTAATACCCAATTTTAATACTCAAAAAGGAATTTCTAAAAAATTACAACCCCTTCGTAAAGGACCATACCAAATAATTGCCAAACCCACTGATGTCACATATAAAATCACCGACTCAGAACAAAAAGAAATTGTTCAACATCGAAACAACCTATTACCTTATTACCCAAAAAAGAATACGCACTACGCGAACTAACTCAATTATATTCTTTCACAGGTTTAAAAATTAATTCAAAATAACCCACTTACAGAAAATGAAACAAAAGACCAACATGACATTCATCCCGAAATCCAAAATAAAAAATCAACTACAACAAAACACAATACAAAAAAGCTAGAAAAAAATATTCCCCAAAGAAAAAATAAAAAAATGACAGAAAAAATTATACTCCAAGAACAAATCGACAAATCAGAACATAGAGAGTCATCACGACTTAGAAATCAACCACGCAAAAACTATAAAACATTCATCCCACAATCTAAAATATTAAAGAAAGTTGAATTTCAAAAACAGCTTTAATTTTACATTTAATAATCTTTGCACCTCTGAAATATTTTGAACTTTCATTTTTCAAAATAACATGCTGACAGACACGAAACGATTCTAGTTCAAAATTAGCCAATAGGACTCATCCAATCTGTCACCTTCTATAACTCTAACACAAACCAACTAGACGAAAGATATTAAACTCCAGGCATATCTATAACTATAACTTTGCGACCTCCAGGTCAAAAATAAGCAAACCATTCCAACTTGACAACTAAAATAAAGATCACTATAATATCATAACCCTCCCTTATCTAATAACCCAAAGATCAACAATATTTCCCCAACTCAGACCTCAAATACCCCCCAAACAAATATGTTAAATTAGCCTAAAGTAAAAGAACGACCATTTTAATTAGCCTAAAGTATCCAAAACTCAAAAATACCCCAAATCACTTGACAAATAAAAATAAAGAAAAAGAAGACCTCCCGATTACCATAAAATTCGCCCCCAATAATTTTTCACAAAACTCAACCCACTTGTCAAAAAACCAATAAATAATTCGACCACACTTGAAAATTGCCTCAAACAACAAAAAATATTCGATCGAGAGGCCATTTCTTAAATGCTCTTCTCTCGACAAGTCAACATAATTCTTAACATTCTCATAAACTTTTTAACGATATTTAAACTTTTAATCATATTTCTTTTTGATACCTTTGAAGCTTTTATAAGAATCTTAATCATTTTTTGCAATATTTTTTTAATTTTCTATTCCATATTTGAACTATACCTCCAACTTTCAAAAGCTATTGACTACATCCACAGGTACGATTCACAAAACTTATCTAAATGATACGAACCATTTCTAGTAGAACCGATATTTTTTTACTATTTGTAATTTTTATAACATTTCTATCATACCTCATCTTGACAATATGCAAATGTATAAAAAAAGCAATCATCACATTCGCCCTAGCAACAGTTCTCCTAATTCTTTTTCTAGAAGAGTACTACAATAAACATAAATTTTTTCACTAAAAGAAATAGATCAAAAACCATCAAAAATTGCTAACCAACAATCACACAGTCAGTCTTCACCGACATCACCCCAAGAAAACCCAACACCACCTACAACTACCCAAAACCCCCAAACATCTACACGAATTTCCTTCCAAGATAACCCCTATACCTTTGAAGAACGACACGCTCGCTTATCTGAACCACTAGAACCAGTTCAACGACAAGCACCTCTAAGTGAACCAACATATAACTTATACCCAACGCTACCACAAGAATTAAGTAGAATACGAAATCTTAGTCAAACTCAAAATACAGTTGAAATAAATAGACAATTTATACATCCTCGACGAAACAGAAATTTTCAAACCCCCCGAGTTCATTTTGATATACCCCAATCCCCATCACAAAATACTCCAGAAAACCCCATTGGTATATTACCAGAAACCCCTACGCTTCTTTCACAACGTAGCACCTCAAGCCTTACCCTCGGATTACTTAGGTTCAACACCAACATCTGAACAAATACGTGAAAATCCCTTTAACCCCCCAAACCAAACATCACGACTACCATATTGGACAACACAATCATTCACACAAGGTGAACCAAATTTAATCAATGATCCAATAGATATTTCTACGGATACAACAGCATCCTCATCACTACCAGAAACATTATCACTACCATCAACACCATCAATAAGCCAGATTTCACCAACGCCTTTTAACTTAAATTTCCCAAATAACCTCGACGCTAGATACCGAGAACAATCATCAACAAATATTCCTTTAAGACTAGACTGGAATACATTCACAGCACCTCTACCATTATTTGGACAACACCCAGAAAATAACCGACTCCACAACTGGGCACTCAATAGACTACAATATAGACAAGACATCCACGAAGACATTCGTGATCATAACATCCAAATACTCCAACAAAATAGTCTAAATTAAAATTTGAAATCACGGTTAAACTAAACAACCTTGCTCAACATCCCTACCCATTAAACCCACCAAATATAACAGCTCAATCACTACCACCACCATTTATAACAACTGAAGTAATATACAAATACGACAGATATACCAAAAAGACAATTGGTTACATCACATTTTATAACCCATACTCAGGATTATCATACACATGTATATTCTAAAAATATTAATTTTTCTCCAACTCATTTTTCTAGTAATCTCCAACCAGAACATGAATCCTTCCCCCCGCACAGGACCCCAAGATTTATTAGTAACACATTACGATTGTGAAGAAAATGAACAAAAAACACTACACAAATATGCAATAAATCAAGTATCACAATGCGAAACAGAACCACAAGCTATAGAAACTACAAATACAATAGCGACACTTTATTCAAAAGCCCGAGCAACAACAGTTATAGGATATAAATTCACAGCAACATTTTCTGAAAAGAAAGTACATTGTTCACAAGTCTCAAATGGAAATAAAAACCGACTTGACCACAAATCATTCTACCAGAGTAATATCGAACGACTTTTACATCTCAATCCCGAAGATTGTAAAAACGAGTTACTCAGACTAAATATCACAAGAAATAAAAACACAGTTAGAAAGTTAGTATATTTCCAAGTTTTTGCAGATTCTGTACATCAAGCAGAACTTGAAAGATATCAAGGACATATAAAACTAGATGAAAAATACCCATACAACGGCGCACACGGAAGATTAACTTATGACATACACGATAAACACTGGATACCACACATTGGTATAAATAACCCATCAAACTGCAAAGCAGACACAAAAAATAAAGGATATCAAGAAATAATGTTTTTCGATTGGAAAATACAACTCGAAAAAATACAACTCACACGCGATTTATCTGACAACACAATGATCTATCAAGGAATTAGATTACCTTGTAAAAACGATCAAGGCTATTGTGACCCTACAACACGAACACAAGCAACAATTGTTTGGTTCCCCGAAGACACATGTACAACATTTCAAGTAGCAAAAATACACGCTCGAATGATAAAATTTCACGAAAAATATTTTATACAGTCAATTCCATATGAACAAGTAAATCCATCACGAAAACTAAGTTTTAATTTTAGAAACATACAGAATATAGAAAAAAAATTGACACATTTTCAAATATATCAAGAAACAGAACTTGCATGTAAATACAAAAACCCACTTCACAAAATACAATACTCCGAAATATTAGTTGAACACGAAAAAGGATTCGACATGACCACTGGAAAAATAAAAATCGACCCATACGCCACAAGTCATCCTATAAACGAAGGAACATCATATATACCAGTTAATTTTCAAAAAAGTAAAGGTCAACCTGGTGGACATCTAAAGCCCCATGACACTAGAAGCACACGTTTACAAGAATTATCACTAATGAATAGTACATATTTCGGTAATATCCACTACGATATTCACTTAGATATGAAATTAGACTACACAATTAGCCGAATTTTTCAAGAAATGTCACTCTCTGAATTAGAAACACTTCACCAACTATGCGAATTAGAAAGAACACAAATCTTACAATCACTAGCACTAGCAGTACTAAAAATACCCTACGCAGGATATTTACTATCAGGAAATAGATCAAATTTTTTAGACTACGAAGGAAACATTTTATGGTTTTATACCTGTACCAAAAAAGTATCACCACTATATGTTTTTGAAGAGAATCCCTATCTTTTATAAGAATAAAGTACATTTCGTTGACACACTTTCAAGACGAACCTATTTCTGGGATACCGCAGTTCCATGTGGATCAGAAAATCGCCACAATGTAGTACAACTGAACCCTGATGAAGATAAATATTACCTTCTTACCCCATACCCCACATTAATGCAATCACTCAAAAAATTTTCACCAGAAAGCATTAGAACTATTGCTCGAAACCCAAATATCGACTTACAATCAATTGGAATATATTCAAAATCCGATATCCAACATCACATTAGAACACAACAATTCCAAGAATTATTATTACAAATGGACACTATACAAAGACAATCAATTGACCAAAACTTACGCAAACGTGCCGAAACCGCAGGATTTGCAGATATTTATACACAAGATTATAGCGGATATTTTAAAGACATTAAAGACTATATATATCTAAACGGTGAAAAATACCGACCACAAGATATCTCACCTATAAATATTTTTAGCTTTGTTACACTAAAAAATGAAATTCTTGATTTTCTAGGATGGCCCTATTACATCTTAGAAAAGTTGACTATTCTATACGCAATGTTTAACTTTATAAGACTTCTTTTTTCACTTTTAAAAGGAATTTATAACACATGTGCTATACACACACAAGTCAATAGACAAGCAAGTGTAGCACGCATACTATTTGCAGGATTCTTTGGAATTTTTTCATCATCAATAAACAAAATTCTTTTAGACGCACAAACAAAAGAATACAACACAAAAATAGCAACAAGACAGAACACATACGGCGAAGAACATAACAATGTAGAAATAACGCCTACAGCACCACAGTTACCACCCCTACCACATAACCATCCATTATCCCTAGTCCCACGAAATTTTCGAAATTTAGCAATAACACATAATCCAAATTTCAGACCAACTATATCACAAAGTCCCATTCAACATATAATGACACATCATTCGCAAGATGAAAACACATATGAACAAATTATAGAACAACCACATACCACCGCTTTTCAGTCTCAAAATAATAATTTTTTTAGCCCACGATGAGCCGACAACTTCGATCCCTACACCGCTCAAATTCCCACCCAACCAACCTCAACACTCCAATTACAATAATTCCACTTTTTGCTTTCCGCCACCCGATTTCCCAACCAGTAATATAACATCAGGCATGAATTCAGACACTAATTCACATATTTCAGTTTTATACTCCATTTCACAACTCAATAACCCTAATATTGAAACCCCTGATGAATTTGCAGACTCTGAACCATCTCCATCCAATAATTTTCAAACCAACTCCTCAATTTTTTCAACACCCCCTTTTCAACCAATCCCACCAAATAACCCATTCCCATCCATTTCTACACCCTCTTACGCTTCCCAAGTCACCCCAATCTACTCTTCATTTCATTCAGACCGATCATCCAATTCTCCAGATACTCCCCAAATCTCCCAAGAACTAGATAATTTTATCACCCTACAACAACAACCATTCCACCTTAGCACCCCCACTATAAAACCAAATTTCATCCACAATAGAATCATCAAACCCACCTACCCCTACACTCTCTTCAGCTTATACCGCATCATTAGCACCATCATCCACACCCACCGAATCATCAAATAGCACTTATAGAGCTTATCGCACTTTCAAAAGAAAATTCCCAAACCATCAATTTCCAACAAAACCAGGAACAGCCCGTGAATATATTAATCATCCAAATCACACTAACACGAAAGATTTTTTAACAATCACCCTACCTTCATTTCCACAGTATACTTAAAACACCCATCATGACACTAACGACACACGTAGCTTTGTAGACGAACATGTTTTAATGCCTACACTTCATTGGACATCATATTATCATTTTACTAATCCCCTTTGCCTACCATTATCTAATACTCACATCGATATAGAAAGAAATCAAGATATGCTATACCGACTCACCACACCACTAAAACATAGACAATTTACTTATATAGGATATAAAAAGTCACTAAAAACATACACTGCACCCCGAGCTAACGAATATACGCTAGAATATTAAGATCATAACATCATCCGAGCTAACCAAGACCAATTTTTAGATGATGATCGCTTCGCTAACCCACAAATCACAGAAAAATTCTTCATCAAAACACCATATGTATTTACACTCAATATATTTGATCGCAAATTCGACCACGTCATTTCTGAAGCACTAACCGACATGCAAGCTTACGAAAGTTTTAAAGAAAGATTTCATTTATTTTCACTAACTTTTAATTTCCTTGCACCACATGAACGCGATTTGCACTGCTCACACGACATTATGTTACGCACTAAACAAACCCACACATATACATACTATCGCTTCATACAAAATCACTTTGACCTGCACACTCCATCAAGACAACCACACCACCGTTTTCAGTTTATTAACTCTAAATACACTTCACCATTTTTTCTTAACTTCACATATTGCATCAAAGATACTAATCTTCACGGTATTCTTCGCAATTGTGATCCCATAACCCAAATGTATATTTTTTGTCCCATTACGAAGACCCTTAACGCAGAAGAATCCAGACCCTTCCTTATCCCACATGAATTTATTCAACCTATAGAAATCCCAATATTAGAATTCATCCACAACACAAAATACAATCACAAATTATATAATCTCATCCAAAACACACCTTATGAGTTTGCAGTTGGCACTGAAGAACTAAAAACTATTAAAGCACTTCAATTGCTTTGGCCACTGCTTCAAACTAAAAACATCATTCGCATACTAGCAAAATTACTAACAAATTCCGACATAATACACGACATCTTCCCCCACGGTTTTTTCCCCGACTACTAACAGGTAAGTATAATTTATACATATTCTTCACTAATAAATTCAAATTAAAAACTAACCATTCTTTATCCATGTCTCATTTAGATTTTTAGTCTTCATCCCACGATCATCTGCAAAAAACACAAAAGAAAAATAAAAAATAGAAAACTTCTTCAAATTCTTCAAAACTCTATTAATATTTTGCACTAGATAAATTCAATAAAATTCATACCAATGTAGTAAATTAATTTATAAATTGTTCCCCCACAAGCAGTAAATTTAGTAATGATGAAAATTTGTAACTTAATTTTTCCCCAAAACTAGCAGTAAAATTGAAATTGTATGTAGTAAATTGATAAGACGAAAATGCAGTACTAACCTTTTGATATTTTCATTCACTCGCACAAGAATTCTATCCAAACTTGCACAGCTCGCCCACGAAGAATTGTTTAAATAATGAATTTCAGTTCCAAGTTTTCACACTCAACAACTCTAACACACGATAACAAGTTTCAAACTTTCCTTTAACCCGGTTGGAAAGGAATTATATACTAAACAAAACTAACCAACGCAGCTTACTAAACACCACAACACATAGAATAACAGCATGACAAAGAAAAGGAAACCAACGGTACCCAAACCGGATTAACCCAGTTTAAAACTGGATAATTTATTCTTTTGAAGACTATTATAAAGTCTAAGAAAGAAATAATAAAACACAACAAAGTCGAAAGACCAACCCATACCAAAAACAATTTGATTTTTGAAAAAAGGACACAACCAACGAAACATAGGAAAAACCACCACAAACCCGACATAAAACGTTATCACATAACAGGACCTCTCACAGAAACCGCACGAAATCATACTCCCACTCCTGGCCTAACCAACCAGAGAGGACGTCCTGAGCATGCTCTATAGCCGGCCTAACCCACCGCGCTACATCCACGCTTTGTGACCACACTTCTATTTTTAATAAGAAGTACTCAAGGGTGAGTAACTCTTCAAAATAACCGAACTAAAACAAAAAGCTTTTGTGAAAACAAATAACCAAAATCATAATTAAAACACTGAACTAATAAAAATTTTATAAAATGTAAATTATACCTTGCAGTATATAGATCAGCATACAACACCAAAGACGAACATCCAAAGACAAAATGACCCCACTACACTCGAAAAAGAATGGCCAACCACAATCAATATGCCGTCCACAATCACAACTCAAAGGATTTAGAGTACGACTTGACTTCGCAGAAAAGGACTTCATTGAACTAGACCAATGACCACCTCGATGTTCAAGTATACGTACAGATCCGAGTAACCAGGCATCCCCTCCACGCACAATCTCCACGCCATTCCCAGACAAGGTCAAACAAAAAAGAAGTTCTCTACATGAAACAGAAAAACCTGTCATAGCCAACCATTCTGAAATCAGATTTGAGTTTGTTGAGAAAACCCAGTCGTTGTCATAAGAAGACACAACGATTGATCCTGGAACTTCTCTAACAAGAGAACCCAGAAGAAATATGATGTTCGCCAAATACCAACGTCCATCATCCATCCTTTGAATTGCAGAAAGACAATTCTAAAAAACTCTGTAAAACCCGGAAGGGTGGAACCTGATCTAAACTACATTTTATGATTGGATAAATTAGATATTTTACCACTGTAAAGTATTTAATATTAACCAATCATGATCCATCTAACTAACAACCCACTTATTTGTAAGTGCTGAAATTACTTGTAATTTCAGCACCAGAGAGATTTGAATTTAACTTAGAAATTAGTTGCCTCTCCAAGAGAACTTCAGCAGCCGCAATAAACCAGTATACCCTAGATCTATTGAGCCTAGCAGAGACTAGTTAAACAACCTGAGACTAGATAGTATAAGAGTAAGATTAGGATCGGTATTAGACTAAGAAGTTGCACGAATCTATCCGGCCGAAAATAAGATAGCGTGACGAGCAGACGGTGTACCCTATCCGAAATTACTCTATGAGTTAACCACATCGGACCTAACTCAGTATGGCTACAACTGATATAAAACCATTTTTGTCGGTAATTATAAAATTCCTATTGTTTTCACTAGACACCATATTTGTACAATAATTAGGAGATATACCACTTAATTAAGTGTATTTGTTAACGTGTGGGTATATATTTTTGTACGGGGAAGGTTTGGATTCAAATGTATCATAAATATAAATAGCTGAATATGTGTTTGTAAGGACAGCGTGTTTGTTTGTACATTTTTTTGTATCTTTCAAAAAAAGTTTGTGCAGGTTACACTTTCAGACGCTCATCTACAGAATAGTGAATAATCCAAACCCAGACTGTGTCTAAACTATGAAAAGTTTTATACATGGACTTTCCCTGTACCAGATACGGCATGAGCTTTTTTCTAGATGTGTCTTTGCTTATGTTTTTGTGAAGTGTAGTGTATCTGTATGCTGTTTCTATGTATTTGCTTGGCTACATGCACTTGTGGTATTATGTATATTTGTGGGTAATTATGAGTATATTAGTGAGGCAAATAGCTGTTAGTTGAAATCTACTTAAAACTTAAACTTCATATGGTTTCCCTTTGCTGAATTGTCTATAAGGCTCTAAAATATTGCTCCAATTACCAAATATGTACAGCATATGTAACTTTGTGCCAAGTACCACATGTTGAATAACCACGTTTCCGTATTAAGAAAAAACTTAATTTTTTTTTGAAATTCACATTCTTATTTAAAACAGAAGTGCGTGTTTGGATGTTTTGTAGGTATGTAAGTTTGTATTTTCCGAATTTCAGCCATAGCTAAAAGTGTTTTAACTAGAAGCAAAAAGAACTACTCAGCAACAACTGTTTTCTTTTCATAACAATTGCCATTAATGATTTTAATTTAATCATTTAGTTTTTGAAAATCGTTCGACTAATTTGGTTTTACTTGAAAATGAGTTAGCCGTTGTGCGACCGTTAATTTTACTTTTCTTAGTTTTGTTTTTCAATTTAAACATAATAACAAGTTAGATAAACAAGCTACTTGGAATTTTAAGGGAATGTGCAAGAGAATAAAAACTGCATACTCTCTTTCCATGATATTTTTCTTTTAATCCTTACCTCCATCCTATAAAAGACTGATAACAAATGTCATTATTGCCTTTTTGTAAAAGTATAATTGTGTGGTTGGTTGATTATGAGTGTGTATGCCTTTTTACATGTTTCCTAATCGAAAACAATCAAACAATAAAACAAGAGACGTGCAGTTTTACTTATTTGTATGGCTACAACTGAAATAAAACCATTTTTTTGTCGGTGACTTTAAGATTCATATTGTTTTCACTAAACACCATATATGTACAATAATTACGAGATATACCACTTAAATAAGTGCATTTCTACAGTGTGGGTATACAGTCTTGTACGCAGAAGGTTTGGGTTCAAATGGATTATAAATATAAAATTATGAATGTGTTTGTAAAAACAGCGTGTTTGTTTGTATATTTTTTTGTATCTTTGTATAAAAATTTGTGCAAGTTACATTTTCAGACGCTCATCTACAGAAACTGTATAATCAAATATCAGAATGTGTCCTATTTTTAAATTAGTTGGCTGAAAAAATCAAATCTTTCAATAATTTTATACATGGACTACCTTTGTACCAGATACATGAACTTTTTTCTAGCTGTATCTTTGTTTATGTTTTTTGTAGTGTAATGTATATGTATGCTGTTTCTGTGTTTTCGCTTGTTTATATGCATTTATGTTGTTATGCAAACTTAAACTTCATATTGTTGCCCTAAGCTGAATTGTCAAAAGGCTCTATATCATTGCTCCAGGTACTACACAAGTAGAGCATATGTACCCTTGCACCAGATACCACATGTGGAGGTACCACGTTTCTGTATCAAAAACAGAAGTATATTTTGTATTCACATATATATTTAAAACAAAAGTATGTGTATTTGGATGTTCTTTTTTAGGTATGTATGTTTGTATTTTCGAAATTGAAGCCTTAGCTAAACGTATTTTCATTTGAAGCTAAAAAAAATTACGCAACAACAATTTTTATTTCTATCAATTGCCGATATTAATTTTAATTTAATCATCTAGTTTTTGAAAATCGTTCGGCTAATTTGATTTTTTTTTGAAAATGAGTTAGCTGATGTGCGAACCTTGAATTTCCTGGTGGTTTCTATTATTTTTACTTTTTCAATATGAACGTAATGACAAATTAGACAAACATAGCTACTTGAAATTTTAGAGGAATGTACAAGAGTATAAAAACTGCATAGTCTCTCTTAACATGATTTTTGTCTTTTAATCATTACCTCCATCCTATAAAAGTTTGATAACAAATGTCATTATTGTCGATCCAAGTCAATGATGTGATAATCAATCTGATTTTCTACCTTTTTATCAACATTTTCGAAATCTTATTTGATTATTGATGCCTTTTATATGACACATTTGCTGAAGAAACCTAATAGAAACTCGAGCTAGTTGCAATAAAAAGAAAAACGAAGTAACAACAAAGATATCCGGTTGCTGTGCAAGTAGCCCAAAATGTTCCGACCATAATCATAGAAAAATGAAGAAAAAACATGTTTTTCTTAATTTTCGTTTTCAAATTACTGTCGTTTTTAGAAAGTGGAGGTTTGAGAACTTTACAATAGCGTAGAAAACTAGTAACTTATGCATCATCGACAAGATTTGTCTAAAAAAAAGGAATAACAATCAACAAAAAATGAAAAAAATAATAATTGAAATATATTAAATGAAAACACTGAAATTATTAGCCGAATAAGCGCGATCCAAAACTAGTTTTCTAAATAGGAAAAGCAAGTTTTTTATCCAAAAAGTCTAAAAAACACTTATTTGCTCGAAACTAGACTAAATCTCGACGTTCGACTAAATCTCGTAGTTGATTTCAAAGAAAGAAAGGGCAACAAAAATGATATTTTTAAAAATCCAAATAAAAACAAAATTGTGACACAGCGGCGAAATAGAACTTCGCAACACTTGTGATACACCAAAAAGATTTCGTTTCAAAATAAAGGATTTCAAAACAGACGGATGTCTAAGAGTTTTCTATAAAAATTTGTTACAAAAATTACTTGAAAACAACTTGAAAAAAAAAACGAAAAACAACACTATGTACCAAATTATAGTGTACATCAGATGAAGTTTATGAAATGCCTTAAAAAGCATTAGAAGCTGTTTATCGAAATTCAACTAAAGCTACCACCGTTGAGCCAAAAACAAACGTTATTGCAAAAATTAGGATAGAAAATTTCAAATTTTTCTTACGACCCATCCCTACTGACACACTCGAAAGCACAGGCATTTTTTCCCCGAAACTATGCAAAATAAATTGACTGAGCCGATATAATTTAAACCTAAAGTTAAATCAACAAATTAAAGAACAAATTCTAGGAACGCTTGTTTGATTCAAAATCAAACAGCCGCTTTGTAAAGTATGTCAGAAAACAATTGACAAAAGACATTAACATGGGCATTAAAAACGGAAATTTATCCAACTGAAACTAGGACGAAAACCTCGAACCTCAGAAAAGCTCAACATATTCGAAAATTATATACTGCCCAAAATAAAGTCTTGCTAATTACTACCCAATCTAAACACAGATTTGAAGCTGAGCTTCGCACCATTTGCGATACAAAAATGAATAATTGTGATTCAAATTTTTAAAACCAATGAAAAAATTTTGAAAAAAAAAAGGTTTTTTCTTAATAAAGTTATAAGAATTGCAACAAAAGACCAAACTATCCGGAATAAAATTACCTGCGTCATAAGAAATTTTACAAGAAGAATTTACAATGCTAGAAGGAAGCCGAATTTTGTCGGAAGTATTTTCTGCCGAAGTAAAACGACAGAAAAATGTAGGAAGACCATAATTCAACTAGTTTTTTTTTCAAAAAAAAACAAGTGTCGACTGCTACCGAATTCCCGGGCTTTGTCGTCTCAAGGATGAGTGTTACAGTAACTTTGAAAATAGCTAAGCCTTCAAAAAAGCCGGGCTACGGTAAGTAAGCCAATAAAATTGAACAGACGGATGACAGTCCGAAAAAGCAAAAAAACTTTACTTTGCAAAATTCGAATAACAAGCCGTTGTCATCTCAAGCAATTGCGTTACCTCAAAAAATTATAAACTAAAAAACATTTCAAAT
This sequence comes from Symsagittifera roscoffensis, assembly GCF_963678635.1. Taxonomy (NCBI): domain Eukaryota; kingdom Metazoa; phylum Xenacoelomorpha; order Acoela; family Convolutidae; genus Symsagittifera; species Symsagittifera roscoffensis. Next base: position 54,455,997 of record NC_087063.1, on the reverse strand, counting down.
CCTCCAGTTCCTATAAACACATACACGCACATAAAAACCTTTTTCACTCATCAAACGAAGCATCAAGAGATTAGTAAGTCGATACAAAAGACAGAGGCGAAGCTAAGCTTCACACCACTTGCGATAGAACACAAAAATAAAAAGCATGTCGATAAAAAATTAAATATTGGAATAAACTTTTGGGAAATTTTTTTTGTTTGTTCCGATAGAAACCAATTAGAACCCAGCAAAAGCTGGAGGTACGCCAGTAGTAGATGTTGAGGCTGAAGTGGGGGGGGGGGGGGGGGCATGGAAGACCCTATGTATTAAGATACGTTATAGACTTCAGGTCTTCCATGCTATGTATTAAGATTTGGTATAGAGTCTACAATGTATTAAGATAGGGAATACCGATGGTAAGGTTTTATGGTTTGTGTGATGGTAAGATAATGGTAAGAAAAACGTATTTTTTTTTGGTTTTTGTGTGGAAATGTTTATTTTTTTCGCAAAGTTTTTGGCGCGCGTTATCTAATTGGGAACAGTTAATTGTTAATTACGTGTAGATTGTAGAATAAAGGTTATGTATTTAGTTTTTTGGTGCATGGTAAGTCAATGGTAAGAGTTTTTGTGCAAAAACTTGGAATTTTTATCAAAAAAATTTTTTCGAAAAAATTCAAAACACGATAAGATTTTGTTTAAATTGATCTAATAAAAAATAATTAGATACTTTTACTTTCTACCTATCTTAATCTATTCTGAACCTACAGAGACATCGAAAAAAAGTCAAGTTTTTTGAGAAAAAAGTTTGAATTACAAAGAAAGTATATAAATCACTGCATTGTATATTAAGTTTACCGCAATTATTTACATTTCATTATCATGAAACCATAATAATATGACATCTTATATACTTTAATACATCAGAAGAGTTCTTATAAGTCCAATGGTTTTGTATGAATTCCATCATCTTGCACTTGTCTTTTAGGATAAAAATAACTCAGTCCTTTCTTTGTCTATTCATATGTAGCAACCATATGATTTATAGTTCTGAATCCTCTATTAGTAGATGTAAGATTCATTGCTTCATCAAGCACTCTCCTGTATTTTGACATGGGACCGTCTCCAGAATCTTCTAGAACCCGCTTATTCAATCCTTTGCTGCTAAATTTGAATTTGTCTGACTTGTTGTCATAGCAGCAATATGTCTGACTACATAAACAGAGCATTTCTGTGCACCTAAATTCTTCTTTGAAAAGTCCCGGCTCCCGCTTATCATGTTTTTTATGGGTACTACAACACGTTCGAGGAAAGAAATTAGATTTTGCATCCGCCTTGAAGGAATCTCTGCAATCACTCTCCCTCATTTTTCCCAAGCAGCTCTCTTATCTGGTTGGATGCAATCGTACAAATTTTCTTCTGCAAGTGCCAAGTAAAGTGAGTCTGTGTCCATCTTCAACTTTATTCACATCATAGAACTTGTCAAAGAAGTTATAGTAGAGTTCCAACATTCTCAGTTTTGCATACTGAAGTATGAAAAAACCAACAATGATGGGTTCTCTGTGCTCAATGGTTGACTTCAAAAACTCCACCTCATATAAGTCCTTCTCAACTGTGTTAAGTCTCTTAAACAGTGATTCATTGATTGCCTTATGAGTTTTTTCATCGTTGAGATATTTTGTGATTGTATGTCTCGATCTATCCATGATCTGATATCCATAGGAGGAATTGCCCAAGAGCTTCATTGTTTCTGCTACAACTCCTGACAAAGGGTTTTCTTCTCCTTCTCTTCTTGCATCAACCACCGATTGAACGAAATTATTGAAACACTTCCGAGGAGAATGTTGAACAAATCGGTAAATTTTGGTGCACTGTAATCCATGTTCCATATAAAAGTTGAAGAGAGGAGTTATAACTGTTCCATTTTCCAGCTTGAAACTAGATATCAGCATTCTCTGAGGATGCTTTAACATTTCGTTCTCGATCGCATAGTTTTTCATGTAATCTCCAATATCATTTCTTCCGACCTCCGTATTTTTGAAAATTGGAGGAAAATTCGCAAATTTCGATTTCAGTTCATCTGGAACAACTAAGTCACACTGAACGTAACCAAAAAGAGATCCATCTTTTATCTTTGCTAGAAGAGAGTCTGTAGAAAGGGGTCTTTTGTAGGGAAAGTGGCTTCGAACATGATTTTTGATCTGGTCATTGGTTTTGAAATTTTGCCACCACTCACACTCCCACATTTCTTCAACTTTGTATCCTTTCTCTTGAATGTATTCTCGTCTCATCTCATCCATCTCTCTCTTCTTATTTCCTCGCTCGATATCCTGTTCTGTTAAGGAGGGACGAGTTTCTTGACAAGAACAAAAGTGATAGTAGCATCCCATTGCCTCGAATACTGTTTTACAGTGATCACAATAACCGTCCACATTAAAACAGTCAATTTTCTTCTGTTTTCCAGATGTAAAAAAGCTCTCAATTTTACATTCTGTTCTTGATTCTTGATAGAAAGACATGACCATGTTCTCAAAATTGCGAGTTCGATTATGTCTAGCCTTGAATTTCTGCATATCAGTGTCAAACTCCCATCTCGTATACAGTCCTGTTGGCATATCTTGGCACATTGAATAGGGGTAAAGCTGGCTCGCATCAATTCCAACGATTGACTTACAAATATTTGATGAATCTCTGATAAATGTTTCGTCTACAACAGCTTTTTGAGTGAACACAATCGAAGGCCCACCGGTCATGTCTTCTCGTATTTTTTCACACAAATCTTTATCACTTTCGCAAAATGGATAAAACTTGTAATTTGTAGATTTGTGTAGACATATGTTTGCTAGATTTGGAAGTGTACATCCAATTTCAACATATCTATCCCTTTGTTATGATAAAACTGAATCATTTTTTGCATTGCTTCCAGGGTTAGAACTACATCTTTGTTGTTGTACCACTGCAAAAAGTCTTTGAACACAGTCATTCCGTTTTTCTGCCAAGTTTGTTGTAAGTAACTGTAATTATCTAGTCCAGATGGGGGAACAGTCTTGATTTGAAGCTTTTTCAGTGCTCTCTGTTCATCAAGTCCACTCTTCCTCAGTTTTTCATAATCAGTAAAGTCTTTGTCTAGAGGATTGTTGTTTCTAAGTTTACTGAAAAATGCTTCATATGGCGGCAGTCCTGGAAAATCAAGTTTGTCAGGGTTGTCAAACCACTCATAAGGAAAGAATCCTTTTGTTTCACTAGCTTTTTAAGCTTTGAGAAATGTGTCCAGAGTTGTTGCTCCACCCAGAAATTTCATAATGTCAAGAAATTGTACATCTCCAAACTTGAAAGATATAAAATCATTTGCTTTTTTGATAACGGATTTTTCTTGCTCTTTATCGCGAATCAAATAAGGGATTAAGTAGGACTTGATCAAATTTAAGTCATATCTACCACTGTTACATCCAAAAACAGGTAAAGTATTTATATATCTCTCCAGATGTTGTTTCAATTCAATGAGTTTATTTTTCTGAATTCGCAAGAATTGGGTTGACATATCTGCTTCTTCCGAATCTTCAATGCATTCGTCTTATTCGAACTTATTACTTGAAAAATTTTTACCACGTTCGTTCAGTTGATCAAAGATCTTTTTCATTCTTTCATTGACAGCTCTTTCAATATCTTGAAATTTTGTTCTCATCTCCAACTTACTTTTTTCAGCTAACAGTTCGAGGTTGGACACAAAATCAATTATCAAGTTCTGTGGATCCTTGTTGTACAAAAAGACGAAAAGATGTCCTTCCCAACTATATTGAATTTGCTAAGAACCAAAAAAGGATTGGGAGATTTTCTCGGTCCCAAAAACCCTACAACGGAAAAATTTACTTTGAACCTTGCTTCCAATTGCTAAAGAAAAATGAATCTGGACAAATCGAAAAAACCCAGCAAGTCCATCTTGGTGAAAAAGAAGGGGAAAGGATATCAGCAATACGGAATACTGTTATTCACGATGCTGAAAACCTTGGACTCGTTCCTGTATTGGAACCCTATTCTGACAAAGACTCAACCATGGAGCAGGAACTTGCGAACTGTCATGCGGTGTATGACGTAGCAACATACAAGAAGAGAAGGGTGTGTGTCACAATCAAGAGGTACAGTGTGAACAAGCCACCCTACTTTCAGATTCGACTCTTCACTGCAAAGGAGAACGAAGTATTGAAGCAAGTTGCCTATGTCAACTATACTTTGAACGAATTCAAAGAACTTGCCCAAGTCTTGGGAGATTTTATGTTTGTTGAGAACTGTAAAGTTCAATAATTTTGTTGTTGAGTGATGTTATTATAGAAATGTAATTCAAATATCCATCTTCTTGAATCAATTTTTAAATCTTCTTTGAGCTGAGCAGTATGAGTTGGAACATTGGTTTTTCCAAAAATCTTGTTTTAAAGCTTCAAAATAAATTGGGATTTTTTCATATCGTCTTACAAGAAAAGTCCCAGAAATTGTCACTAACAGTTTTGGAATCTCAAAAATTACCAAAATTGCGAGATTTGGATACAGAATCACAAATTTCTCAATTTGAGTGGACTTTGCATAATGGAAGACAAAAAATTTTTCTAAGTTATCGTTCAGATATTAAAAAAATAGATCTTATAGAGTATCGTAGAAAAGGAAACACTTGAAAGAACAATCAGAATTTTCAGTTGGAAAAAAAAGAGTATGATAATTTGGCTGATTTTATCCCCTCAGTTTTGTCTTATGTAGAAACATTCAAAAAAACTTGTATCATTATTGACGAATGCACTGTAGAAAATGAACGTTCAGAAATTGATTGAACTTCTCAGAAATTTTGATTTGATAAAGCATGATTTTTCATCAAATACAAAAAGAAAAAATTACTTTCTTTGTACCTGTTTTGTTTTGGACCCAAACATAAATTTGAAAGAAATAGACCAAAAATTTCCTTTTGGGGGTCTAATTGGATACGGAAATTCTTGTAGGGATTACTTTTTTGCAAATTCAAAAATTTTCAGACTTCATGCAATTTTACATGATGCAGCTGGATCTGTGAATTCTACTACTTATAAGGGACCTGGTTATGGTTGTTTTACCTAGATTTCCAAGTTCTTGTTTTCTTGGTCACGTGACTGGATTAATCTTCTGTTTATATGTTAAAATTTTTGCTTCATCAGTATACGCATTGTTCAATTGTTAGTTATTTAACTAAAAACTTCAGCGAAAACAGTTACCATCATGAGTCTAGTTGTTTTGGATATTGAGTGTATTGAAAACAAAATAGTGAAAGAGTTAGGAGTTTATAAAAATGGACAAATTATGGGATATTCCTTTCTTCCTCCCAAAAAATTCAAAGCCACATCTCAATCTGCTTGGTGTACAATTTATCTTCATAGAATCAATTGGAACAATGGCCATGAAAAGTATACTGAGCTTGAAAAAATATTGGAAAAATTAAAAGCGCCAGAAACGGAGTTTTTTGCAAAAGGTTATAAAAAATGTAAAATTCTGTCAGAAATTTTGGAAACAAAGGTTACAAAATTGGATGACTACGCATGTCCAAAAGTTCAGAATTTGATTTTCAAAGATGAAGAATATGATTGGAGGTGTAGCAACTACCCATTTCGTCATGCAAATACTCTTCACTGTGCAGAAAGAAAAGCATTTGCATACGGAACATGGACTCGATGTTTTTTTAATAAATTGTAAATTACCTTAATAATTTTGTTTTATCGTGTTTTTGAAATTTAAATGTTAGTCATTATCAATTTTTTCATTCCAGAGTTGAGATGGGTGATGAATGTGACAAGCAATTAAATTTAGGAAATTTTGTTTTTGATGAGGAGAATCATGAACAAAAATCTTGGAAAATTTTTGGACGTCCGTGTAATAGATCTCTTTTAGTGTTTATGTGCCAATTTTTTGTCATAGTTTTAATACTAGCATGTGCAATCGTTCGAATAATGTTATCCACTACATGTAAAGAAACAACTGTTTGGGTAGCAATTTTATCAAGTACAGTCGGTTATATTTTACCTTCTCTAAAGCTATGAATAAAATAATTTCTACCAAAGAGCGAGTTTTTATTTCGCTAGTTGGACCGAGTGGATCTGGAAAATCACATCTTATTTTTGAGTGGTTAAAAATTGGTACATTTCGACCAAAGTTTGACAAAATTTTTTATTTTTATCAACATTATCAACCTCTTTGTGGACAAATGCAAAGAAAAAACCTTAAGTTTATCCAAGGAGTCGACTTTGAACTGATTGAAAACCTTCCCAATAATACCTGTTAATATTTGATGACTCTTGTGAATAAATTTCAAATTCTAAGCAGTTTGTAAAAAGTGCTACTGCTGGAAGACACAGGGGACTGAATACAATATATATTAAGCATAACTTGTTTAATCAAAGCATATTGGGAAGAGATTTTGAGTTACAAAATACACATATAGTCCTATTCAAGTCACCGAGAGATGTTTTACAAATCAATACATTAAGTCAACAACTAGGTCTAGGATCACGATTGAAAGAGTGGTATCAAGATGCAACATCTACTCCTTATGGTCATTTACTCATTGATTTAACTCCAAAAACAGTTGATTTGCTAAGATATTGCACAAACAGTGGTTCAGTTCCATCAAAGTTTTATCTACCAGCAGGAACAGAAACTAAGTTTTTGGACGATGAGCATACAATACGTCTCTATACTCCCAATATTTCAAACATTTTCCCAAAAACTTCAAAAACAATTCATCCTCCATTGTCCAAAAAGTTTAGTAAGTCTAGTAAACTTACTACAAGGCGAGCTAAAGGATCTTCGAAAAGTAGACGTAGTAAAATATCGACGAGAAATATCAGAACTCGCACGAAGAAGAACTTCACTGCATAAAAGGAGAGCTATTTTGAGCTCAACAAAAGAGTTACAATTAATATCTGTTATCACTCCTTTTGTCATTAAACGATTGACATAATATGGATCAGTTTGTTCTAATTCCTTACTCAATTTATCAATCACAAAGCACACTTCCAAAAAAACCAAAGTTGGAACAAAAGCAAGAAAAAGAGGAGATTGTACCAAAAAATTTTGATTCTATTTACAGTGCTGTAAATGCAAAGTTGAAAACGAGTAACAATAAGCACCTTATTGATTTATTTTGAATTCTCCCAGAATTAGACTAAGTCAGTCAGAAAACATCATATTAGATAATCGAGATACAAAAGAATCAATTGTAGACTTTGTGTGTGCACTAAAGCGAAAAAATACCGACTTTCCCGATATTTACTTTACCATTTTGGAAGCAAATCAAATTCCACCTAAACTTGTTGCCAACAAGAATGCCAAAGCGAAAGACAGAGGAACTTGGATCCCTTTCAAAATCTGAAAAGGTAAGTCTGAACAGATTGTATTCTAGGGGTAGAGCTGCGTACGGTTCTGTGCGAAACTTGAGTAAAGCAAGCGGATTGTCAAAAAAGAAAGTAGAACAGTTTTTACAAACCAAGACATCGTATACAAAATTTGGTCCCCCAATCAGACGTTTTCGAAGGCTTCAAGCTTTTTCAAAATATATAAATGAAATTTGGTGTATGGATTTGGCATTTGTGGACAAACTAGCGAGTCAAAACAAGGGAGTCAAATATTTATTGGTTGCTGTTGATATTTTTTCGCGATTTGTCAGAGTTCAATCAATGAAAACTAAATATGCCAAAGACACTTTGCAAGCTTTCAAAAAATGATTTCTCGAAAAAACACTCCTGAAAAGCTTTGGGTTGATAAAGGAACGGAATATGGAGGAATTTTCAAAAATTTTTGCAAGGAAAAAAGCATTGAAGTTTACTCGACCATGAGTGAAACAAAAGCTGCATTTACAGAGAGAGCCATTCAATCATTAAAACACATTATTTACCGCTACATAGAAGATCATGGTGAAAAATTCATTAACAAGTTGCCGCAATTTGTGTCTACAATGAATTGTCGCATCAATAGATCTATTGGGAAATCACCTAGAGATGTCAAGAATACTGATTTCCTCTCAATTTTGTACAATAAACCTCTAACAAGGTATAAGAAACTAAAATTTAAAGTTGGAGACAGAGTGAGAATTTCAAAGAATGATATTCCGTTCCAAAAAGGATATAAACCACAATTTACAGATGAAATTTCGGCAGTCTCTACAAAAAAGCCTCCAACATACATCATCAAAGATCTCGACAAAGAGGAAATTCTGGGAAAATTTTATGAAAAAGAGCTTAGAAAATGTTCTGATTAAAGGTAAATCATTTTTAAACTAAATTTTTACCGATCAGTTGTCATGGATTTTTTCACTATTGAGTTGGTTTCCAACGCTTCTTTTAATTGTTATCCGAATAATAGTCTTAGTTCTTTTACAAATTTTCTACCTGAACAAATACATTTGAAAGGAGAATGGGAGGTTGCTATTTCAAAAATATCATACCCTTCTTTGTACCAAAATGTTACAGAGGGAAAGTTTACATTCGTAGATGGAAGAGAAAGTTCTGAGGAGAAAAGAAAGATTGTACCGATGAACATTGAACCAGGATTGTATCCAAGTATTGTTGCTATAGTTGTAGCCATGAACAACAAAATTCGAGAACGTCTAGAAGCTCAAGTTTTTGAATTTAACGGAATCTATGTATCAGTAGATAAAATTACACAAAAAGTTGCTGTTCATTTACCTGAGAGTCAATCAGTGTTTATAATTCAGAGTGCTGATTTGAGCCACATTTTTGGTTGTGATTTAGAACAAAATCAAACAGGGGTTATAATGAAAGGAAAAGGTCCACATTATCCTCAGTATTCTTACGACATTATAAGAATACATTCCCTAATGATATACAGTGATATTATAGAATATAACATAGTTGGTGATACAAAAACTCCCTTATTGCGTTGTATTCCATTTATCTCCAAAGTGAAGAGTGGAGATATAATTTCTACAGGAATGTACATGAATTATCAATCCTTTACAAATTAACAGTTTAAAAAGCTGTTGAAAAATTCTTTCCATAGTATCAAGATAGAACTAAGAGATAGTACAGGCGAAAAAATTCCTTTTGTGTCCGTAGGAATCACTCGAGTTGTTCTCTTGTTCTGGAAGATTTCGAATAATCATTTTTGATTTAAACTTCATACGAAATGGTTGCTCAAAATTCAGCTGATTTCCCTATTTTTCGAGGACATGCAAGACAGCGTGGAAGAGGTTTTGGAGCTCTTGCACAAACTATTGGGAGAACTGCAATCCCCTTTATTAAAAAACATATAGTACCAGCTGCGAAAAAAATTGGGGCAGATTTGTTTGAAATCGCTGCTCCAGAGATTGGGGAAGTTGTTAGTTGACGTAAAAAACTCAAAACATTTGCAAAAGATGTGGGAACAAAAACAGTTCGGAAACAATTGGGAGGTGGAAAAAAGAAATCTAAGCGTAGAACAGCTAGAACCAGATCAATTTCTCGAAAAAGTAGATCGAAAAACAGTCGCTCTCGCAAAGACATTTTTGACAATATAAAATGAGTGTAAGCCAAAGCCATTTTCGGTACGGGGCTTTTACAAATTCTTCTTTGGAGATTTTTGATAAATTCCCAGTTTTGGAAACAATTATGTCATCTTACACACAAGAAGTATTCCCCAGTACTTCTCTGGATGAAAGCAGTATTGAGTTTGAATTTGAAACGGATCGTAACCTCTACTTGGATATGCGTGATACCCATCTTAGCTTAAAGCTTCAACTATTTAAAGGAAGATTGTTTGATGCTTTCAAAAAAGAAAAAGCAGAACATAAAGCAAAATCGGAGGAAGATTCAGATGAGGAACCACAAACTTACTTAACTTATATAAACAATCTACTACATTCTCTATTCTCGAACTGTGAAGTTTATTTTAACAATACAATGGTTTGTAATGCCAATGGATTATATCCTCATAAGGCACATATATCGAACGAATTCAACTCGTCAGCAGTGAGTAATAAAGGAACTCTTGCTTGTCATGGATACAGTTTTGAAGAAAATCCTGATGCATTTGATATGTATCCATTCACTGATAGAGCAAACTCCTTGGGAACAGGGATAACTTTTTCAATCTATGGGAGGCTCGCCATTGATTTGTTTACTTGCGAAAAACTGTTGCTACCAAATACCAAAGTTCGAATTAAACTTATTTGAGCTAGACCTAATTTTTACATGTTATCTGATAATCCAAATGTTAGTCTGAAAATAGTTGATTGTTCGTTGTTTACTAGAAGAATTTTAGTTGCTGAACCTAATCATCAATACTTGCAATGGAATCTGGAAAAAGAACCTGCTCAATACAATTACATGGAAACTATAGCAAGAACCTTTATCATTCCATCTCGTCAAAACCAGTGTATTCAGGAAAATGTTTCCAATAACGCTCCAATAAGAAGAGTAGCTGTTGCAATGAATACAACTTCAGCTGTTGCAGGTTCTTTTTATGAAAATCCTTTCAATTATCATCAATTTCATTTGAGAGAGCTTATAATTATTCGGAGTGGAAGAGCAATTATTTCATTAGATACAACTTCTCCTTGTCGACCCTATGTTACAACAATGAAAGCAATGCAGTTTAACGAAGATTTTCCAGCTCTTCCTATGGAAGATTTTCGAAATCACTATATTCTAGTTTTCGACTTGACTTCACTACAGGAATCCGCTGAACACTTGCATTATCCAGAACTTAGTGGAGAAAGCTTGAGATTAGAAATGTTTTTTCAGTTTCCCTTGGAGCAAGTAACGGAAGTGATAGTCTTGGGAGAAAGACTATCAAATGTTCAAATTTTCCATCCTAAATTACAATATCATACTTTCTATTTCTTTGTTTTAGATATAAATCAGCTAACATTTGCAAAAATGGATAATTTTTCACTTCTGCAAATTATTGAAGGAATTCCTGAACTTAGGTTCAAGTACATGGGATCTTACCCCTCTGATAAAGTACCTCAACTAACAAAATACTTTTTTGCAATTGTTAACTCAGCTCTAAGCAAGGATAGAGGGGAGCACTGGATCATGATGACTTGATTGGATAAAACTTACTATTTTGCTGATTCTTTGGGTCGGAAAAGAACAACTTATTCCTTTCTAACAAAAAAGTATCGGCGAATGGTTCCTCGAAAGCTACAAAAAACTGATAATTTGTGTGGATTTTACGCAATTTATTCAGCATTTCTTCTTTTTAAATTCTACCAGACAAACTTGAATAATATTCATGATGTGCATGTTTTGAATTTTATAAGTAATTTTATGTATATTTGTAGTTTTTTCATTTGTAAGTGTAAATTATGGCAGTAAGTTTACTATACGATGCAGTGATTTATATACTTTCTTTGTAATTTAAACTTATTTCTCAAAAAACTTGACTTTTTTTTCGATGTCTCTGTAGATTCAGAATAGATTCAGATAGGTAGAAAGTAAAAGTATCTAATAAATTTTTATTAGATCAAATTAAACAAAATCTTATCGTGTTTTGAATTTTTTCGAAAAAATTTTTTTGATAAAAGTTCCAAGTTTTTGCACAAAAACTCTTACCATTGACTTACCATGCACCAAAAAACTAAATACATAACCTTTATTCTACAATCTACACGTAATTAACAATTAACTGTTCCCAATTAGATAACGCGCGCCAAAAACTTTGCGAAAAAAATAAACATTTCCACACAAAAACCAAAAAAATTACGTTTTTCTTACCATTATCTTACCATCACACAAACCATAAAACCTTACCATCGGTATTCCCTATCTTAATACATTGTAGACTCTATACCCAATCTTAATACATAGCATGGAAGACCTGAAGTCTATAACGTATCTTAATACATAGGGTCTTCCATGCCACCCCCCACTTCAGCCTCAACATCTACTACTTACGCCTTTGATATTGAATGAATAAGTTCTATTGATGCTGCGCAAAAAATGTGTTTCCAAAAAATTGACTTTGCAACTTTCCCGAGAAGATACCATTCGCTAACAAAAAAATCAAGGATTCACCGCTTCTGCAAGGACCATTATCGCAACCGTTTCTTTCAGTTGAACTTTGCATCTCAGATTGGATTGTTGAGTTTTGAAGAAAATTCAAAAAGTTTCTAAAAAACAGTCAAAAGTTCTACAAACTGTCAAAAGGTCTATAAGACGGTCAAAAAAATTTGAACAGAAACAAGTTTCGAAACCGGGTCACTCGATTGAACAAAATTGAGAATTGGCACGGTAGTTTTTGCGTTAAGTCAAAAAATTTCAAAAAAACAGTTGAAGTTTCAAAGTTTGACTTGTTTGAAGGCCTTACTTTTTTTAATGAACCAACTGGGCATAGCAAATTATAAAAGTAGGTTTTCAACAAACTGTTGTTACGATTTAACTTATGATATCAGATATGGCAACATATTAAGCAAGAAAAGTCTACAAAAACGGTTAAAAAAAATCAGAAGTTGAAACTTTCGAGAATCAGAGTTTTTCGTATGAAAAAATAGAAAGTATCCCCTTATACAGAAGGGATTTCACGCACCCTGTAGTTCCCATTGAATCTGAAATCTCAGATTTGGAACGGTAGTTATCGAGAAAATTCAAAAACTTTCAAACAAATCGTCAAAAACTCAAAGTTTTGACTTGTTTGAAGGCCGTTTTTTCTCAAACCAAGTGAGCATAGCAAACACAAATGTAGGCCTTTATTAAACTATTGTTTCGATTAAACTTATGTTATCAGATTTTAGAAAAAACGGTCAACAAAGCAAAAAGTTGACGTTCCGAGAACCATAGCTTTTTGTATGAAAAAAGAGGGCGTAGTCGCTCATACAGGAGGGAGTCACCCACCCTGTATTTCCGATTAAAGCTTAAAACTCAGATTTGGGAGGGTAGCTCTCAAGAAAAGTAAAAAAATATTCAAAAAAAAAACGGTCAAAAAGTCCAAACTTTGACTTTTCCGAGAGCCATAACTTTTATAACAAAATCATTCGTGAGCGGCCGCTAATACAAGTGAGCTTCCTAGTGACTTTAATCAACTCTGAACCCATATTATCAGAGTTGACAAGTTAGTTATCGAGAAACGTCAAAAAGATTCATGAAACGGTTAAAAAAATGACTATTCCGAGGGCCATAACTTTGTGTAAAAAATAGCCGCGCAAATACTCTCGCACACACTTTTTCGAAGGCTGGAGAAAGTTTGGCGAGGTAAAGAAAAGACTAGATGAGTTTGCAGGCACCCAGGGAGTCAGCGGTTTTTCCATTCGTACTATTTTTTTTTGAAAATCAACAAACTTCTGAGCAAAAGTGAAATTATTGCAAAAAGTGAAAAAATTTTATCAAAACGAAAACAAAAAGAAATTTCATCAAGACGATTGGTAAACATACAGAAATTTTGAAGAGTACTGAGGGATTGTTAAAATGTGTTTTTCTTTAAAAGACCCAGAATTCGGCCGGTAAAAAATTGGCCAAAACGATTTGGGCCGAGGAATTTTTTTAGCGAAACAAAAAATACTAAGGAAAAACGAAGTCAAAGTAAATAACCTTAAAAATTGTAGACTTAAATAAACCGCTAAAACAAACATTTAAAAATTGCGCGCAGCAAAAAAAACTGTTCCAAGATGTGACAACTAAGCCGACAACAGATGAGCAGACAAATAATTGGCCTAAATTTTTATTTGAAAGAGAATATTTCTCGATTGAAAAAATGGTCTTGGTCAGTTTTGATCTCAGGACCTTTGCCGTCCTAGAAATATTCATTACCTCCTAGCTAAGTTGGGCGGAAACACATAGCTTAAATTTGTTATGAACCAAGATACAAGATACAACTTGTTTAACAGGTACAAGTTGTTAACCCAAAAAAGTCTATATTCCAGTTTGATAACGCTTGCTTATTGCAAGCGTAATAAATTAAGACCTATAAAGCCAAGATAAGCTGAAAAAAAATCAAGCGATCAAAATTATAACCAACGCAAAATGCAAACTTCGATCAAAATTTCGTTTAAAAGTTAACATGCACAAAAAATGTGTTGCAACAGGCCCTATTGAAAAATAGGTCCAGCAGATGAATTTTAGGAAAAAATTTCACGAGAAAAAAGTCTAGAAGACAATTGCAGTACCCTTGCTTATCACAAAGGTAACTATGGAACGACTTTCAAAAAATTTTATATATTTGTCTTGGTTTCGGCTGAATCAAAGTTAATTTAAAGAAAACTGATCTAAGAAGACATATGAGTGCTAAATCAACATCGAAACGAAACTCGAAAGCGGTACCAAGCCTTGCAATTTTTGTGGACACCCGTTGAGCCGAAAAAATGTTTCTTTTTTTACAAAAAACTTAAGTTCAAACAAAGTATTTAGGTCTTACTTCAAAATATTAGGTTTTCAAAAAGTATCAAAACCCGACATCGGACTAATAGGCCGATGGAGATCAGGCCGAAAAGTTTTAAGCAGAATACAATGAAAAAGAAAATAGACGAAAATAAAATTTGAAGTGATAAAATTAAAACCAACAAACAAAAAACAAATTACAAGTCAACGGCCATTCAAAACGCAGACTTTCTCAGAATACGTCTGTTATTTGACAAAAGAACAGCTATGGAGAAAAAAGCTTCTGTCATTGTGTGAACAAATTTCTTTACGAGAAAAAAGAGCATATTTCCCGGTTGCAACAACCTTGCTGATCGCAAGAGTGATAATTTAGGAATTTTTAAGGTTTGGTTCAGTCTGGAAAACATCCAGTACATTTTTCAGCATATGCTTAAAAAATCAACAGCTAATAAAGATAGCCCCTTGGAAAAACATTTTTTTAGCTAATTGAATTGCATTCAGGGAGTCGAAACTTGACTCAATGAAAAGCTCAATGCAAAATTTAGCTTGTTAAGTGTTTTTCTCATCATTATCATAAAATTGACTTGCAGACTAATTCAAGCATAAAAAACAATTGGTCTAACTTATTAAGCCCACCCAATACACTAAACAATAGATCCTCGTGTGATGTTCAAGGAAAAAAGAGCTACCTTATTTTTACTGCTTGACTATAGTTTCAAACAATTGCAGTAGAGGAAGCCGTATTACTAGCAGCATGATTCACTCGTTGATCAGCATTTTCTAGTAGGCAGTTGAATTACGGATTTTGTACAAAAAAACTAACAGCAGTGCTGAAAATACAACTCTTTGATATCTGACGATACATTGATGACTCACCTCTTTCAAGGAAAAGGACCATTGAAACGTTTTTGAACAATTGAAACAATTTTTTAAGAAAAAAAAAATCTTGAAAGATGGTTTTCTTCAGGACGCAGAAAATGTACGAATTTGTTGAACAAAATGTCTATCCGAAGTTAAAGGTTTTCACAATAAGTATTCAACGTCGAATATTTGGCCAAAAAACAAATATTTTTTTTTGATGTAGAACTTGTCTCTGGAACAGGAAAGTTCGAACTATTATTTAATTTTATGCAAAGTTATTCATTGTTTTCCTGAAAGATTTCCGTGCAAATAATCTGTTAATGGGTTCTAAGATTTCTACGCGAGCCTTGGAGTACAATTGAAACTTAATATAGATGAAAAATGACTCGGTAGCTGCAGGCAGACTTAATTGCTTCTTCTTGAGCCATACTTGCGTTTTTGTTGCTTGGGAATCCATTCAAATAAGCACAACTGATCTCTTATTTGACAGTCTAGTGAATGATTAAGTTGAAACAGATGAACTTTTCTTAGGGCATCATGCTTGGCCAGCAGCAGAACCAAACGAATTATTTGTTCAAAACCAAACGAATAATCAAATGCTCTTTTATCATCAACACTAATTAGATCGCTTATAATTATTGCACGTCTTCAATTAGTGCACCAATAGATTTGTAGAAGCTCACTCAAATAAAACTTGTTTGACCGCGTATTCGTAATTTGATTTTCTGTTCCTCTCAAGAAACACTAAACTGTAAACTGTTAGTGTGTCTGATCGAAGTCTTCCTTAAACCAGGTTCCCACCAGCTTCATTTCAATTTTCAAGAAAAATGGATTTTTTTATACTGCCCAGACACCATTGCCGAACTTAGTTAGTATTTCTAAAATAAATATTAATGGCACAACATAGCACAGGTTAAACTAAACCTTGCCACGTTTCGACAAATTTAAAACCAGAAGCGTGACCCCCTTCTTAAGCTGCTGCACACATAGGGACTCTTTAAGGAACGAAGCATCCCTGTGGATAGCCGATACACTGGCGCTTTTCAGTAATGACTCTTCTAGTTTCAAAAATAGACTACTATGCTCAGAATTTCCAGTAGAATAAAACATTGGGTTTTCTCATTTGTGTTAGTTCAATAAAAACTGTCATTCTTAAATGATTTTTGAAAAATCATTGATATTTTACGTAATATATTTTCCCGGATTTTGAAAGCGGAAAAGTGTCCTCAAAATAGTAAATCATTGAGTCATTGATACTTTCTCCAAATGTCTGTTGGCATGTTTCAGATTTTCTTTTTTTTTAACTGCACTAGTTTTATTTTTGCTCACATCGGTATTACAAAATTAATTTTGCTTCCTGATCAACCCCATAAAACATCAAAAACTATTTTCTTTCGTTTAAAACCCCAGGACTGCTTCAAAATTATTGAAAAAGATGTCATGATTTACAGATTCAAACAAGGATTATTTTTTAAGCGTCAATTTATTTGCCAGTGCTTTATTTACAAACTGTCAAAAAAATTCATTCATTTTTACACTTGGCCGATATGTAGAAAACACAATACAAAACAATAACTGCGTCGTCAATTTTGTGAAGTAAGAAATTAATTGAAAATTATGAGAAATAGAAATTAAATATGCATGTAATCTAGTTTTTAAAGAAGTATAAGAAGAAGTCCCTCCTTGATCACTAATTGATCGCTCTTTCTTGGCTTTCGCTCGTAAATTTATTTGTAAGATTAGATTTGAAATTCCTCGACGGTTCTTATTCATCATATCATCATCAGGAGCTACCAGTCCTTTCTAGCTCTCCTTGTCGGCTCTGGACTGAACAGAGCCCAGATTGATACCGGTTGCCACGGTAACACAGAAGGAGAGGACAAAGGCGAGCCAACCACTGGCACACGACCATCCTAGCCACGCCCTCTCGTACTTATGCCGCTCGAACTCCGCCTGGACGAGACTACAGCCGAGCAGAATGCACAGACCTAACAGAACAAAAAAACGTTCATTGAAAGTTCGGAGCAGTGGTAAATTTGGGAAGGGGTGAAGTGAGA
The DNA here is from genome assembly GCF_963678635.1 of Symsagittifera roscoffensis. NCBI lineage: Eukaryota > Metazoa > Xenacoelomorpha > Acoela > Convolutidae > Symsagittifera > Symsagittifera roscoffensis. The sequence goes on along the minus strand of NC_087063.1, from coordinate 54,438,782 downwards.
ATAGAAACGGCAAAGCAGAATCTGCAAATCATTGAATTAGCCCAGAATTGACAATTTCATAAAATTGAGACCATGGCCCTCAATGTAAAATAGTTTCAAGTTTTAAGAAAATTTTTAAAAGTTTATCAAACACCCTTAAGACAAATTCTTTAATTCCAATTACAAATAAAAAAAACTGCTTGTTTTTCAAGCAAAGCAGAAGGTTCGGATCACAGTTATTCAAACAAAAACAAAAAAAAATACATTCAACATAATTCATCATTCGATATGAAAATTTTCTAGACACTGAGATAAAGAATGGACGTTTTTTAAAATATTAAACTGTAAAACCTTTTATTTAACATATATTTAAAATAATAAGCAAATCACGGCTGAATGACCTTTTGATTAACATATTATTCAAAATATTAAGCAAACCACGGCTGAAAGGCCTTTTATTTAATATACACACATGCATATCTACATATCTATACACAGATACATATATTCATATATACACACATTCATATATACATACACATACATAAATTCATATATACATATATGCACACATTCATATATACATACACATACATACACAGACACGCACACACACACACGCACACACATATGTATTGACCCGTATTTGTAAGAGCTGAAACTACTTAGAGTTTCAGCACCAGAACAAATTGAATAAATCTTAGACTACAGTTGTTCTCCTTCTGGATAAACTCCAAGAACTAACTCGTAAATATCAGTATACACTAGATCTATTGAGACTAGGAGATATAAGAGTAAGGTGAAGATTGGTATTAGACTAAGAAGTTGCACGAATCTATCCGGCCGAAAATAAGATAGCGTGACAAGCAGACGGTGTACCTTATCTTGGATCTTTAAAAAAAACTGAACTAAATCTAAAATTCTGATTATCAAGGCTTATCCTTGGATCAAATAGAACAATTTTGTTCTCCCCCTCCCATATTAATTAGTGTCTAACGACCTCAAACGTCGATTCACTACCCAACCCGTATTAAAGACCCAGAAGTAACAGAAATTTTCAAACAGCTAACCATTCTAATTAGGATAAACAGTGAAGAACTTCGCTTACTCATCCTTCACTTGATCCCCTTCCTCTTAAATGACCCAGGCTAAAACACTTACAATAAGTAAGTAATAAAATATTATCTAATGAACTACTGGCGTTCTAATTATACCTGAACCTTGTGGATCGATTTACTATTCTCCAACCCTTGATCAAAAATCACAACCCCTAAGTAAGATTAGGTTAGTCTACCATAACTTAGAATTATTCACGAGAAGGAAAAAATCATTCTCACGAATCGATATATGCTTTTATCTCCAACCCGACAAATACGCCCCAAGTTCAGCTAACCAGAATATTGCATCCATCATCCTAAACCTTGTGTCAAGAGACAAATTAGGAAAAAAAAAACAAACAATTATATTACACAACTATATAATTAACGACGAAAGATACGACCTCGTAATCACACCACACAGACAAACAAAAAGATTCATAAGAACAAAAAGACAAACACTAAGGAAGAAAATTATTAACAAAACAAAACAAATTATTAGGAAACGAGTTTCAAAACGAAGAAACGCAGTCTCAGAATCAGAAACAAGCGCAAAACAAAACTCCACAATTTAAAAGACTCAATAAAAAAAACCAACAAATTGACGATCAAATATACTTTTCTGACTCAGAAACCACGTCACCAGCATAAATAAAAGAACAACGTAGAATAAAAAAGTCATATACAAACAAACCAATACGTCTGTACAATTGGAATCAACCAATGAGACACATTAAAAATTACACGCTAACAGTGATACAGCAGAAAAACGATTCGAAATGAAGAAAACCTAGAAGATTCAACACTCCCATTTTTATTACATCCACAAGCTGAAGCTCGAGGACAGGTACAATTTTGCCAAAATTTAATCATAAATTTATTCGAAAAAGGAGATAGTCCATGCACAGTAAAATTTCCCGATGTAAAAATAAAAAGAACACTTCTTGACCACTATCTCAAAGGCATATGTAGTTTCACATCACAATATGGAATCTACACAATAGAAATCAGTTCACAAAACGCATTTCATGACAAATATCTCATTCAAACTGATGACGTAGATATTCAATTTTCAAAAGTTTTTACAGAAAACATAAAAAATATACAACATCAAAACTGACAAAGAGCAAATTCAATACTCACAACCGATGTATTTTCACTTATCTATAGCTATTTATCTATAATAGAATTGAAAAAACCTCAAGGCGATTCACGAACTCAAAAATCTCGACATACAACCGTACGCCAAGAAATACATATATTTTCAAAACTTTTAAATGCAATCAGTGAAAAAATAACTAGAAACGAAATAACACATGTTAAACACGATTCACAAAAAATCTTAGCATGGTTGATAATCGATTATTTTGTTCATAATATTGATCTTATCGCACTAGCAAGAAAAAATTTTAGACCACAAAATACAGATGACGAAACCATATTAGCAGAACAAACAGATAATGTTTGGGACCCTGAATGGTCTCAGGAATCATTTATTTATATACCAAAAGATATATCAAGCCAAGCAATAGGCACAATCTCTATTCACAAAGATTATGTTAAAGTATACCAACTTACAATTGACGCAACACCTTTAAACTATAATTCATTCTTTCCTGAAAGAGCACGAAAATTTAGTCTAAACTCTACTTTCATAGATCAAGACAACTTAAACGGAAAAAGAAACCTTACACAACAAGATGCACAAACCACATCACATTTCGTAAATGAAGAAATAGTTGAAACAATAACAACAACAGAAGCACAACAAAGCATTTCAACTATTCAACCCAATTTTACAACTCCAAACCATTATACAATACACGGTACAACCCTCTGTTGCTCAAAAATATTCACAAATGGATTACCAAGCGTTTCGACCAGTAACAAAACCATCATATAAACAAAAAACATCACATAGAAATAATTTCGCAGAACATAATTATAATTATGAAAATAGATCAAAAACAACAAAACCTTCTAATATGAATACTCAGAACTTCTCATATTCACAAAGTAACAATAAACCACAACCAACTTCAAACTCAAAAAATTTTTAATGATCAACAATGATCTTCACAAGATCAAAGTGAAAATTACCCATTTTTTCAATGAAATAAAAATAATACAAACAGATACCATGCTAGAAATCAACCTCCTATTTAAACAGCTATTTATTTTCCATCAGATGATGAGGGATATTATAATCAAAACCATCAACGACTTTATTTAAGCCAAAGACCTCGTTCTTACAGTATTGATCAACCAGATATTTTCGAACCATACACACGAGATGAACATATACGACAACCAAGAAATAATCCAACATCATACAATAATATTTTTCAACCACAACACCCAGTCAATACACAATCTTACCAACCAACTTAAATGCATAACGACATCCCACTGCCATATCATTTACAAAAACATGAAATAACAAGAAGTCAACTTACAAACTTTTCTCAAATACTAAATGCCGCAGAATCACTACAAATGACTATGAATCCATACCTAATGGGTGGATCATCAATATCATCGAATAAGCCACTAATGGTGTTTACAGGCACAGATCCTGAATACTCTGTAGAAGATTAGCTAAATGCAGTCACAGCAAACTTAATTATAAATATAGGACCTGAACAAGTAAATACGCCGCTTCATCAAAATTGGATACATAGACGCACAGCCTTAATCCAAACCACACTTGACGGCGCAGCCCAACAATGGTTTTCAGTTTTACCCAAAGAAAAAAAATCAGATTAGAAAAGATTCAAACAAGAATTCTCAAAAATGTTTGATTCTGAAAGAAACAAACAACAACAAAGAGTTTTATGCAATGAAATTCGTAGACTGCCAAATGAAACAATTGAACAACTTGCAGTAAGAATTGAACCAGTAGTCCGAAAAGCATATTCACTCAATCCGCATGATTATAAAAATACAAAGATAACAGAAATCTTAATGATGACTCCAACACCTCAATTACGAAAAATAGCAATAAAAAAGAGAGCATCACATCCTTCCTCAATCCGAGAACCAGATTTAGACTTTAAGAAACTAGTAGATAAACTAGAACAAGCAAAAATCACTATGAAATTAGAAGAAACAGAAAACCCAAAGCTACAATATGTCAACAACATCCAAACCGCTACTTCACAAATAAGTCATATTCATGACTCCGATAAAGAATTATCTAAAAAAATCACTGAAATCTTAAACATCTAGGAGAAAAACCCAAATTTTAATGGTAAACCATCATTCAAAAATGGTGCAATTATTGCCGAAGATACGGACACAGCATTGCCGAATGCAGACAAAAACAAGACAATCAAAATAAACCACAAAAAATAGAGAACCAACTAAATCATTTCATCAGTACATGAAAAAAGATCGAAATTTACCCAACAAAAACATTCATAGTAATAATAATTCAGGAAAATCACTTCCAAATGAGTCAAACTACTCTAGACAACACCCACCTTATAATACGAATTATCGAGGACGATCACCAAACCAAAGAAATTCACGAAATTTCTCACAAAACAGATATAGTCGATCAAACAGTCGAAATAATCAGTATCGAAATAACTATTCAAGATCAAATTCAAACCGACCTGAATTTTCGTTTGCTACCAGTTGCCATTCAAATTCTAGAAATAGATATTATTCAAATGATCGATCTAGAAACTCTTCATATAATAGAAATAGAAATTTTTCCAACGATAGGAATAGAAACTATTGAAATGATCGAAATCATTAATATCAAAATAATAGATCACCCGACTATTCTAACAACAGATCAAACTATCAAAGATCAAAATATTATAATTATCAAAATAGATCACGCAACAATTCACATAACAGAAATTCAAGTTATAACAACAGACAAAGAAACTACTCTCACCACATAGGAATAACACAACAAAATTATAGAAGTAGTACACCTAAACATCAAAGGCAAATCAATCAAGTACAAACAACTGAGGAAACTCAACCAGACCCCCCTGGTATTAATAATACCAAAAGCACAGAATTGCAATTAAATCACATAAATTGCGAATCCACAGACAGTGAAAGTGACACAGGCAATGCAATTTCAATTAACATGATACATGTTGAAAATGACTACGAACCTATTATATACGAACAACCAATACATTCCCATATCAATCAAAACCATGATTACTTCCTCTTAAATTATTATACAAGACCTATAAGCAGTTACAAGACAAAAGAAAAAATAGTAGAAGAAATAACAGAAAAACCCACAGAATGTTCAAGCACAAATAACATTTACCAAAATATACCTAAAGAAACGCAATTATCAAAATAAAAAAACTTGGACAATCCCACTCCTTTTATAATCCAAAGAACTTCAAACGTCAGACCTTCAAAATGATTTTTTAATAGATTCCGGAGCGGAACCAAACATCATTAACATCTCCACTTGGAATGAAATAAAAATTTTACATCCAAAATTAATACCCTTCAAAACAACAAGCAGGCTAGCAACAGCATCAAGGATCAACCTTATCAAATGGAAAAATCCAACTTTTACTTGTTCCCACTCGAACAATGGAACAGAATAAACTTTTGAGCAAACCATTTAAACAAACCTTCCATATCACAGATATAAAACATTATATCATTGGAATCCCATTTATTACTGAATATATACCAACTATAAATATCTTAAACAGCAGAATCCATATAAAAGATAAATACACAAGAATGAAAAACACAGCTTTAACATTTTTTTCAAAGAATAAACAAACAACCACAATTTTTCTCCGAATTTTACCCTATATACAATCATGAACGGAAACACCTGAAACAACTAACAGGTTATATTTATAACTTCTCAATCAAACAAGTTCACGAATACAATAAAGAACAAAATAAATATCTCTATATGTCTGACCTTGAATTCAGACCAAGTCATAAATTTTTCCGAGTAACAATTTCATCTATCAAATACATGAAAAACTCAAACTCAGAGATGATTTCTTACATGTATATAACAATTCTCCATATAAAATAACCCTACCTCTAGGACTCTTAGGTTATTGTGAAACTAACGCAACAATTTCTCCCACAAAGGAAGTATCGTATAGAGTAAATAATATTTTACAACTATTAGAAATATGTCAATCAACAATTCTTGACGAAGAATTATCGATAAATAATATATAAAGCAATGAAAAACGAAACACAGACTAGTTCACGAAAACACTTTACTTTAAACAAACATTTCAAATATCAAAATACACAGAAGAACAACAAAAACTCTTAAATATGTTCAATTTTCAACACTCTCAGATAACACAAAAAGATTTTGAACAATTAGATGATTTACTATTGAAATACCCAAAAGTGTACGCAACATCTAAATTTGATGTTTGAAAAGCAAATTCACCACTGCATTTATCTCTAAAACCTGATGTAGTTTTCAAAAAACAACGAGCAAGTAAAGTCCCAATTCACGTACAAGACAAAAATAACCAATTACTGGACATACTAGAACAAAATGAAATCATTTCTCCAGCAAATAAAGAAGAATAGCCAAAAGGTAACACATTTATAAGACCCGTTATCATTTTAGCATAAGGAGAATCATTGAAACTAGTTCTAGATGCACGATACCTCAATTCACTCATTGATGAATCTAAATGTAATTGGCCTATTGAACCAATTTAATTAATTCTCACAAAAATAAACGGTAAATATTTCACAACAGCAGATATGAAAAGTGCATATAATCGAGGCCGTTAGACGAACAATCATGACGATTGACCCAATTTGTTATTGGAAATCAGCAATATGAACTCAATAGATTATTCTATGTAATTTCCCTAGGACCAGCAGTATGCTCAGAATTCATGAGTAAAATTTTCCGACCACTCATACTCAATAAAAATGGAATCACATATTTAGACGATTTTTTATGCAATCACAAACAAAAGAAGAAATGTTCCTTGTCTTAGAAAAATATCATCAGATATTACTACACGAAAACATGAAAGCAGCCGCGGATAAATCACAATTTTTTCTAACACGTGTAAAATTTCTTGGACATATTATAGAAAGAAACACTATAACTCCATTAAAATCTCGCATAGATGCAATCCAAAAACTTCAACCACTGTCCAATAAAAAAATTACAAGAATTTCTTGGAATGTTAAACTTCTTAAGTAAATACGTATATAAAAAGCAGTTGTACTTAAGACCATTCTACAACATCTTTAGACAACAGAATAATTTTGAATGGACAACAGAACATCAAACACGGTTTGAAGAAATCAAAATTCTTCTCACTGAACAAGTATCAAATACTATTCAAGATCCCTATCAACCATTTTATGCTATGTGCGACGCCTCTAACTTTGGCATCGGTGCAGCATTATTACAATCTCATAACGGAACGAACAAAATGAACCTCATTTATGCAAATTCTAGACTATTCACACAAGCTGAACTTAGACTCTCTACCCTTGTGAGAGAATGCACAGCCATAATATATACACTCACAGAATATGAACTTTTAATACTTGGATCAAAATACCCAACTGTTTTATTTACAGATCATAAACCCGTAATTTTCCTTTTTACACAAAAATCAAACCCAAACCATAGAGTTTATCGACTTCAACAAAAATTAATGAAGTTCCCAAACTTACACAAAGTTTGAACAGCAGGAAAAAACCTCGCACTAACCAATACTCTTAGTAGAAATACACCACCTGAATTATTAACAAGGAAAACAACAGTTGAAATACCACAAAATATAAAATGTTATCTCGCCAAAGATGAAACTTCACCACGATTACAATGCATATATGCAGCAAAAACTGACATAGATAAATCACACATTAATAATCTACAACACTTTCTACTATATTTCGATTGTCAAAACAATCACTACAAAGTAGATCTACTAGGAAAATCTACATTTAAACCAATATCATATTCATCATGGATTAAAAACAATACACAGCAAAAACCAATCAAACAAAAAATATACTAAACAGATCTATTCCCTTTAATAGAAAAAGAAAACCTAACTGATAATATAAACTTATCAGGTCCACCAAATAATGACTCAAAATATACAATAAACCAAGTCTTTAACCTCCATGACACTCTAGATACAATACCTCTATCAAAAATAAAATTGAAAACATTTTCCTCCCAATAACAGAAAAAAATACTCAAATTATTACAGAAACATCAAAACCTTGACCCAGTTATTAGACAATTAAAATTTTGGCACAAATATAAAACCAAACCAATTAAAGCCGATATCACCATTCTAGGAAATAAAACCCTTCTTGGATATTTCAGAAAATTTAATAATACCTCTATCAACGAGAATACAGATATTTTAGAGTATCAAACATCTAATCTCAAAAGACCCCGTCTACCTTTAAGTATGATGCTTATAGCTTTTCATACTTCCCACTCATCACACACTAAAGGACCCTGAGAATCAGAAAAAAAACATACTCCAATTTCATTCAAATTTTTTACTTTCCAAATGCACTAATTTGGATTGAAGTTTTATGCAAAGATTGCATAACATGCCAATTAAACAAACCCTACCCAAACCAAAAACAAATTGCAGAAAAACAAGATTTTAAAGAACAAAGTCTATACTTCAATCACAGAATTTCATTTGATACGAGAGGACCAATATCACCATCCTCAGAAGGAAACTCATAAATAATGGTCATAGTCGACGCAATTACACACTACGTAACATTTAACCCAGTACTCCATTGTAATGCTTACTATGCATATACAACACTTTATGAACATTGGATAGCAAAATTCGGATTACCCGAAATCCTTGTTACAGACAATGGCAATGAATTTATAAACAACGAAAATATCACACTATGCCACTTTTATAATATCAAACACAAACCACGCACATCTCATGCACCCTGGACTAATGGATTAGTCGAAGGCATGAACCGTTCATTACAAGAATATCTCAGATGTATCATTAACGGAAATGACACACGATATACTGAATGGTCAACAGATGTAAAACTATTCCCCTTATCTTATAATTCACATATCACAACAACTTTAGGACAGTCATCCTATGAAATGGTTTTCAATCAAAAACCACAAAAACCGATAATGTTCACAGCAAATTCTTCAAAAATTAAAAAAAAGGTTGTTGTCAACCCACTAAAGAATCAATAAGTTATAATCTACCACTACATACCCACGATGATCACTCTCATCATCCACAAATTTTAAAATTAGCTTCCGGTACACACACTAAATGGATTTTAAACAGAGACAAAAAACATGAAATTTATCAAAAAGTAACAAAAAAATTATTACAGAGACAAAATATTAATTCCCAAATAAATTTTCTCGATTCACACCAGCTACAAACTTGAATATCGGAACATACGTTTCAATTCCAAATTTTTTAACACAAAAAGGAATTTCTTAAAAACTACAACCACTCCGAAAAGGACCATATCAAATAATTGATAAACCCAGTGATGCAAAATACACACTTATGGACCTAAACAAAAAAGAAATTGTTCAATACCGGAACAATCTTTTACCTTTATCCGAAAGAGTACGCTCTTCGCGAACTGACTCAATTATACTCCTTTACAGGTCTCAAAGTATTCATATTAACTTCGATTACAAACAAAAGCAAAGCACAGATATGAAATCTATTCAAAAACCATTATATCAAAACAATTAAATAAGAACTTTTAAAAATAACATCTCAAAATTTAGACAAGAAAAAGATAACTCGAACAGAAAGAAAAAATCGAAAACTAGAAGAAACAATTCTACCACAAGATCAAAAAGAAAAATCTCAACATAGACAATCATCGCGACTTCGAATTCAGCCACGAGAAGATTATAAAACATTCATCCCACAATCTAAAACATGAAAGAAAGTTGAATTTCAGAAACCACTTTAAAATTAATTAACATTTTCACCTCTTGAAAGATCTTTTAAACACCCGTACATTTTCTCAAAAATCATGCTGAAAAGCACTTCAACAAACTAGTTCAAATTCAGCCAATAAGAACCTTTCCGAAAAATCACCTTATTTTTGACACGACTTCTTTAGCCGACAAACAATCACCTTCAAGCGTATCTCTAACTAAAACTAAAAGACCTCCAGGTCATAAATAAGCAAACCGCTGAAAATTTACACCTCAAATAAACAAAACCTCAACATTATAACCCTCCCCTATCAAGTAGAACGAAGATCAACGATATTGTCCCAACTTAGACCTCAAAACTCCCTCAAGCAAAAATATTAAATTAGCCTAAAGAACAAAATGGACATGATCATTTAACCTAAAGTACGAATATCTCTTAGTTACCCCCAATCATCCAATAAAAAAAACAAACCTAGGAAAATCCTTACAAGCCCTCAAAACTTCTTCCCCCTCACCAAAAATTGCCGAAACCCAACCCACTTGTCAAAAAAAACAATAAATAATCCGACCACACTCAAATTTAGACGCAAAAAAAATTAAAAAAAAATTCCTCAAATGCTTCTTTCACAAACAGTCAGCCATATTCAAGATATACTTTCAAAAATTTTTTCAATCATTTCTATTCTCTAGCACAAACATTCATAAATTTTTCAAAAATCCTTGACCACCTCCTCAGGTACGATACTTCAAAAACTATCTAAATGTTCCAACATCTATTCAGTAGAACAGATATTTCTCTTATATTTATAATATTTCTCACAATTCTGACATGCCTCATAATGACAATATGCATATGTATAAAAAAGGCTACCATAACTTTCGCATTAGCAACGATACTTTTCATTCTTTTCATCGAAGAATATTTATTACAAAAAACAAAATTTCTTCGTAAAAATATTTTTAAAATTTTTCTAAAATTGCTAATCAACAACCCCCACACCAGTCCTCACTAACAACATTCCAAGAACTTCCAACAACACCAGCAAATAATCAAACAAAAAACCCTCAATCATCAACACGCATCTCTTTTCAAGACAATCCATATACATTTGAAGAAAGAAACGCACGATTGTCCGAACCACTAGAACCAGCAATTCGCCAAGCACCTCTAAGCGAACCACAATACGAACCAGTATATAATATATACCCCCCTCTCCAACAAGATCTTAATATAGCAAGACAACAAAGTCAAAATCAAAACACGCTCGAAATAACCAGACAAATTATACATCCAAGACGAAATAGAAATTTGCAAATTCCCAGAGTTCAATTCAACATACTTCATTCGCCAATAGCAAATCCTATAGAACTCTCCAGTAGTACAATTCAAAGTACTACCCAGACCGCATCACAACAAAACACATCAAACATCGCATCAGATTATTTAGGTTGAACCCCTACATCTGAACAAATTCGAGAAAATCCTTTTAATCCCCCAGCTACTACAGAACATCTCCCATATTGAATGACACAAGTTTTCAGAGTGAACCAAATTTAGTGAACGATCTACTAGACGCTTCATCTGACACAACTTTGTCACTAACAGAAACACTCACTCCCCTCAACCCCTTCCTTAAGTCAAATCTCACAACCACCATTTACTCCAAATTTTCCTACAAATCTCGACGCTAGATATCGAGAACATTACACCAAAAACGTACCCCTATGATTTGACTGAAATACAATCGTAGCACCGCCTCCATTATTTGGTCAACATCACGAAAGTAACAGATTACACAACTGGGCACTAAACAGATTACAATACCGACAAGATATCCACAAAGTTATACAAGAACATAGCATACAAACACTTACACAGGATTATCTGACACTAAAATTTGAAATCACAGCTAGACTAACTAATATAATACTAATTATAACCACAGAAAATCATCTACAAATACGATAAGGTATACAAAAAGGACAATTGGATATATAACTTTTTATAATCCATAATCAGGACTATCATAAACATGTATCTTCTAAAGATACTAATTTTCCAGACCCTTATCTTTCTTAATTTCTCAGAACCCGATCATAACAATCCTTCCCCCCGAACAGGAACCCAGGATTTACTAGTCACACACTATAACTGAAGAAAATGAACAAAAAACATTTCACAAATATGCAATAAATCAGATCACTCAAGGCGAATCCGAGCCACAAGCTATAGAAACAACAAGCATTATAGCTGCACTTTACTCAAAAGCACGAGCTACAACACTAACAGGTTATAAATTCACAGCGACATTTTCCGAAAAGAAAGTACATTAATCTCAAGTCTCAAACAGAAATAAGAATAGACAAGATTATGAATCTTTCTACCAAAGTAATATTTACATCTCAGCCCTGATGATTGTAAAAACAAACTTAGCTAATTAAAAATTACATCAAACAAAGACACAAACAGAAAATTGGTAAACTTTCAAGTTTTTCCGAACTTGAAAGATACCAAGGTCATATAAAACTAGACAACAAACTTCAATTCCACGGCGCACATAGAAGATTAACTTACGATCTCCATGATAAAAAATGGATACCACACATCGGAATAGACAATCCCTCAAATAGTAAAGCAGACACTAAAAATAAAGGATACCAAGAAATAATGTTTTTTTTTATTGGAAAATACAGTGTTTAGAAGTTTTTAGAAAAAATATCACTTTTTTTATAAACATGGGAAATCTAAACACTATCATAAAACATGGTAGGATCGGGCGCCAAAAATTTTTCTGAAACTTACCATCTGAAACCTTACCATTTTAATACGTAGGAATCCTATTCTCTATCTTAATACATAGGGAAATCTATTCCCTATCTTCATACATAGGTTGGTGACCGGATGGTCTTATCCCTATCTTAATACATGGGGGTCCCCCTCTCCCTCACTCATATACTACTCCCGCCCACTAATCGTCCAACACGAATTTCTACAGCCCGTTGAAATCTCGATCCTAGAATTCATCCATAACACCAGATATAACAATAAACTTTATAAACTCATCCAAAATACACCTTATAAACTCCCACCTAGCACTGAAGAGCACAAAATCATTAGAGCACTCGAATTGCTTTGACCACTTCTCCAAACTAGATACATCATTCGTTTGATAGCTATATTACTAACATCATCAGAAATCTTCCACGACGTTTTTCCCCACGGATTCTTCACACACGAATAAGGTAATATGAATTTTAAAAATTATACTAACCAATAGAACAAAAACTAACCATTCTTTATAAATGTTTTCTCTTTTCTCTAGTCTTCACAGGCAGGATCATCAATCATCTACAAAAAAAAACGAAACAAAAAACAAAACTTTTTTCTGGAATCATAATTTCATATTAACCAATTACAATAAATGAAGCAGTAAAATTTACCCCCAAAACAGCAATAAATTGATAAATAAACTCTTTTCCCATATGCAGTATTTATTCCTATAATGAAAATAAATTGATAATTTCAATCCCCCAAATAAAGCCGTAAAATTAATCATTTCAAAGTAGTAAATTAATAAAAATTGCCTGAAAAACTTAAGCAGTACTAACCTTTTCAAAGACGCTTCTTTGTAGTTAAATATTCACTCGCCCACAATCCTATCCACAATCGCACAGCTCGCCCACGAGGAATTGTTTAAAATAATGAATTTAAGTTTTAACTTTCACTGATAACAACTCTAACCAGTTTTAACACATTTCAAACTTTCCTTTAACCCGGCTGGAAACGAATTATATAATGATCCAGACTAACCAACGCAGCTTACTAAAGACCACAAAACCACAACCTAACAGCATGACTAAGAAAAAAAACCCACGGTACCCAAACCGGATGAAAACCAGCTTAGAACTGGATAAATTATTCTTTTGAAGACTACTTTCAAGTCTGAACATAAAAGAACAAAACACAATAAAAGTCGAGAGACAAACCGAAAACAAACAATTTGAATTTTGAAGAGAAGGACACAACCAAGACAAAAATGAAAAAACCAGTAATAAAAAAGGCACGAAAAATGAACACAAAAAGGACTCTCCAAAAAAAGAGCATGAATTTATACTCCACTCCTGGCCTAACCCACCAGAGAGGACGTCCTGAGCATGCTCTAAAGCCGGCCTACCCCACCGTGCTACATCCACGCTTTGTGACCCACACTCCATTTTTGACGAGAGTTACTCAAGGGTGAGTAGCTCTTAAAAATAACCGAACTAAACAAGAACGCTTTTGCGATAAAATTAATACAAGATCATAACTAAAAACAAAACTAACAAAGATTTGTATATGTAAATAAAACAATGCAGTATATAGATTACATACAGCCCAAAGACGAGCAGCAAGGGACTTGACAACCCAATCACACCCCAACTACGGAATGACAAAACACACCCGACATGCTGCCTACAGTCACTACACAAAAGATTTAAAGTACGACTTGGCATCGCAACAAGGCCATTGAAACAGAACAATGGCCATCTCGATGTTCAAGTATACGTACAGATCAAAGTCACCAGGCACTCCATCCAAAGTCAACTACATGCCACCTCCGAACGAGATTGGAACATTGCTATTCTCTGATAAATCAAATCAACACTCATCACAACCGATCAGAAATCATGATACGATCTCCCGAAACGATCGTGATAACAATCTTTCTTCCTAATCGGAAAAAAGAATATGCTCGCAAGTTCTAAAGAAAGACACATCATCCATCCTCCACAACAGTAGAACACTGAAGAACTAAAACTCTGTAAACCCCGGATGGGTGGAACCAGATCTAAACTAGAATTTATTATTGGATATGATTCTGATATTTTATCTCTATAAAATATTGAACACTAACCAATCACACTCCATCAAACTAACAATCCACTTATTTGTAAGTGCTGAAACTACTTGTAGTTTCAGCACCAGAGCAATTTGAATTAAACTTAGAATACAGTTGTTCTCATTCTGGAAACTAACTCGCATAAATCGGTGTACACTAGATCTATTGAGACTAGGAGATATAAGAGTAAGATTAAGATTGGTATTAGACTAAGAAGTTGCATGAATCTATCCGGCTGAAAATAAGATAGCGTGACGAGCAGACGGTGTACCTTATCTGAAATTACTCTGAGTTGACCAAATAACATATAAATGTACAAATGTATACATGTGTATGTGTGTATATTGATTTGAAATAAAGGACATTCAGCCGTGGTTAGCTTAATATTTTAAATAATATTTTAAATGAAAAGCCTTTCAGCCGTGGTTTGCTTAATATTTTAAACAACGTGACGGGAAAAACCAGTTTAAAATTCTTGCTAGAAACATTTAAAGTGATTTATGACTCTCGAATTCGTCTGACTTTTTAGTCTTGCCTGACTTTGCCAAGGAGCTAAAAGCTGATTCCTACGAGAACTTGGCCCGATTCAATGTTTTATTTTGTGGATCCGCTTCTTGTAGTGTATAACATGAAATAATATTATAATAAAATAACTAACTAAGAATGCTCTTTGCGATGACTTGCGGAGCCAGTTTTCCCTTGATTGATCCGAAGGCGTGTAGGAAGGTCACACAGAGCACCGGCCAGCAGATGCAAGCACTTCCTGTCAAGAAGATTCGCCCTGCCTGCACCAGTCCTGTGTTCACTTCTACAGAAACAAACATAGCCAATCGAAGATTGGAAAAGAGTAATGAACACAGGTAAAAAAAAAACATTGACTTCGTTTTAAAAAATCTGAACTTTCGAATTTCAAAGAAAAAAAATAGATACCCTTTAAGCTCTATGATATCCTAGAACAATTTATTATTGGCGCTTTTTGATATCATGAACCCAACTTGAGAAAACTGGATCAATAGGTAAAGTTTTTATTCCGCTGAGAAATCTTGAAAAAAAATTCACTTTCGAAACTAGAAATCGTTCATGTTTCTTTCGCGCCATTTCCAAACTCGTATTTGGAGAGTGCTATTTACGTCACTTTCAGCAGATGAAATCAAATTGAACTCAAAAAGTGCATATATACCTAAGTGCATTCGAAAATGCATCAATATGTATGAATGCACATCTGTAGTTATTAGAGACTTAAGACTTTTGCCCGAAAAAAAAAACATTAAAAAATCAGCAAGACCTATAAAAGAGTCTTCGCTACGTTCATTACTCTTAAAAACATTAAAATAGCAGCAGTGTAAAATAAAAAGAAAAAAAAGTAGCAGCAGTGTAATAAAAGACTTCAAATACCCAAATGAGAGATACACATACCGGTTCAAACACCCGCATTTAAACGGAACAGATCTCAACTTTGCCAGGAATCTCTTAAGTTTTCGCTGTTTATTAGCCAGACAAAAAAAAATTACCGAAGCGTACCTTACGAATTACAATTCCGAAGACACCATCAGGGTTGAAGTTTGCACTTCCATACCTATTAGATGATCAAATTATATCCTAGTAGACCCGTTTGTGAGTTTGAATCTATAACAAAAAATAAGAAAGTCCGGTCGATGTGCAAGCTGCTAAATACAAAACAAAAAACATTGAGAAGAATTTTGTTTCCTCTTTGCTCTTTACTGTTCGCTGTTTTATTTAGCGATGGGAGAAAAGGAGGAAAAGAAAACTCCAAAAATTAGTATATAACTGAGCTCACCTCATGTAAAAAAAAAACAAACATCTTTCTTCAAATAGACTCTCTTGATTGGCGATTGGTGATAAGTAGTATTGTATCGTGTATTGGTGGTCTTAAGGGTGTCCTCCATAAGGGGGTCCTAATAGAGATCAAAATATTAGGAAGTGGTTCTTTAACTTTTTGAAGGACCCTCCCTCATCCCAGAAATTTGCAAATGAACGAAACTTCCGAGCCACCTAGCAGAAGACCCCCTACTTAGGATCTTGCTAGGCTTCGTTTAACAACAAGAGACACGATACATAATTCCATCTTATTTCAATTTTCCAGGGTAGCGTAACTGTTGGCAGCAATAAACTATTTTCTGAACTTGTCCTAGATTTTACCGTGAAAAAGCATTACTCCGAAAAAACTATCCAGGGCTGCGGCCTTTCTAGGCAAAGCATTAGCTAATCATAAAATTAACAAACTTTGAAATGAAATAGCAGAGAACTTGGTGTTCTGAAGACATTGATTATTAACATTTACAAATTAGGATAAAAAACTGATAAAAAATTTGCAAAATCCTATAAAAATTTGAGAAATGATATCTTAGTATGACGAAGAGTGAATAACTGACCGATTAAGAACAACAGAAGCATGAACTACACAACCAGAGAGAAAACTGAAAACTTGAATTCTTTGAAAAAAAATTGATAAAAACAAACACATAGATCAAACGCGACAAAATTGTTGTTCAACAAACTCAGTAGAGCATTTAGCATTTGTTGAAACTTTGAATGAGTCACCATCAAAATGTCTAAACATCGGGACAAATGTTTTCTCGATTTTTCTAATAAATTCAAGTGAGCTTTATTAGGAAAAAGTCGAATTTCATTTAAGTTAAATGAGCACCTGGAAAAGAACAAAACTAGTTTGTAGGAGTCAGAGATTGAAAAGACAAAAAACAGGGCACTCATTAGTACTTATGGCTGTCAAACTGCAACAACTTAACAAATTTTTCCTCTTATCTGAGCCTCCCGCATTATAAGTCCAGATAAGTAAATATGAAAGACCAACTGATGAAAATTGAATAACAAATACCAAGTTTGCGTTGCTTGAAAATAACCTTGATAAACAAGCATTCCTGCTAGTTTGCTTATTAAAACCTTGATAAACAAGCATTCCTGCTAGTTTGCTTATTAAAACCTTGATAAACAAGCATTCCTGCTAGTTTGCTTATGATTTAAGAAAAATGCATTTAAATAATTGAACTCAACTTTCGAAACTAGAAGGTTGATCACTTTTTTCGTTATCTTCTCACTTTTGCGGTTTGATAACGGAGTTCGTCTACCTTTATTCAAACGTATCAAAACAAGTGTAACGTGAAACCGCAAAAAAAATCAAACTTGAGCGTCAATCAATAATTTCCTGAAAAAAATCAGCAAGGCACGGCTCCTGTTTGAAGATATTGAACTTGATTTTTTAAAAAAGTTTACAAGTTTTTGAACAATTTCTGCTGACCAGGCCTAGTTTAAAACCGAAGGTATGACTTGGTCAAAAAAGAGAAGAGATATCTACAGTAAAATTAGAGGCTGCTGAACGCAATCTTGGACAATTTTGGCTAACCAATGAGTAACAAAAAAACGTGGAGAAACAAAACAGTGATGATGATGATAAAACGCAAAAAAAAATAAAAAACGTAAATTTTTGAGGAAACAAACGTCAGCTTTCAGAAATCACTAGAACTCAAATAATTGCTTGAATCTCGCATAACATCAGAACAATTCAATTTCTTTATTTAATCGGCCAGTGAAGAGTCAATCGATTTTAAACATTCTTCAGCTAAATCGGGCAAAAAACTTAATGTCAAACATTTTCGACACGGACATTTTTCCAACTTTATCATTTCAGCTCGAATCACGAGTAAAAGGTCTTTACTAGGGCATATCAATTAAGTTTTGCACGACGTTTTTCTGGGAGCTTATTTACTGTTTAAAAAACACGACTCCGAAGGTCCTCCAGTTGGGCTGTCGGAAGAACAATTTTACTCTGGTAAATGCGGTGGGAAACTACTTCGATAATTCCAATTAAGTCACAAACATAAACCAAAACTGATAATTCTTTTGGCAGATTAAAGCAGTCCAAAAATATTTCCATTCCTTACGGGAGACAAATAAAAATCAATCATAACACTTTTTTCGCTCCATTTGCACTTCTGCAATTCGAGAGCGCGAATTCGCTTTCCAGTTGATAATTAAATTTGAAGTGAGCTTATATATATATAAATCAAATTTTTACCGCAAAAACAAATAAATTTGAGGGTGAAAAGCTTTAAGACTTGCTAAAGAAAAAACGTAAGACCTTCATAAGTGAAAATCCAATTTGCCCGCCCATTGACACTTGAAAAATGTTTATCCAACAGCCAAAAATACATAGCAGTTGTCCACTTTAAAACGATGAAACAAAGGGATGTGGGAAAATGATGAAGCTGAAAATTATTGGTCATCTTATAGACAATTCCATGGCTCGCAGAAACTACAAACGAAGGGTATCAATGAGAAAAACAATTGAGGGACATCAACTTTCTATACCCATGACTGAATGAAACCATTCTAGACTTACCAAATCTTCCGAGGAACCAGCATCTGTAGGTTGGAGGCTGCCCAATTCTTGTTTTGAAGCAGAGCTCGTAGATGCCACACCATACATCCGTCTCAACTCCGTCCAGAAAGATCTGGCCCATGAGCCAGCCATTTCCAAAGGACAGACCAATCAACGCAAATGTTAACAGTTCCACAAAAAAGCATGCGAGTGACAGGCGCTGACTGGCCGAAAATGACCGAATCTTTCCCATGGTTTAAAATGCTGATATTAACTTCTGAAGTGTCGCCGAAAAATGATATGTTTTTGTGATATGATCAAACTTTGTTACCTCAAAACATCTGTTTTCTGAAAAGATAGACACAATGAGTTATGTTATGGTTGAGTTTGAGATATACGTAAATGCGAACAACAAAAATTGTAATGGTCGAAGTTAATCGTTGACGTGTTGAAACCGATATATGTACAAACCAAACCAGTTTATTCATAACTTTCTACAATTAAACGTTTCGATTTGCTGCTTCAAAAGAATCAACCACAAAACAGGCTTCGCACTTTTTCATCATCATATTGTTGTTTACACGCACGTGCCGGCCAAACGCAGCAATATTCGATTTTCGTAAAAACGTTCTAAAACTTCTATAACTTATTATTTAGAATATAACTCATCAAAACGCCATACCGTAGTCAAAAAATTTCTTCGTCCTAAATTTCAAACAAAATCCAGTTTTAAAAACTACCTGCAAAGTTAGAATAGACAACTCGCGTAACTTAAAAAACACGGCCTTTCGGCTAAATTCGTCGACGTTTTACAACTTCCGTGCACTGAAAACATGTCTTTGGCAGTGGACGGTGCTTATTACGAAGATGATGTTCCCATCCCCACCCACCATAAGAGCACCCGCAAAAGTAAGAAATCGCGAAAGGACAAAGAAGGAAAGGGCAAAGGCGATTTCTCAACTGCGAGGACAGGGGGCGCTGAACACTACCGGGAGTTCTCCCCCAATCCCATGCCTGACTTCATGATGAACCCTTTCGATCGACCCACTTCAGAGCAGGTATGATAAATGTTCGTATTTCACGGCGTTTTAAAAGAGCAGTCGGTTACTGTTCAAGTAGCTAAAAATTCTGACCAGTGTAATCATAGCAACAAGTTATGGGATACAAGCTTAAAACAAGTTGAATTTTTTTCATTTTTCGAAATTTTCCTCGATTTTTCCTTTAAACACGAACTGCAGAGAAATTGACGAGTGTTTCGACCATTAATACGCTAAACCACAAATAGCTTTTCCAGAACCCTGAATAAGTTTATCAATTTTTCAGCCCAATGAGTTGATTGATCGGATTGAATGACCAAATGATTGCACAAAAAAACATGCAGCACCTTTTTACGGATTACGTACTAAATGTACAGCCAGAAAGTTTTAATGCATTCAAGTTTTCGAGGAAGAGCTTTCTGGATTTTACAAATAGTACATAATCAATAGCTTTGTTTTGGTTAATCAGTCTCCAATACGGCCTGAAACAACATTAGTATTTACACATCAAACCACACAAACAAGCCTCAAACATTTCATTTGAACAAGCACGGTAGATGGAAAAATCTCGAGGAATTGTTTAATCTGCTTCTAAATGCGGCAGGTGGCTATACTACTAATGATTAGTTATCAAAAAAAAATTCTTGTATCTAACAGCTCAAAAAAAACAAACACAGCAAAGCAGTCCACTCGCATGGAATATTACTTAAAACAAGAACATTTTTTTAAATGAAAACTTTTAAAAATATCAACTAAAGCGAACCTACATAGTTAGAAATATCGTTTGCTAAGCTGCATTACTTACAACTTTTTCTACGCGATTTTTAGCAGTTGGTAATTTTGACCTCCTTAATAAAAACATTTTTGAGGAAACAATTATGGAGCGATGAAGATTAAGCAAAAAATTCTCGGAAGTTCGTTTTTTGCACACGAAAAATCAGAGAACAATTCCTCTCGGTCTACTAAACCGGATCCCAGATTCTACTACAACTACAAGCCAAGTGTTAGCCCTCGCAAATCATTCGCACCTCATTTGGTTAACTTCGGAAGCAACCAACCACCGAGTCCACCTGTAGAATATCCCTTGGATCCACCAGCTATAGAGAAAAATCGAAAACATGACTCATTAAGCGAAGCAGTGCGAAGCCTTCCGACGTTTAGTCAAAACGATTTGAACAAGAGTCTTAACTCCCTAAGTTATCCAACTCCAACTTTGCAAGATCAGAAACCATTAAGTAAATATGAGCGCAACGCAATCGTTTTCAAAAACGCCAACCGTAAGGCCGATTTATGAATTGGAATAGTTTATTGCCATGCAAATATACAAACTTGTTGTCAAGTAGAGCGAATAATTTTTAAATGAATTTTATTTGAATATTTCCATATTTGAACATTTCCATAACAAACAATCAGCAAACAAAAGAACCGTTTAAATGAAAACGTAAGAATATATTGTACGCTTAAGACGTAGTATTAAAATGATAGGCATGGCAATAAAGCCAAAATTGCGTTGTTCTGCAGTGAAAACCAGCGACAAAACCCGAAACAGTTTGTCCCATACATTTCAACCTGATGGGCGAACCGGAACTTCATCTACTCGTTCCAGCAATACCTCCTACACCAAAATACCTTCGCCATCGTTACATCACTATAACCACAATCCAGTAAACCACACAGGAACTAGATCGTCTGACTCTCAGAACCAAGAAGACTATCCTCCAAATATTAGTGTGCTACTAAGTGAGACTAAAAACATCAATTCGATTGCACAACAGAAGATGCTACTTAAACATTATACTCTTACCACACTGCATGGTAAGAGCAGCTCCACGCAGACGGCGACTGATAATGAATCCAATTCTGTACTCGATGGACCAATTTACTCAGTTGCTGGCGCTAGTTCTGGGTTCCAATATTCCAGGGATAAAATTGATGTTCCAGAAACAATCCCCGAAAGACCAGAAAACAAAGATGCGGGCCAAAATTACAGCAGAGGTAATAATACTGATCAGGTTGGAACCGATAGTGAAAAGACGGAAAGTGGTTCGAAGACTCGTTCCAAACAGGACACCGCCGTGCAAAATGGAGAAGTTGATACAGACAGCGCGAAGAAACACGTGAACAACATTTCCATTCAGACTGACCAAGACTATGAACAAACAAACACAAACAATGAGCGACAAAACTACATGACAGAAGAAGACACAGACTATGGTGCTGATAACGTAACGACAATAGAGGTATCTCGATTGGAGGGACCGACTTATCTGGTGGACGAGAAAGATCATCAGCCCCCTTCGGACAGAGCACCCAAGAAGATCAAACTCATCAAACGCATGTCTACTTTCAGCAGCGAAGATGTAAACCGACATATAGACACCCGACATTTCTTCCTCAAATCATTAGCAATCATTTATTCTGTATAGCATCAAAAATTATCAAGAGTTTTTGAGTAATCAATAGTGGCATTATCCTTTTCAGATCAGATAGCACTTTATTTTAGTTGTTATGGTAGATAGATAAGTCCTGATAACGTAAACAAATACTCTTACCATGATTTAAGAGTAACTATAAATACTCTGTGATATTGGTGTTTGAGTAGCCAATTTCATTAACTTTTCAGCTGACAGATCTGCACGTGTACATCGTGCCACCGGAGTACTGGGACGACACTCACAATTGCGCCTTCAACACAGTCATGAACTTCACTACTTCAGTCGGCTTTATCAGGTGAGACCCAATAAAACGACAATGGCTTCAAATTTCAGTGCTAGATGGTTCCAGATCTATTCGGAACAACTATCAATGAACCTAATACTTGATGTAAACCATTCTAACAAAAACATCAAGTTTGATACATGCCAACCGAGACAAAATCTTCCTAGTCTTACTATCTCCAACATGAACAAATAATTAAACAAAACCATCATACTCATGAATTGGGCACGCAAATATTACAATGATGCAATTAGGGTCTACCCCGAAACGAGACTGCTGGATCTTCGTGCAGTTTTGATAGACCAAGTGACCCAGTCGGGAGGCATCCTACCCCAGCAGTTCGTGTTCCTTAAGAGTGTTGGCCGTGCACTCACCCTAGTCAAAGACCAACAGGAGGGCCAGCTCAAAGTCAAAAACTTCCTTCCCCCTTTTGTAAGATCTCACTGGCAATTACTTCAAATAAGATCAACAAAACCTTTTGGTTTTCACGCCATCTCCAACGTGAAACTAAATTCAGTCCAGAAAACATAAATAATCGATTCCGTCTCAAGAGTTAATTTTGTTCGAAATTGACTGTTGAAAAGCGAACGCTAATAATTAATAACAAATCTGTAGTTTCGTAATTTTCTCAATAAAATGGAGCTAACAGCCTAAAATTTTGGAACGTAACAATAGAACGAAAAACAAAACTGAATATTCTGCATCTAAACGGAATATTTTAGGCCTACGCTCCTGAGCTTTTCTTGATGACGCGTGAGAGACTCATGGCTCCAGGTAGAAGAAACAAAAACCCGCGCAACATTCCTCCCTTAGCTCAGATTCCGCAACACAAGTACGTTCCCATGCACCACTCCCAACAGGCGGCAGCAGCCATGCATCACAATCAGGTGGGATACATGCCTCAAGGACAACCACACTATCCCCCTCCTAGTCACCAGTCTCAGTATCGTGGTGGGGGAGGGGCAACGGGCAGGGGATATCAGATGGACCAGTTTTATGGGGTGCCTCAACAGTCCATGAATCCAATGATGGGCGGTGATTACAACAGCCACTACCACCAAGGGCCCGATCAAAGTAACCTTAGAGGTCGACACTTTGCAGGAACACCCTCAATGGGTAACCAATACGGTCGACAACCAACAATGGGCTACCCGACAAACAGAACCGGATACAGAATGCAAAGTCAAAATGTGCAAGACAATCGTGTGTTCCCTCCTCAAAGCGAGTTTTTCCCGGGCTATGGTGGATATCAGCCAGCAAAAAGAGTTGGATACCCTATGGACTATGGACCGCCTATGAGTGCTAGTCCTCCCGAAACAGCTATGGGTCCGCAAGGTGCACTTTATGTAGACCCGGTTCCTTTGTCAATGCCACCAGGACAAGAGAACCATAATGGTCATATAGTACATGGTATGGACACAGCAGGGGGCATGGAAGATGGCTCTGAGTTTCAGAATGAAGAGGAAGACCGTCCAACTACAGCTAGTTCACAATCATCAGCTGGGTAAGTTTACAAAAACGTAAATACCCTCAATTTGATTTAGGTACTTTGAAACCAACCCAATGATCTTTCCCAGTCCTCGTTTTGCATTTGAATCTTGCACTTATTTTGTTCCTAAAAATTACAGGAAGAAAGCAAAATCCACTTCTCGTTCGCAACACAAAAAGAACGAGGAACAAATCGCACAAATGAAAGAGCTAAGGTGAGGCAAGGCATCTCTAGATTAAAACAAACTTTGTAACCTTAGCAACTGTTACCTTAGCTAGATTAGAAGTCACGATAGGTTTAAATGAAAACATCAAGTTCAAGCTTTTTAGCTGTAGCCTGGATTGAACTGCGCATTATATTTGAAAGCACGAAAACATTTCAGCAAAAATGCATGCATCAAGTTTTTTTTTTACAGTTATATGCAAAAAGGTAACGAATTTGACTGATTGTTATACAAAATTTCTATCCAACCAACCGATTTTGGTAAAAATGGGGTTTTAGAAAAATCAATGGCACTTTGTAATTCCTCTCAAAAAGTTTTGTTACACATTACAATTCGTTTTTTTCAAGAACTATAATTTAATCTAAAATCTCATTTGTTGCATCGAAACAGGAAACAGGAGGCGTCTTTGGAGGAGCGTGAGAAGCAGTTGGCCAAGCAGGAAAGGGAGCTAGAGAGAAAGAAAGAAGAGAAGGAGAGGAAGTTAGAGGAGAAGAGACGCAAAGTGGAGATGGAGCAGGAACAAGCACTTAGAGATCTGGAGAAACGACTGGCCGAACAACAAGTCAGTAACACGGCTTATGTAGATATCGTCCCATTGTCAATTCTTAACACCTATATGAAAATCCAGAACCATCGATCTCACTCAAACAATTCAAATCATAATCCAGTTCCCAAAATTTTTTTGACGGACAACTGACTCGAGAAAAAAAGGACCAATTGCTCAATATATAAGTTTCTGTTCCGCTGGAATTTAAAAAAAACATTTTTTTCTTTCCTATCAGACAGTTCAATTTAAGGCCGTTTTCATTATTGACTTAGGATAAAAATTGTGTTATTACAAAAACTTGACCAAAAACATCATACCTCGCAAACTAATGATTTGAGCAGTCAAATTTGGAGGCAAGATTCGCAATCCCTGGGAGTGTTCTGACAGCCCCCAACTACAGGGTTAGGAATTTCAAATAAAAAAAATTGAATTCAAGTTTTCTGAAATTTTTTTTGAAAAAATCACAAAAACGTCATAACTCAAAAACTACAAGATTTGAGCAGTCATATTAGGAAGCGAAATTCGCAAACCCTGAGATTACCCTGACAGAGCCTCACTATGAAGATGGTGGCTTCAAATTTCATGATATTTTGTATATCTAAATTCTTTGAACAATTTAAAAAAAAAGACAACAAACGTCTTATCTCGGGAGCATTTGAGCAGTTGCAATTGGACGCAAGAATTGCAAACTGAAACTCCTGAGAGTAACCCTCACATTACCCAACTACAAGGATGGGGATTTCAATTTTTTGGAATTTTAAAAATCTAAGTTTTCTGAGAAATCATAAGACACGTCACATTTCGATAATTACAAATATTTGAGCAGTGATATTTAGAGTTAAGATGCGCAATCCTTCTGAGTACTCTGAAAGCACCCAATTACAAGGCTGGGAATTTCAAGTTTCGTATTTTCTTTGTAATTTGAGTTTTCTGAAAATTTTTGAAAACATCTCGTCGTAGCTCTTACACTAACAGGATTTGGGAATTCATTGCTGGAGGCCCAAATCGTAACCCCTGGGGAACGCTAACAGCATCCGACTATTGGGATGCTTATTTTAAATTCGGTGAAATAAACACTGAATTCAAACTGGAAAATTGAAAAAAATCTTAACCATTGCAATATACGATAAAACCTAAACGTGACAAAATTCTTTTGTCAAACATGCAAAAATAATATGTTGAAAAACCTTAAATGTGGCGAGATAGTGAAGCTCACACTTAAATATATAATAGATAAGATATTCAAAAAATTCAAAATATTTAGCTTTTTGAAAATTAAATTGTCTGTCAACACCTTAAATTAAAACTCAAACCAAACAAGCAGAACCAGTTGTTCCGACCATCATGATTGAGTAGAAAAAACAAAAGAAAGAAATTGCCACACAAAAAAAACAAATGCCAGAATTAAAGCGTAAAAACGATCAAGTCATTCTCTTACCCCGATGATTCATACAAGCCCACGCAACAAAATCAAACCAGGCGGCGGACAAAACATATGCGCAAAAAAAGGATAGATGCCGTGATATATTTTTCAAATGATTGTAACCGGGAAGAATCATACATTCTATAAACTCAAGAAAAGACAAAAAGCATTACTTTGTTCGAAGAAAAAAATTCAACACAATTAAAAAATTTTAAAAAACTTTTAATGATCGTAAAAAGAATTTGTAAAAAATCAAATATCAAAAAAAATTCTGCTAAATTTCTTGGAACGCGATAACTATCGCTGCCCCATAATCATTATAGATTGAAATAGTTTTGAATGATATTGAAAAACCTTTAAATGAGAGGCAAACTCTTCGTTGTGGCAACTCAGTTGAATGAAAATGAGCAGGTAAACAATAGCCAGACAAATTTTCGTCAGGCGCAAAAACTCCTGTTTCAAAAGAACAGGTCCAGACAGCATTCGAAACCATGAACTTTTTCCGTCAATTTCGTTGTTATTGTTACTAATTTTAAGCAGGTGTAACACGTTCGAAGCGAAAGTTTGCACCAAAAAAAAACTCGGAACTAGGTAAAAACGCCTGTAATTCTTGCGCAGGCACCCATTGAGCCGAAAAAAATGTGCTTTTATAAGCAAACTTAGAAACTCAAAAAAGTTTTTAATTCTTCCTTCCAAACATTTAGATTCAAAAATTTCTTGCTCATCAAACGACCCAATATGGGACCAATCAGCCGATAGTGCAAGTCAAAAACCTTTTCAAAGTCAAATAGAAAGAAAAACTGAAAATTAAAACGAAAATAGAAACATAGCCAACAGACAGTTGGAAAAGAGCCAATGAACGCAAGTAAACAAAAAAAAACACTGACTTGTGTTTTGGAAAATTTTCCAATTTCAAAGAAAAAAATCTCAACTTTTCCAAGAAAAAAACTTTCCAATTTCAAAGAAAAAATCTTTCCATTTTCAAAGAAAAAATTATGATTATAAAATTAACGTTATTTGAGAAAACTCTATCAATAGCTAAAATTTTAATTTCGCTGGAAAATCTGAAAACTAATTTCCACTTTCGAAACTAGAAGTCGATCATAATTTTTTGTACTTTTATACTTTTGCTGTTTGGCAGAGGAGTTTGCCTTCTTTTTACCAAAAGAAATGTACTGAACTAGAGAAAAATCAAAGTGAAACCGCGAAAAAGTAAATTTGAGCTTGAACAAAATTCAAGACTTCCCAAAAAAAATCATCGCGAACTATCTAAAAGTAAGAACTACGTTCATCGACTCTTAAAAACTGAAAATGTCTTCTTGACGAAAAAAAAACATATATGGAGTGACTAATAACTTAAGTTCATGTGAACAAAGTTTTTTACGGGAAAAACGTCCAGTACCCGGTTCCAACACCCTTGCTTTTCGCAAGGGTAAATAAGGCTTGAAATCTTTTTTATTTTTTATTTCTTTAAAATCGTACGCAAAGATAGAACTTATTTCAGCGGAAGTTAGAGGACAGCAAATATCAAATGGAAAGAGAGTTGCAGGAGCAGAAAGATCGACAGGAGAAAGCGATGAACGACATGACAAGGAACATTGAAAGGTATAGACTTTTCTAGCGTTTTTAACTTCACTTTTGCGGACCAATAATCATCTAATAAATAGTTAATTATAGAATGAAACACGAAGCTGAAATGTAAGTATCAAGTGGTATCTTTTTCAAATCTTAGTTTTAGCCATATATTGAACAAATATTTCGTTGGACCTATAGTTTTTATCTGGATTGCATGATCTCTACGTTCGAACTCCAAAATTTCCTCTTCGGAAACAGCCTTTCCTCATTTAACCAAAAAAGCTACCGTGCTGAGCATGATTCTGGGTTCACGAAAATCATAATATAAAATTTGTCTTGAGCATGAGTTCATCTATTGCTCAAAACCGTCTTGGAAATTTCAAAAAACAATAATAGAAGGATTTGCACAAGTGTTCCTTTCAAAATGGGATTGGAATAATTAATAAAATTTCTTCAGAAGAGATGTACTCGATCTGGTGGTGTAGGAATTACTCATAAAGAAGGGATTACTAGCCTCATTAAATGAAGATTCTAAAAGACTTCAATAAACTTCCTTTCACCAAATCAAATATAAACTCATTCAGTTTAGAAAATCTGACTTGTATGGTATGTCTAAAAGCAGAAGATCAGTTAAGGTTTAAATTTTCTGTAGTTTTTTTAAAGATTTTTTTCCAAAAAACTACTGGAAAAATGTGAAACTTTAGAAAAAAAACAACCGCCTCATTAAAATACTTCTCGAACCATAAATACGTTTTATCGGTGAAAACCCAGAGCCCTCCGAAAACTTTTCAAAATTATAATTTAAAAATGATTCTATGTTTATTTATTTGTATTGGTTAGAGAGCTAGATTGCTCTAACTATATCGCATTGCTTAGGGAGCAGCAGCAGGAGGTGTTCAAACAGCAGAAGGAGATGGATGACTTGCTGAGGGAGAAAGAGAAAGCATTCAATGCCAAAAGACAGCAGATGGAGAAGGAAATAAGGGTGAGCTACAATTACACAGTTCACTCTCACCAGTGAAAAAAATGCAGAACAGTCAATTTTTGAAGTTAGCTTCCATGAGTTTAGAATTTATTCGATTCATATAGCCAAAATCCGTTCCGTATAGATATGTGCAACACGAAAACTAAATTGCATTATTTTTCCTTCCGAGCATGGAATACTTAGGGCATTGAAAACGGGATTTCCCAGTTATATGAGTAGCTAACAGTATAAGCACAGCTGACAGTCAGGTGAGCCATACGTAATCAAGTCATTAGTGTCACGGCAACTTCGATTTCACACAGGAAGTCGCCTGACATAATCAGGCTTGAAAAATGAACTGATTACTCAGTCGTTGCAAAAAGGTGATAGCAGTCTTTGATAGCTGAAATTGTATGAGATTTTGCAAGAAAAAGAAAACTTTGATAGCAATGTGTTCACTAGCAATTGCATAGTGTTTTTTATGTTCATCTTGCTAGCTCCAGTCACTGAAGGGCCCGGCTATACAATTGAGAGTCAAGGCAAAAAGTCAAAACTTAAACAATTTTCAAGAGCTATTTAAGACAATTGATTTCTTACCACAATGAATAATACTGGAAACTTTAACAATAGAATCTCTGGCTCCAAAACATTCAAAACACAACATTAAAATTATACCAACTCAAATGTCTTTGTGGGTTCATAAAGATATTCCCTAAAGCCAAACCAGCTAACTAGAGAATGTAAATTGTGTATTTCAGGAGCAAGAAGCGCAGCTACGGCAGAAATTGAGTGAAGAGGAAAGGAAGCTGGCTGACAAGGAGCGAGACATAGAGAGAGCCAAGATGGAGTTGGAAAAACAACAACTGGAAAAAGAGAAGGACTCCATGCAGAAGGTACAGTCACTAGCTTTCCGTTAACACAAAAAAATCAACGGCATTCAAATTGGTGTTCACTATCTTCAAAGAGGAACTGAAGTAGTTCCTATAGCACCAATGTGAAAAAAATGACGAAGTAGAATAAGCAATCTGAACTTAAAAAAGGTGGTTATTTTTTAGAAGCGAAACATTTGTTGGTCCTGGTGTATTCATAGTGTGACAACCTTTTATATTTATAGGCTCATAAAAATATATAACCATACATTTTATCTGAGCTTATAATTGGTTGAAAAAGCTCAGACAGATAAAAATGAATAATTGAGAAGTAATCGATCAATTTCGAAAAACGCTGCACGCGAAGGCTACTTCTTCAGGCAAATCTCAATTTTGAAGATTGTGCAGAGCATTTAATGTGAATGGACGATTTAATCAAGATAGGCGAATTGCTTTTTGATTGATTGTGCCAGTCTGTATGAACTTTTTGCGAATCTCTAAACAAAATTATCAACAAGTAAAAATTCTATCTGTCTTATAGGTCATTTTTAACAAGTTATGTAGATGCACACAAAGTATACAAATTTGTATCTCAGCATTCGTTTGTTTTTCCGGCTTTCGAAAAGAAAGTGACCGCCCCTTCGTGCTCGGTATGATTTTTATTTCTTCAGACAAATTTCGATTCGAGTCTTTTTTGATGGATTTTTCATATCACCTGTAAGCTATTGACGTCTTCTGCTTAAACTTAAAAAGCATTTACCTGCAATCTTTTTCGTACAGTTAAGGGAATTTAAGAATTGCCAATTGATGACAATTACTGCGCCCTATTTTTCGTGCTATTGACTTGTTCGCGGCAATTTAAACAGCTAAAGAAGTTGTTCCAAAAAGGCAAAAGTTGGTTCAAATCAAAACTGCGCAAAAATCAGACTTTCTTAATAACAAGCAAATCAAACAAAACGGTTAACTTCCCAAACAACATGCTAGAAAGCAATGAAAAATCAGTTGTTGACAAAAAAAAACAAAAAAATTATATTTAGACGAACGAACACTAGAACACTATATTACCTGCACCAAAAAGAACTTAACAAACACAGCTGTTCGCACAACAAAAAGGAACAAAGGTTTAGACCAAATGTGTTAAATGAGCTAAGACAAAAAACATACTTCAGGACAAAATTTTTCAGGTTTTTTTTTTCGTTTCATCACGGGTCTGTGAGGTTGAATTAGACTTTTTCAAAATTCTTCGAAAAGTTCTAAAATAATACCAACGAAAAAAAAAGGAAACTAAGCCGACATAATTAAAGCCGACCGACCTCAAGCGCAGAAAATCGTTGAAACCAAAAAATACTCAGCAAGAACATTTAAATTACACCCAAGGCACATATGCAACCAATACACTAACGATGCTATTACATCAGCAGTTGATATTTTGTATTACACTTATTCCCATTTTGACCATTCTGTGAACTGAGTCTTGTACGGGAAAAAAATTTAGTACCCGATTGTAATACCTTGCTTATCGCTAAGGTAAATACATCACTTTGTGGTTTACATAGTTTCTGGGCTAAAAAATTTCAGAAAATATGATTATCTAATGATCAACATTTTTTAAATCAAAATTATTCCAGAAATTAAAGGGTAGTTGGAACATTTAGGGCTTCGCCGCAATAGGAGAAGCCTCGTTGTTTCTTATGTTCAATTATCCATCTCAGCATTCTTTTTAGTTTGATCATGTGGAATGAAAATGTTTCAGCAAAACTTCATCCAAAAAGCAAAAATGGTACGAGCTCTCCAACGCTAAACTGGCTGAAAATCTGAATGTAACGAATTCATTTTCTAATTAAACATTCTCTTTAAAAATTTTCTTTTCTGCCAAAAACTACTCATCAACGAGTCACTAACACGGGGAAATATTATTTCCCCGCAAACTATTTACTAAAACTCCAGACAATATTCTTGATTTCAATGACTCTACTAATTTTTCCAGGAGATGAAGAGAGAAAAAGCGCGACTTGCCAAGGAGGAAAAAGAGCAACTTAAGACGGAGAGAGAAAATGCCATCAGTCGACAAGGACAAGTAAAATAAGAAAATCGTACCTTGACATTTTTCAGAACTAATCAAGAAAACCGTGCTCAAGAACATTTTTGCTGTAAAAATGATGTCTTCGGAACTTTTTCAACTGACTTGACATGAGCCATGTCCCAACAAAATGACTCTAATCCAAAACCTTTTCATCAATTCCATAATGAAAAATAAAACATTTAATTCAAACTTGACCATTTATTCCAATAATAGCGAGTATAACTTCCTGTTTAGATGAACGCAGAAGGTGACACCTCTAGACCGGGAAGTAGTCCCCCAAAAATGAAGTTTCCGAGGGCTAAGACGCCCGATCTATTAGAAGAATGTACGCATGTTTACATTTCCCACTATTGTCTATCCAATACTCGTATAATGCCAATTCAACCCTTTTCTGTCAGACCCTTTCTATTTGTTGCTAGTTTTTAAACATTGCATGCGAACCGGAAACAATAAAACACAATACTTCAAAAAACAACGAGGCCATTAAGCAAAGATTAGTAAATTCACAAGTTTGAGCTTCCCTAGAGGTTGTTTAAATATATTGGGAATTAGCGGCAAGTGCGGGATTTTTTAAAAAAATTTTAAGCTATTGTGCCTAAATATGATATTGTAGGAATCTACATAAGAAATCTATGCAAAAACCTCAGCAGCCATAACCCCCTTGCATATCAATAAAACTACACTATGAAACAACACTTCTATGAAACTATCATTAAATGCTACAACTTAAACTCATCTCAATGATAGCGTGTTTCAGTCCAGAAGAAACTCCAGGAACTGGCAAGGATAAAAGAGGAGCGTAAAGAGATAGAGTTGGTACAGGAGGACCTCGTCAGGAAAGCACTCAGTGTCCAGGTCAAGGCCACTCAGAAGAGGGCTCAAGGTTATATTAATCAGACGTCTAAGCGCCAATAATATAAAGCTAGGTTAACTTGTCGAATCTAAATTTAGCTGCTATGATGAACCACGTCGTAGTTGTGAGCGCAACAAAATCTGAATCGAGTTGCATAAAGCGATCTTTGCCCGGCAAAATAAGTCATCGATTATGCCTTAGCAGGCTAACAGTCCTTGATAGATCAACTGCGAATCGCGAAAGCTTCTTTTTAATTATAGATTAGAATATCGAGCCTTTCGTTCTCAAAATCAAAGATCATTTTTTTGAGCTTTCAAGTGTTTAGCACGTGACAACTGGAAGAAGCAGTACTTTGAAGAGAAGCGCAAGACAGCACCCCTGGAGGAACACGCTACTAAGTTGAGACGGGAGGTTGACAACCTGAACAGACGTGTGATCACGCGGTTGGAAAAGGAAGCAGATGCACAGCAGGACCACAATCAACAGCTATCAGTAAGTGAATAGCAATCAAATACTGAATTATCAAGAACATGTATATCAGCATTCCAAGTCAGGGGAACGCCCGTTGGTTCGCCAGCCTACAAAAACAGAGAAAAATGCACCTTATTCTCAATAAGGAGCAGAACAGCTGTTGTATGTAAAGCGCTGAACAGCTCGCATGCAGGAGTTTTCCCTCGTGTGGTCTCAACTTGAAACCAATTTGACGAACAATAAGGATATTACCGTGCTGCGCTAAGGATATCAGATTTTATAAATTTACCATCTTTTGTGCACAATGGAGTCTTAACACGTTGGCAGCCATGGTAAAATTATCAGATAATTATTAGAGAAGCACAATAATGTCACAGTTAATCAACATATTATCAACACAGTATCAAAATATAGAGCAGCTATGAGAAACCAAATACCAGTCGCATGTCGTGAGTTTTCAGAAAAACAGAGGGATGATGGTGGCAGGTAATTAGCACGTAACATCAATTCTATGCTAACATGTCCTTGCCCTTTTCCCTTTAATTTTTCATCAATGGTCTATTATTTATTTCAGTCGCAGCACAAGATAGTGTTCATGAAGTTACAGTTTGAGTTGGAGGATACTAAACAGAGGATAGAAGAGATGCAACTCAAGCTACTCGGAGAAGTCAAGGTGAGAAACTATTTTTTCACTAACATTTCCACTAGAACAGTCAAAGCGAAACACATTCCATAAAACAAGGATAGCCGATTGTTCTCTTTCCACAAAACAATGATAGCCGAAGTGTTGTTTTCTTTTGCACGTGGTGTGATGAAAGGCTCTTAAAACCTAAAATTTAGGCATATGTTGTTCCAAAAATGGCAGTAAAAACCTTCAAAAAGGTCTTTACTGGAGTGAAATTAAAATTCCATGGCTTATCCATTTATAATAAGCCTGCTCGCATTCTTTACTTGATCGAAATTAGATTAAAACTCAAAAATTTCAAACCGATTTTTTGACACTGGGTCAATATGAACAAGAACAAGAACACTGGAACAAGAAGTAGTGCCTAAATAAAGAAAGCTTGATGATGATGAATTTTTCAAATTCGTTCTATGTCGTTCGAATCGCGACTAAAAGGGCTTTAATATGATATATCACTCGACCCATTCCGATGATTTTTTGTTACCTGATTTTGCATGGTGCCTGAAATGCCGGAATACAAAGTTTTCATTGGTCGTAGCAACATGTATCAAAGAACAAGCTAAAATGAAATTTTCCTAGAAGCGATTATGAAAGCGTATCTCAGAAATCAGGTAGCAACATAGATTAACACAGAAGCGAAGTTGCACTTCGCATACACAAGCGAAAATATGACCGATAACGCTACTGGGGAAAAATTGAATGAGTAAAACTTTGAGTCTACAAAATTTCTTAAGAGACGCACGCCAATAATGAGTCTACATAATTGCTAAGTGACGCAAGCCAATTAAGACGCATTAGCAGTACCAGTCAAACATGCCTCAAATTATAGAGCGGACCCATTTAAACTAGTATACGAAGCAGTTCATTAAAAACATCCGACCCTGCCCAGGTTCTAACCTTCTTATTTTGCTCCTGGTCTCCTTCCCTACCTCTACGCTACAGATACATGATGCCTTGAAGCTAAAGTGCTATGTGTAATATAATAGTCTGTGTTAATATCCTTAGCATTGGCTGTACTTAATAGCTGGATCAAAATGAACACTTTCAAAATGAACACCTTTTGTCGCAACAATTTTTGCGACTTAGGTTGGAAAAAAGAAAGTTTATACTATAACACAAGCTACGCTTGTGTAAACATAGCCAACAGACAGTTCGAAAAGAGACAATGAACGCAAGAGTCAACGAAAGAAAAAAATACTGACACTTCGCATTTCTGAGAAAAAAATAGATGACACTGAAGTTCTTTGAATTTCTAGAACAGTTCTTGATTGACAATTTTTAGATATAACTGACCAAATTTAACAAAAAGTGATCAATAAGCAAAAGTTTTATTTCACTGGAAAATTTGAAGATTAAATTCCACTGCCGAATCCAGAAGTGGAACCACCTTTTTTGTGACCTTCACTCTTTTGCTGTTCGATAGTGGAATTTGCCTTCCTTTTGACAAAAGAAATGAATTAGCTTGAAGAGAAATCAAAAATCAAACCTCGAAAAAGTAAGTCTGAGCCTTAAAAAACACTAAGACTTTTCCTGAAAAAAACATTATCGCGACCTATAAAAGAGTCTGAACTACGTTCATCGACTGCCAAAAAAAATTATTATACCATTAAGTAAATCCCAACAAAACCGTACACTTATTTCTTTATAGAACGAGCAACACAAAAAATCCGCTATACGACTAAGCTAAACAGCTCCATGAGCACGTTGGTATCGAAACTCAATCTTATCAAAATGTTTTTATATACTTTCAGAGGCGACTTCAATGTTCACGAGAGACTCGTTGTCTCCACAGAGAGTTAAAACAGACTAGAGTAACTGCTAACTTAATGCCACCTAACTCTCTGTCGACGCCTAATGACAATGAGGCTAATACCAATTAGAGCTTATTTCACAGGGTAAATCAACAACTAAAACGTGCTCTAAATCAAAGCTAACACCGATTCTGAAATTATTCTTTCTTAACCGGATTGTGAAAAAAATACTTCCTCAAAGAAACCGATGAAATAACTCAGCTGTGCTATGAAAAGTCAAGAAAAATTTTAGTCTCCTGTAATAGCTATCTCCTGAGAAAAGCAAAAATAATGACAAGCAAATTATGTTTTTCGAACGTATCGCTTCATTTTTGAGGCCACAATACTTATATAATTACATCTACATCCTGTTTGAAAACGGGCTAGTATCAGCTCAACTCTGCGAGCAAGGTCATTAAAGCAGATTCTGTTTTAGATGAGACGCTGGACTGAATGGGAAAGCAGCATAATCCGAAACCAACTGCAGCTACAGAAAAACGGAGCGAAATAATTTTAAAGCAGAGTCTTCTGTTACCAGAAAAACACTATGCTGAAGCTTTAAGTTTAGCCTTCTTAGCCTACATTGTTTTGAAAATTTACTTTTCCAAATTACAAACTAAATTAAAGCTTTTGTTTTGGACTTAATTCCTCGAATATAGCCAACAACCAGATGAAAAACATTCAAACAACTTAAAAAAATAAATAACGACGTCCTATTTTTTTAAAGAAGAAAGGATAGCCGGTTGCTATGCCAGTAGTATAAGGTTTTGATCAAATTAATTTTAAAAATCTTTAAAAAAATCTAGTGTATTATATCTCATTAACAGGTAGTTGTTTCATTGTTAATTCAACTTATAAAATTTAAAATAGCCAACAGACAGTTGGAAAAGTTTGGAAAAAAGTCATGAACGCTAAGAAACAGAAAAAAACTTTAAAATAGCCAACAGACAGTTGGAAAAGTTTGAAAAAAAGTCATGAACGCTAAGAAACAGAAAGTGTTTTTTTTTAAACTTCAACTTCCAAACCTTAAAGAAAGGAGCCAATAGACAGTTGAAAAGAGTCGAAGAACGCAAGTTAACTTTCGTACCTTCAAAAAAGAACCTTCGAAACTTTCAAATCTCCGAGAAAAAAGAAGGCCTTAAATCTCTGTAATTACAGAACAATTTATGATTGACTTTTCTGGATAAAATTAACTTAATTAAAGAACACTGAATCAATATTTATTTATTTTTCGCTGGGAAAATTGATATGTAAATTTCATTTTCGAAATAAGAAGTCGAACTTGATTTTCGTGATCTTTCTGTTTGAAAATGGAGTTTGCCTTCTTCTACGCAAATGAAATGAAATTAAGAAGCAATCAGAAAGTCAAGCCGCGAAAAAAAAATCAACATTTAGCGTGAACAAATTTTAAGACTTTTTGCTGAAAAAAAAACAAACAAATCACCCACAAAGACCTAAATAAGAGTATTCACTCTGCTCATAACTCTTAAACAATTAAATTATCAAGAAGTCAAGCGCAAAAAGAAGAATTTTTAACCCATTTTTATTGAGACTGACACTTCCCTTCAAAATGCCACACGTCTAGTTGAACAAAAAATTGGAAAAGCTGCAATGAAAAAAACGCTTGTCTACAATGGAAACTGCTAGCAGCTGGAAAAAATCCAATTTCAAACGCTAAAAGAAGCAAGGTCCCACTGAAATTAAAAACCCAGACCATAGGGGCAAACCACGTTACCTCCAGGTCAAGTGAGAAGAAGCCTGGAAGTTGCTAAGAACCGACGATAAAGCAACTTCATTTTCAACGTGTAAGAAAAACTGTATACAGGAAAAGTTCCCAATTTAAGTCTAGTTCCCAATTAGGATACACTTGATCTGATCATTAAATTCCATTTTTAAAAATAGAAGGCAATCACTTTTTGTGACCTATACACTTCGCATGTTCGATAGGAAAACAAAGGAAATTAACTGAACCAAAAAAATTGAAAGTCAAACCGCGAAAACCAGTGTGAACAAATCCTTAAAAGCAAATCCTAAAATATTCCTGAAAAAACTGACGTGTTTTCTGAACAAATTTAAAACAGTTTCTAATAAATGTATGGCCTTTATAACTTATGACTGACACTATTTAAACCAAGTTGTGAAAAGTGGATCAATAGTTTTTTATTCCGCAGTGAAATCTTAAATTTTGTCCCTGTATGAAACAAATTCATTCTCATTTTTTGCGCCGTTTCGTAACTGGACAGCGCAATGTACCCTCCTTTTAGTTATTTAAGTGGAATTGAACTTTCAAAACATCAAAAATGAAACAGCAGAAGATCAAATTTGAGCGTGATTTTTTCGGAATAAATCAGTTCACTAGGTTCCTTAACAGCTGAAATGAAAAAGAACAACAATTATTTTCTGTAGCCATGAATGAAATACTGCAGTATAAGTGTTATCGTTATTGGCGCTAATTAACATTCCAGTTATCAATCGAAAAACAATGTAGCGTAACTAAAAACTGTCTGTAGAGCCAGTCCATGTAAGAACTCAGAATTAAGCCTTATCTTCTTTTGGTGAAAATATTCGAAGTTGATATAATCTTCTTGAACTTTACTTGCTTTCGTTCAAATCAAACGTCACTTGGCTCAATTTATGTTTTAAACTGATTGTTGACTGAAAGGCGGCTAATACTGATTTCTGATTGGTCATGTAGGGATACGTGACAGACCAGTTTATAGCAAAAAAAAACATCTCTATGCAAAAATCGGCTCAAAAGGTTTATTTAATTAAAATAGATTGTTTGCCGGATAGTACAAAACATGCAAATAAAGCTCGCAAAATTGCAGCAATAAATAATTGAAATCATAAAAAAAGCATTTAATTATTGAAATTACAAAGATCAGTTCAAGTTGGGTTAGAATGAAACCCCATTTTCCAGAAAAAAAATGTTTCAACAGGTGCAGCATGATAAACATGAGCTATATAGAACTATAATTATCAAATTAATATTGCACACTAGAAAACTCTAGCTGAGGAAAATTACTGCACCGTTTTTACCTACTTAACGACTTGGATTTCAGGGACGCAAAGTGAGTTGCAATAAGGTCGTCAGCAGCATGCATTGAACAAACACAATTGATGGTCGAATTAATATGATGATAGATTGATGACAAATATGATTCATCGGCCAAATTGACCTCGGCTTAACCCAATCACTTAACGTGACCGGGAGTAAATTACAGCAATTGATTGAGCAGAAAGCATTCAAATTTACTAACTATGAACACTTCAATAATATTGAATAGCAGCAAGGCATTCAATCACAGCTAATTCAAATGACTATACCAGAACGAAACTTGCATATTTTTTATTTGTTGGAAGAAGTCTTGGCTCCAAGCGAACTCGCCATACCTCCACCCAGCGCACTCCTGTTATAACTGGACGCGTAGTTCATACTGGAGGGATACCCACTTCCCATTGGCTTTGTGTTGGGGATAGGAGGGGGTGCTGTGTTCGGGGGAGCAGGGGCTGCAGTTGCACTGGATCCGCCAGTACCCCCTACAGATCCCACCGAGGCTAGACTGCTGGTGCTTCTCTTCGCATCTTCCACTTCTTGCTGCATCTTGGCCAACTTCTCTTGCATTCTTTTAAGCTGGAACAAACGAAATAGTCCATATACTCTAGCTTTATTTCACTGACCTTTTGTTTGTTCGTCATAACATAAGATTTTCTACATAAATCAAGAACATAGCCAACAGACATTTGGAAAGAGTCAATGAATGCAAGTTAACAAATGATTAAGTAATTTGAAAAATTCTCCGCTTTCGATTTTCAAAGAAAAAATATATTCCCTTAAAGCTCTTTAAATTTCTATAACCACTATGATTGGCACTTTTTGATAAAAAAATAACCCAACTAGAAAAAACTGGACTAATAAAAACAAATTTTATTTACTGAGAAATCTGAAAACTGAATTTCACTTTCGATTCTAGGAGTCGATCATGTTTTTTGTGATCTTTACATTTTTGCTGTTCCAATTTTCCTTCCTTTTAACAAATGAAATGAATTGAACTTCAAAATAAACCAAAACTAAATTTGAGCCTGAACAAATTTAAGTTTTTTCCTGAAAAAAATCATCGGGACCTATATAAGCGTCTGAACTACGTTCATCGAATCTTAAAAACATAGCCAACTGACAGTTGCAAAGTAATGACCTCACTGGAGAAAACTCAGCCAGATAGTTTGGAAAATAGTCAAGGAACGCAATTAGACAAAACCAAAACACCGACATGTTTTTAAAGAATCTCTTCTTTCGAATAAAAGAAAATAAAAGCTCTTTGATATTCTAGGAAAATTTATGATTGGCAATTTTTCAATAAATTTGACCCTATTTGAGAAAACTGGATTATTAGGTAATATTTTATAATTCGCTGGGAAATACGAAAGTTAAATTCCACTTTCGAAACTAGAAGTCGATCACGTATTTCGTGACCTTTACACTTTTGCTGTATGATAGTGGAGCTAGCCTTCCTTTTAGCAAAGGAAATGAACTGAAATTAAAAAGAACTCAAAAGTCAAAACGGAAAAAAGTAAACTTGAGCCTAAAATTTTTTAAGTGTTCCTGAAAAAAAAACGAAAAAAGAAGACATTGCGAACTATTCACAGATGCGAAGCTGCGCTTCGCAAACGATTAAAATGAAGAAAAAAAGCTCTAAACAGGCCGAACAAATTAAAGTAAAGAAAAAACTAAAAATACACCTGGAAAATTTTTTTGTTGAGAGCAGAAATATCACGCTCTCATATCTGCTCCACGACTGCTTGTAAAACTACTAACTCTAGCCACCAATATAGCAGCTACAGTTTCTATCGAATTGCCAAGGTTATGCAGCAAAATTTCCAACACAACAGAACAAAACTATTAAATGTTCCGGATTTCAATATCCGACCTGTTGACTAGGAGACTCACGTCTTCGCATCTGCGCCACGGTCACTTGAAAGTAAGCTAGTGGCCCAGCTAATGCTGGATCTTCATGTTCTAGAATTTTGCATCATATATTGTACTGATACGGAAATGCGTAATTTTCAAAATTTCAAAAAATGGACTTTACGCTAAACCCAAGTGTTTCTCTGCTGAAGCGGGGATTAGCCGCTTATTTAAAGGAAAAATCTACAGCTCGTTCTTTCAATTGTAGTATTTATTTTAGATTTCGCTGGGTAGTTTTCGAAAAAAAAGTAAAAACCAATTAAAAATCAAAAACAAGACTTTTCCTAAAACCATAAACGTTTATCCGCTAAAGCATGGGAATGGCTTCTGCTTTCTAAGCCCTGCAATTTAGATTGGAAATTTCCGCATCCCGACTTTTTCGATTGAACCCTTGATATTAAATTGCATTTTCGAAATTAAAGTCGATAAAACTTTTTTGTGACCTTCACATTTCTGCTGTTCGATAGTAGACTTTGCCTTCATTTCAACAAAGAAAACATAGCCAACTGAGTTGGAAAAGAGTCATGAACGCCAGGAAACTGAAAAACAAAATAGACATGTTTTTTTTTCTCAAAAATCTTCAACTTTTGAATTTCGAAGAAAAAAATAGATCGCCTCAAAGCTCTTCGAATTTGTAGACGAATTTATGATGAACACTTTTTCGTTAAAATTAACCCAATTTGAGAAAACTGGATCAATAGTTATAACTTTTATTTCGTTGGGAAATCTGATCATTAATTTCCATTTTCAAAATTAGAAGTCGATCACGTTTATTCGTGACCTTTACAATTTTGGTGTTCGATAGTGGAATTTGCTTTTCTTTTAACAATAGAAATGCACTGAACTTAAAAAGAAATCACAGGACAAGTCAACCCGCGAAAAATCAAAACTGCGCGTGAACAAATTTAAAGAGTTTTTCCTGAAAAATTACGAAAAAAAATCACTTGGACCTATATAAGAGTATTTACTCAGTACGCTCATTATTCTTTTAGTATTGCTTAGCAGGCATCAAGTAGTCCTGCAAGTATTTTCATTTTGCCTTCAATAATATTTATTCTGCAAATGAAAAAGTTGGGGGAAAACATAATCAGAAAACCTATCTGAAAATCAGGACGTAATGTGATGGTGATTCGAAAGAAGATTCAAAGTTTCATTTATGGTTATTGTTTTTATTCGAGACATCTGAGAAAAATCAATTAAGACATACCTCATTTTCCTTCTCCACAAGCATCTTGTCCTTCTCTGCTAGTTTCTTTTCGTCTTGGGAGAATCTAACAACACAAAAACTGATAAG
Organism: Symsagittifera roscoffensis; assembly: GCF_963678635.1. Classification (NCBI taxonomy): domain Eukaryota; kingdom Metazoa; phylum Xenacoelomorpha; order Acoela; family Convolutidae; genus Symsagittifera; species Symsagittifera roscoffensis. The sequence goes on along the minus strand of NC_087063.1, from coordinate 54,396,550 downwards.
TGAAAAAGAATTGTAAGTCAAATTATTACATATAACAGAAAACGAAGATAGGTTGTAGCGGCGCAGCCTTCAAAATTTGAATTTAAAATGCAAAATAAAAATTTCATAAGTCAATTCAGTTTTATCATAGAATACCGTTTTACCGAGTGATGAATGCGCGCATGCGAATATTTTTTATTCAAGGACAAAGAGAACTTAAATACATCATGCGAAGTTATAAAGTTTGATATGCTGGCATGGCAGTAAATGAATTTTAAAATCTTATTCGCAAAACAGAAATATCCAAGAGCAAATTAACATAAATAAAGAAATGAAAATCATGAATAAGCATTAAGGGCGGCTCCAAAATTTTCACCGTGAGACGTTTTTTGAAAAAAAACAAAACGTGAAAACCAATTCGTGTATCCAGTGATGATTTAAATTAACCGGACAAAACGCGGTAAACTTGAAATTTAAAACCCCGTTTTTCTCAAATTGGGTTGAGTTTAGGTGAAAACTTATGAAGACAAAACTTGCTTAAAACTTTGGCAGAATTAATATGGTATAATTTATTTTGCGAAATTCGGGCCCGAAATTTTACCCCAAAAATGGGTCATTTTGGCTTTTCTTAGTTAATCAAAAATTACGCCAAAAATACCCCGTCGATCACAGACATAATTATATCAAAGAACGCCTTACGTAGTCCAACAAACTTTAAGAAGGGTATTTTCTCAAAAAAGAATTGCAAATTGTTCAAAAATTGTTTTTAAATAAAAAGTTAGTATTTTATATAGTAAAAACGACCTTTTTTGTCTATCAAACAAAAACTAATTAACTTATACAATGTTTTGGAGATTATACCCTATTTAAAGTTTGTTGGGCTACGTAAGGGGCTCACTTTGATATAATCATGTCTGTGATCGACTGGGTTATTTCAGCGTAATTTTTGATAAACTAAGAAAAGCCAAATTGACCCATTTTTGGGGTAAAATTTCGAGCCCGAATTTCGCAAATTAAATTACACCATATTAATTCTGCTAAAATTTTAAGCAAGTTTTGTCTTCATAAATTTTCACCTAAACTCAACCCAATTTGAGAAAAACGGGTTTTAAATTTCAAGTTTAACGCGTTTTGTCCGGTTAATTTAAATCAGCACTGTAGTCCTCAATCTTTAATCGATTTTTAGAGCTCTATTACACTCTCCACCCCTATTTTGCTTTCATGTTCCAGACGTTTTTATTTCAAAGTATCATTCTTAAGTTATTTAACTTAATTGACCAAAAATTTTTGACACTTTCTCCCTTTTTGAAGTTTTTAAAATCGCCGCGACAGATAAATTTCCCGGGTAATATTATTATTATAAAGAATTCGCAGCTTGAGCTGCAGGGATTTCTCCCAATAGTTTCCATGGATTTTGTCGACAACTGTTGCAAATACATATGTAGATCCAAGAGCATGAATTTGAATAGTGCCAATTTCTCTTGAAATAACTCCACATAATAAAAAGGAAAAATATTCGTCGCATTAAATAGGAATATTGCAGACGCTTTACTATTGTTACATCACACTTAACACTTGAATTTGATCAGACTCTTACAGACTGGCTACTTCAATTGAATATTCAATTCACAGTTATAAATCCATCAACTTAGAAAACATCTAGATTTGACGAGTATTGACTTTTCAACTCACCGAGTCAATTTGTAGCTGCATGAATAAACAACAAAACAATATCAAATTGTTATTTCGACACAAAAAATGGTATGTGAATGAGTCACACGTCTTTTTCTAAATCTTGTGATGGAGTTAACTTTTCAGAGAATAAAAAACGTAATTTAACAAAACAAAATTACGTTTCGTCGCTCTTAGCAAGCGTATTTGACCTGGACACGCTCTTACTATCGCGTCTGGCAAGGTCATGATTTAGAGCAGCATCGCACGCAGCTTCACGGAAGCCCGGAGAATGCGCAACAGCGTATTTACTGAAATGTTGCTAACGTCTAACGCATCGGACTTCTTAACTAAAGAACCGTGGAATTACAATAATTACCAAAAACTGCCATATCATGTTTAGCTGGACCAGAAAAAACTGATTGATGACATTGAATTTGAAGGAGTCCAAAAGATCAAAAATGCTTAAAAGCAATAGCGGCTGCAAAGAAGTGTAGCCTAACGTATTCGCAAATGTTACACTTACACGGCTGGACTAGATGACAATTCACTGGTAGGATGAGAAAGTTTTCTGGCACGGAAGCTCTCGTAGTGCACTTCGTGGGTGACTTCTTGCATATCTTGCATGTGAGTACTGAAAAACCGCAGGCTGGTCTAGAACTGGTTGTCTTTCAAAATTATTGTGACCGTTAGTAGTCAAAACCAGTACATTATGAAACACTAATTTCTTCAATCAGAAAACTTAAATCGCAACACAGTAGATTGAGCTTGCCGGCTTTCCGTCAAAGATAAAAAAAACACCTACATAATCATGGCCTGTAGTTTTCTGAAGTCACAATGAGCAGGGTTGTCCAAGTCCACCACACCCCAAGGGTACTTTCTTCCTCTCACCATCTTACCCCCGCTAGCCTCTACTTCCATATTGGAACCAACCACAGCAAATGGCGTACTCATCTGAAAGCATTTAAATACACTACTCAAACTTCAGAGAACATACACACCTGAGCACTTCTTTTCAGATGTGCCCCTTTTATTTCCTACTGAAGATTTGTTTCTCAGGCTATGAAACTTGATGTTAGTGACATGTTACTCAAGTGAAAAAATCGTTGAAAAGTCACAGCAAACTCGAATTCTGTTCATAACCAGTTCATACCTGCAGTTCTTTGTTCTGAGCAATGTACTCCTCGTCCTCGTCCGATTCCGCATCTGGTATTCTATACACACGGATTCCATGTTCTTCTATCTCGTGCAAAAGCTGCTTCTTCATAGCAGCCACTTCAGCTGTAGTCAGTGTGTCGCTCTTCGCTATCACGGGAACAATGTTCACTTTGTCACACAGGTTCTTCATGAATTCTACGTCGATCGGTCGAAGACTGCAAAACAAATTTTGCAATTAATTCCTTTATTGTTGAAGAAACGATGTAAAAGGAAGCCATTAATTCCTTTATTGTTGAAGATTAATTCCACAATTTTGCAATTAATTCCTTTATTCTTGAAGAAACGAAGTAAAAGCGTTAATGACAGTCTTTTGTGCGGCATTGAGCTCAGAAAAATGCTTGATGCAGCTTTGTGACGCGTTTTTTCCTCGAAGCAAAACAACGCTCAACGAAGAGACTGACCCATGAGCCGAGGGGTTGATGAAGTAGAAGCAACAGTGAACCCTTGTATCTGTAATGTTTCTTCGATTCAAGCCACTCTCGTCTTTCAAGTACTGTTCGAATCTCTCGTCGATGTACTTGCTGATCGTTTTATAGCTAAAACACTCACGTTTTACTTCTCCTTTTCCTTTCCACACATTTGTAACTGATAAGATTATAGCAATTACACTTGTACATATTTAAAACAGTTGCAAACTAACCAGTCAGTATTATTCAGCATGTCTCCGAATCCGGGAGTATCAACAACAGTAAGTCTTAATTTCACGGCCTTTTCTTCAATGAGCACGGACTTGGTTTCGATTTGCACTGTTTCTGGGATTTTATCTACAACAAAGTCACGCCATCTGATAAATACGTTTTCAATTAATACGTTTTCTAGAACAACAAGGCTTAAGTTGCTTGCCTTAATTTCTACTTTTTGTTTCAACAATTTGAAAAATGGGTAGGATCTTTGTATTCGTGTGAGTTTTAGCTTTTTTATTTTTGTTTTCCTAGAAAAATCAATTACAGAAAACTCAAAAGAAAACTTTGACCCGAGTAATGCATACTAGTTTGCTGCAATGATGCAATGTACGCAATTTGTGGCAATCTAGTTTTAACAAATAGGGTTTCACAACAAAAAAAAATACATTTCAAGAATTATTGTTCCGACCATTGAAAATGGGGAGGAGCTTTGTATTCGGGTGTGTTAGTTTTATCTTTTTGTTTTCCACGCAAAACCACGTACCACAAATAATCATCGGACACGGTCGAAGGATATACCAAACTGAAGTCCTTTCAGCCGTGTTTTGAACTACGTTAAAAAACTTTCAAAAAGTTTTCAGTATTGAGATAAACTGGTTCAAAACTTTTGATTTTAATTTCAATTTCGAGCGGATAAAGCGAGCGAGCAGGCTTACAGCAGCTTATTTATGCTAAATTTGAGCACTGAAAACGTAGTTTAAAGCAAGAGAAATAAGTTTGGGATCACCTGAGTTTTTTTAATTTTACCTGTTTTTCCATTTGTAGATCTCTGTTTGATGAGCTCTGTTTTACGGAATAAACTACTGATTAGAGTGCTTTTACCCAGACCGGATTCACCTGAAACACAATTGCGCTTAATCACATTGAAACGCTTAAAGTCCTCAAGAAAATTAGTTATATTTAGTGAAATTGAGCACACAATGACAGATAATGAGCGGCCACTTACCTACAACCATCAAAGTAAACTCAAATCCTTTCTTTACTGATTTTCTATGATACTGATTAGGCAGGTTGCTGAATCCCACTCCTGGTTCGTTTTCAGCAGCAGGCGACATGTTGATCTGAGATATGAAACTTATTAGTTTGTAACATTCGTCTACTGCAGTCACACATGAGGCTTAAGAAAAATAGGCCCTATAACCACTGGCTCAAGGGTCAGGGACACTATCTCTTGTGTTTTTCTACCTCAAGAACGGTCGGAGCCAGTTCGGTTCGCTTGTGACATGAGACTACGACCCGTTACAGCTTAAAGGCTACTACTAAAATATCCCCCCACTCTAGAATTAGAAACGTCCCCATACTTAGGTCTCTAGATACCCAAAATACATGAACGCCGTTAAAAACCGGGTTGGAACAATCCGTTAAGTTACTTTTTATTAGACAGTGGAACTTTGATCCATTTCAGATGGATCAACCTAAAACTCACCTTACCTCAACATCACAATTATAAAACACACTCTAGGAATTTAAATTAAGTACTCACATTGTAGCACGCTCAAGAACCAGGAAGTAAATAAGTCGGTAAACAACTCAAGAGTCAACAAAGTAACTAAAATGAGTTTAATGTCAGTCAGTTTTAACAACAAGAACAAGTTTTTACTCTAGACTGCAAGTTCTCGTGAACCATTGGGACACTCTAGCTGTCCACCTTTCCACCGAAGGTTCACTCTGGTCCAGTCAATGATAGTATTCCAATCGTAATAATCCAACTCGTGGGAATGCTCTCGTCTCTGTTTCAGATGGGACAGCTCTACTCTAGGTTATTATTGCTTTCGAAATTGCGAATAGCAATTTCCCACCGATTTTTCTAGCAACTTTCCCGCGATTGTTACTCAATTGTTCTGAAATTGTTCTCTTTTCTTTTTCTGATTTTCAGTTCTCGCGAGAAAATCGTGCATGACAGGTTCCATTCGAAATTTTGAAAAATTAAATTTCCCTCCAAAATCAAGTGTTTTTTGCTCCTCTCAAGGTCAAACTTCCAAATATGACCGACTGGCACATACTCCCCGGACTCGAGATCGATGTCCTCATCGCGCGCTGTCTTCTGCCAGTGAGTCCCAGAAAAACCGAGTGTTGCTCAAGATACAGTGCCAGTGGTCATTTACAGAAGTTTGCAGCAGATTTAAGCTTATCTACACCCCAAAATTCACAGCCATTTAAAATTTTCACACTATTGCTAAACAGCAACCAAAATCTGCATACACCTGCACCCTTGAATTTTCGCTTTTCAAGCCAATCATTTTAAAATCTCTTTTGTCCTATTCAATCAGGAAATTGTCATGCAGCATTTCGATTTATATAATAAATATAGTATATTAGTAACAATATTTGCTTTGTTAAAATTTCTTTTTCGTGAATCCAAGTTTCACTCGGATCCACGCTCAAGCCCCCCTTCCCTCTCAAGACTCAAGATCCATCCGATTTGACCATTCATCTCGTGCTCTTCGCCTTGGAGGTACTGCATCCTGAAGTGCTAGATGCGGCAAACTGTCTCAACAGTTCCTCTTCATCATCGGAACTAATCACAATCTCCTCCCAAGCCTTCAGCTGTTCATAGGATCGCATCCATTCTCTCTGCTCCTGCAATCTCTTTGCTTGGTTGGGTAGTGCCTTCACCCTAGCTTCTCGGTTCAAGCAAAAGGAGTTGTGCAGTCTCAAGCTCACGTTCTTCGCCAGGTCTTCCTCTAGTATCGACTCCCTCGCTTTGGTATTGTCTCTAGACATCTTACCCACTCTTTTCCATCCCGTCGTGATCGCATTACGATGGGTTAGCAGGGGTCTCTTGAAAGCTTCCGGCCCAATCTCGGCCTGGAACTGTCGATACTCTTTTTGATGTTTTCTCATGTGATCTTTCGTTGTCATGTACAACCAAGACGTCAGTGTCGCCCGAAACCATGGAAAGTACCTCAAGCGACTCCATACGTACCTGACTTCCGTCGGTATGGCGAATACTTTGCACGCAGTCTCAAACAACTCGAGTCTCCTGCTGTAGTCTATCGCGTATATTGACTCAGCCGTTGGCGTCGTCGCCTCCCGATACTTCGTTATATTCTCTTCTATCCATCTCAGAGCTAACATCGTACTCACTACTAAGAGCGTCACCTTCTGCCGGTGATCCGGTAGTCCGATCGACCGAATCTCTTCCACATCCCACACCAGGCAAAGGTTCTTGTGATCTGGATACCACACCGTTTGTGCCAAACAGTGGCATGGGCATTCCCCATGAGAGATCTCAATGCTCCTGAGATTACGCTCCCCTGAGGCTTCCAAGAGAGGCTCAAGCTCCATCATTTTCTCGTGCATCGTGTCGTTGTCTTCCAGGTTCGGAGTACTTCCCACAGGTTTCCCGATCACGTTTTGTCTCTCGTGATCGCTTGTGTTTTCTCTTTCCAACTTCAGAAGATCTTCTCCCCAGATTTCGCTTAAGTCATCTCTCAGTTCTTTTGGTACTGTCCCTTTGATTTTTCTCAACAACTTGTGCGAGTGATGCGACATCCGAGCCAACCTCACGCACTTGGGCACTGAGAAGGCCTTGTCCACCAGTATTCTCTGGCTGGACACTTCCACCATCGCCATGTGTAGCGGGTAGTGACTTCCGCACAAGTTGGCCATCATTGACCCTATCAGCGATTTCGCGTTCAATGGCAAGCCATAAGCTTCGCTCATGGGAAATCCCATTTCCGCCTCAAGACCAACCTTCCAGCTCCGGATGTGTTTTTGAGTCACCTGCAACACCCCGGGCCATGATTCCACGCTCAACGCCGTCACTAATTGATGTTCAGACTCCAGTCTCTCCAGTGCCTGCAGACCACACATTCTCGAGAAGAATCCGAGAGCTGTCGCTATATTCACCGTGGTTCTCGCGTAACATTCCGCTATTATTTGCACTTCACTTTTCTCCCTTTCTGTGATGTCTTCGAACCAAGTGACCAGGTCTTCTTTTTGAAACGACAGTATTCTGACGCATGACCGTCCATCGCAGATGTGCTCTCCGTTCCCACACGTCGAATCCAGACAGCTACCCGGCTCCAATTTCTTCACTGACCCGGGGTCGCTCGTCCTTTCGCTTGGCTCTTGCATCTGGGGCGTGATTAGCTTATGTAGCACACTCAACTTCGCCAGATCTTCATCTTCCGTTGGTGCTAACCTCACTCGCTCTGTGGTTTCCTCGATTAGACTTGCATGGGGATGTGGACACCAGGAGGGTCTTAGTAGCTTCCATATCACTCCCAAGTTCGTGGTTAACAAGCCATTTCCACCGCCCATGTTCACTTCAACTCTCTTGTTTGAGCGCGGTATGCTTATCACCTCTGGTGTTTTCTCAAGAATCAGGCCCAGGCTCGGCCCCTCTTTCTCCACCGCGTCTATCTCCATTATTTTTTCTGTCCAAAACTTCAGTAGCTCCGCTACCTCATGGTTTCTGTGGGCTCCTCCAGCTTCCGAGTCTAAGAAGGGATTGTAGGCCATTCCCATCACTCCAGACACATGTTGGTATTCCCCCTTCTCACTGAGTCTCGAGTACTGTTCTGACGAGGCCAGGTTACGGTGAACATCATGTTCTTCCTCGAACTTCTTATTAGAGAACCTCCGTACCTCGTCCAGCTTCCGATGGTTCTCTAAGGATAGTCTGGAACCATCTTCTTTCTCTATTCCTGTACTCTGATATACGTTCAAGATGATCGTTGAGACTCTTTTCTCCATGGATTTACTTCCACTTGCTCTCTGGTGGCATGCCAGGATGGTGCTATCAGACATCATTGACATTATCCATCTCAAGAAACATGTGGCATCTTTTCTTCTAGCCAGGCTCAAGCCTGAATTGTCCCTGGCCACGTGTTGCATCAGTGCCTGATACACCTCTAGCTTCTTGCTTCCCAACTTCAGCCTGTCATACGAGGTCAATGTCTCCAACTCTATTCCCACCAGACTCCAGGTGAACATTAATTGTCCCGCAGTTCTAACGAAGGGATTCGCCATTAGTGGCGGTGCTGATGAGGATGTTCTCATCGCCTCTTCAAAATGATCCTTCAACAAACTCTGCCAGGACCTCTTCAGATGACTTGCCATCTCTATCTTATTAACCTCGGCTTTTTGCTGGGTGGCCCAATTGCGTCGCCTGCGAGCTATTCCACTGTCCAACTTCTTCAAGCAGTCCTCCATTTCCTTCAATGTTTCGAGGGCCACCCACCACGTCCGGGAAGTGTTCCTCGTCTTGTTCCTCTCCAATGGATCACTCGTCACTTGTTTGCCCATGTCCTGATGTGCCTTCGAGATCCATTCTTTGCCGATCTCCACTTCCCCTACCTGTCCGTTCGTTGAACCTCTCTTCACGTTTACCTTCTGAGGCTTGAAGTCTTCTTCTGACGTCGAACTGGTGGAAACCTCTATTTCCTTTTCTACTTCAAGTGGTTTCCTGAGCTCCGAGCTGTTCTTGTATGCCGCCGTCTTGCATCGGGCCAAAACGATGGGCGCCGTCTCTCTCAAGTTTCCTTCCGAAACAGCATCCACTGAAGGACTACCCCATCCTTCCACTTCTCGCTTCCTCTTGCGAGTCTTCACATCTCTGCTCGAGGGTGTTGTGGCTATCATCATTGATTCGACCTCTCCATCCACTCCTTCCAACTCTTGCCTCCCCCCTGCTCGAGCCTTAAGGATATTAGTACTCTTAATCATATTACTAGTCCCAACCTTATCCCTTTTTATATCATCAACCATTTTATCCACAGTTTTTTGTTTCAGAGTAGAGCTGTCCTCACATTTCTCTTTTCTAGTCTTCGATCGTGCGTTCCTCAGCTCCACTAGCTTGTTCAGCAGCTCTTTTCTTGCTTTCTCATCCAGGCCCGTTCCTATCAGGAGCGGTTCCCCGAATCTCACTACTGCGTCCCACAGTTCCTTCTTGAACTTGTCCAGCGTCGTCTCGCTGCCCACTTCTCGATTGAATTCCCCCAGGAATTCCTGCCAAGCGTCATCCTCGAGAGATCCCAAGAATATATCCCTGTTCCCTTCGAACGTGTTCTTCTCCCTTTCCTCCGAGCTCAAGAGTAACATCCCCATATTGAAGGTCTCACCTGCCAATGGCAACTCTAGGTTCTTCCGCGGGGACGGGTTCAGAGGTGGTGTGGCAGTATCTGCCCAATTCTCTTCGCTCAAGTCTTTCAACAGCTCTTGAGTGGTGAGTTCCTCCCCTGATGGCCCTGGTTCAGGTGTATTCCCCACCTCCATGTCTTCTCCAGCTTCACTGAGAGTTTCATCCATACTCTCTTCCTCTGATTCATTTCTTCTTCTCTCGAGAATTCTTTTGAATCGATCCTCAACGGGTCCACTCCTCTTGTCTCCAGGCGTGTCTACAGACAGTGGTGACGGTGTCGTAGGATCCAGCTTTTTATATTCCGTCAGGGCTACATGCAGTTGACCTGCTGCATCTAGTTCTGTTCCCTCCTGTGTCACTTCTACTTGTTCCAAGCCATAGGGTGCCTTGTATTTTCTCGTGGCAAATTTCATTTCGTCCACCAATGCGACGTGTCCCTCCATCACGATCATCCTGCCATCATCCCATATGGGTAGCATATTCTCAAGTCCTTCCTTCTCAAGAGTCCTCAAGACTTTCCGCACCTCATATCCAGGGGGCTGCGAACCTCTACTCTTTTTCGCTTGCGTCGTCCACGAATTTACCTTCCTCTCGCTGGTGTGGAAGTAGACTGCCGCCGTGTAGCCGATGAACAGGGGATCCCAGCCATCCGTGAAATGCCTCTGCGTTTCCTCCGTCATCATCTTCGCCATTATGGAGGGAACCACCAAGGGACTATTCATTCCCAAGGTCATCCTCCTGACTGTCGGGAACTCAGGCATGGTGGCTGGTAGGATTTCTTTCTCCATTATGGCCTCCAGCTCCCTCTTGACTAGTGCAAAGCACTCCTTCCAGGCGGGGATTCTCAAGACTTCTCGTCCGTTGGCCGTCAATGGGTTTAGGTTCCAAAACTTTGGATACATTTCAATGGGGCCCTCTCGCTTGCCTCCCATTCTACATTGCATTTGTCCCCTGAAGTTGCACACCATCATCTCGGCATCTTTCACTTTTCCGAAAAGTACCGTGTTGCTCATACGCGCCCTGAGCACCTCCTGCTGACACCAATTCAGCGCTGTACCATCCAGTACGCTGATGAGACTCAAGTGCGTCACCGAGTGACGATACGTTATCACCAGGGGATCTGGAAACGCGTACGTCACTGCTGGACCATAGATGCAGGTCACCACCTCCTCTAGACCCCGGATTATCCCCATTGGGTCCGACCTCATTGCCAGGCACAGGTCCGTCAACAGAGGCATCCCTCTGTTCGCCTTCTCCCATTCTTCTCTCGAGGTTGGGTTCTCATCTTCACCCGTCATGTATCGATTCTGCATCATGAGGTATTGCACCAGCAGTGTCTTCAACCCTGCGGCACACTTGTAGGAGCTGGTTTCAATGCTCGTGTGGACTCTCCCCATAGACAGAGGTTCTCCATATTCCATTAACCGATGAAACGATACCAATTCCCCATGGGTCAAGAGTACTAGTGCCAGATACCCATCAACTCGAAGTGTCTCCACTCCTCGACTAAACATGTATGCTGGGCCCATGTTGAACAAGTATCTGGGGTAAACCAAATACAGGGCCAAGAGCAGGCTGATGGACATGCCCAGTATCTCCTGTACGAAGGCTCCGAAGATAGTCGCCGTGGTGCCGAACACTCCTGCCAAGAATTCTCTCTCCCAGCAAGGACTCAAGAACTTGAGAATCTCGTAATCTCTCCTAGTCTTCAATTCGCCGTTGGCGTGCTCTCTCCAAAATCCTCCAATCGTCACTTCATTGGCGGCCGAGACAAATCTAACCACCGTCATGTCTCTCGTTTCAGCTAGCTCCAGTTGCTTCTCTAGAAAACTCCAGATTTGTTTCACGAGGAGTGGTGCTTCCTCCCTCGTCTTATTCGTGACGTTCTCCAGCCTTGGTGTCAGGAATGGCCACCAGCCATTCTCTTGAGTCAAGCGATATTTCATCGATTCTAACTGTTTCTCCGTCTCGACCACATTTCTTCTCTCGTTGCTGGGACCTCTAGTCCTGCTGGTGGAATTTGCGACTTTCACATCCATACTCCGGAACCACAGGCTGGCCGTCAACTGGTTTATCGCCGGGTGGTCGTCCCCGATGACTGGGCTGAACTTGAGTTGTCTAGCAAAGTTCGATATCTCTAGCAAGAGTACCTCATCCAATACAATCAGGACGTCGGCCAGTCCGTAAAAGCCCCTCAGTGCATGAGATATGTCAGCCCATGCCGCCGGCAATTCTGATTTGTAAAGCCTCAAGTTCAATGGCTCCAACTCTCGATTGGGGGCTGCCATCAGAATCCGCCATTCACTCCCTTCTGCTATCAGGATCAAGACCGCGTACACGAATTGTAGGGCGGGTGGCATATTTGCGTATCCTGGGGATGTGGTAAACACCACCTTCGTCTTGGACCCAAATCTCGAGGCTACGTTCTCTTGTACCTCATTCATCGCCGCAAATAACGCCTGAATAGCCTCCCATATCTTCTTTGATGTCGGAATCTCCTTGCCCTTCAGTTGCTCAAGAAGTCCCATCGCGTGCAGGTGATCATTCATTCCTGCAAACATTAGCAGCTCAGGTTCACAGGGCATCTCCGACTTTATTGCCACCACTAGAGTCAACATCTGGTTCAATTCGGCTCCTGGCAAGGAGTATACCGGAGTCTCCGGCCAGAACAACTTGGGAGACGTTCCTTCGAAGTCCGATCCCGCCACAATGACTACTCTTGCAGCAGCTGGATCTGCTCTATCATAAACTGCCAGAGTTTTGGCCAGTTGGGTGCCACCACAGGGCTTCCCGTACCTGGGATCTTCTGCCAACTTCGGACCTTCGTAAGCGGCATCAGGCAATTCCATTCCCCCCGGATTGAGTAGCTTGTCTACCACCTTCAACTGCGCCGGGGTTGCCAACCTGATCCTTGCGATGCCAGTTCGGTGCTTGGGAGGTTCTGTTATAAGTCCAGGACCACCCAACAGTTTGAGAGGCCTGTAGTTAATGGGTCCCATGATCGTCTTTGTGGGAATTCCAGTCAGGTCTGTGGTCTCCATTAACTTCGCTCTCGAGAAGTGCGCTTCGTGAGCTTTCAACCAGTCTATGCAATGATGTCTATTCAAATCCTCGTGCGACACTCGTTCGATCCCCAGGGTTTCCGCCAACTCTCGTCTGCATTCCAAACTCTCTAGATCCAGTTCCTTCACCTTCTCAGGATACCTCAAGCGGGCAGTCTCCATAGACTTCTTTTCTCTCCTGCCATCTGCCACCACCACAGAGGACATCGCCGAGCCCGGAGGTGTTGATGACTCTACCTCCTCCGACTCCATTGGCGTGGCACTCTGCAATCGGGTCTGATTGCTCCTTGAACTGTCTCTAGTATCAACTCTCGCTCCCAAGCGACCAGCCAAGGCCCTCGAGGCAAGGAATGGTGGGTTGGGAGGTGGTCCTAAAGTGAATTGGGCTGTCTCCAGCAGGTCCGCCTCTAGCGTGTTAATGTGTTCCTGGAAGACGTCGTTCAGCCACTCCGCTCCCCTTGGCCTATCGAAATGGATTCCATCTTTTGAGGTGTCTTCAGGGAATCCCTTTTTCTCCATACGTTCTGCTATGTCCAACAGCCTGAGAGGAAGCACACTCTTCCGGTGTATGTCTCGGATCATCTTGTTCAGGCTCCGCACCTTCTGGTTCATCTCTAGGGCGTGCTGATCAAACATCATGTTGTAGGGGACCGTGCATACCGTCAGCAGGATGGGGTCCATCTGGATCCTCAGTTCCTCAAGAAGGCAGCTCATCTTGTCGCACAGCCTCGCTACTTTCCTCGCTTCTCCCCTTGACACGTCGTTGGTCCCAACCATCAGGGTCACTGTGTAAACTTTGGTCATCCCTAGCATGTCCAAGGTTGCCAACATCTGTGGCGTGGCAGCTCCAGCGAAACTCAAGACTCCTGTCTGCCAATGGGACCGTATCTGGGTCAACACCCGCACCAGGCTATCCCCTATAATTAGGTGAACTGCACCCTCTGACACACGAGGTGGCGCTAGATACTCCACCCAGGCTGCGTCATGGAAGCAGTCCCTCCTGGCTCCCTGTTCCGCACTCCAGTCCAGCCGATTGTGCCTGTGGTAGTTCCCTTCTGTATTCTTCTTATAGCTTGCGATCACGACATTCCTGACCGGCTGTTCCCTCCAAGTTGGGGGAAGCTCTGGCCTTGTCGATCTTTCACGACTCTGCTGCTGCAATTTCTCGCCTAGCTCCTTCAGGCGCGATGAGGCGCCACTCACCTGACTGCCACTCGAGGTCGAGGTTGGGGTATATCCTGGTAACACCACATCCATCAGAGGACGTACAGGTTGTGTCTCTAGGTTGCGCAAGGAAGGCGTTACGTCATTCGGTATCCAGACCTCTAACCCTTCGCTCATGTGTTCTCTGGCCTCGCGGTCAAGGTTGAACCGTCCTCTAGCCCTGGGAGCTTCATCCACCTCCATGCGCGACTCTGGCCTCGAGCTGGTCACCACTCGTTCGTTTGACCTGGCTCCCTTCTGTGCGTCAAGCTCGCGTTGTCGCTGTTCTATCCTTTCCAACTCCGACTTCAGTTGATCACGATTTGCGACGTTCTCCCGCACCCTCAGCTCCTGCTGATGTTCAGCCCTTAGCATCTCAAGTAATTTCGACGTCTGATCTCGCTCGTCGACTGCCTGGTCTCTCTCCAGCTGAAGCTTCTCCCTGTCCAGCTTCGCCTGATCCCGATCGAGGTTCGCTTTATTCCTTTCCTTCAGCGCCTTCTCGAGCTCTTTCTTTAGAACCCCCAGATCCGGATATGCCTCTGTCGTCTGTTGCGCTCGCGACATCGACGGCACCTTACTCGAGCTCTGGCCTGTGGATCTTGCTGTTGGTCTCGTCGGTAGCGGAAATTCTCCTGCGCCGTGTTCGGTGTTGTTACTCAGGCCAGGATTTCTTGCCAAGTCAAAGCCCCTTACTCCTCCATCCGCATTCCAAGATAACCATCTGGTCTGTTCTCGATTTGATATGCCCTCGGTGGTGTAGCCGACCATCAAGACAGCCTCCGTCGCAGACTCCCTGCACTCACCCTGGTCCTCCAACTGGAGGATCGCATTCAGCATCACCGCCATTCTCTCGTCTATCTGGGTGTAGTCCAGGTCCCTCAAGCGTCTGTACAGCTCGTCAAGAGTGGGCTTCTTCAGAGCCGCGGGCACGGAGTTCCAGAATCGGTCTGCCATTTTTGCAACTTCGGGATGTATATAGGTAGATGTTAACCAGCTCAAGAATTACCTTACCAACTCAAGAATTACCTTACCAACTCAAGTATTACCCAATTCAAGAATTCTCTAGAAATGTTCTCTTGCAAGTACTTGCTGTAGATTCGGATTATCGCGTGTTCAATCAAGATTCTCTCTTTCTGTTTCTCGCTTGAGTGTAGTTGGATTTTCAACTTTGTTTTTCAAACTCGATCTGAAAACAGAAAGCTCATTAACACTTAGCATGTCACGTTCCTAACCTAGAGACCCCCCTTCTACCCATATGGTTAAAATCTTATCATTCTCATATCACTTAAAGCAATTCGATTGGGTTTTCCCTTAAGAACATGCAGATTCATTTTATGTTTTAGCACCATCAATTCTTTCTTTTAAAATTCAATTGTCATGCCAATCACATCTTAAGATCCCTTTACCTGCGCCGCACCCCAGTACCTAACTCAAGACTCCTCCCTCACACCCGACCTGATACCTCCATGTACCCGACTCAGGCGATGCTCAAGTAGTACTTCTTGTGAAGATGCACCATTATCTCTGTTTCTGCAAAGACCACATGTAGGATAGCGTACAATTCCCTCGAGCTCAGTTTGCCCCTGTTTGGGTCGTACACCGGCATCGAGACCTCCACTATTCCTTTTTCAATCATGAAGTCACGTAGTCTTGTCAGTGCCAATATCACGTGTTCGGGATCAATTGTGTTTCTGTCGTTGACTCTCGTTACTAGGAAGCAGAGGTATTTGCCCGGGACTTGTGCCACTGACGGTGGAAGCGCTGCTATGCCTCCCAGTCCTGGCCTCTGTCTGAACAGAAACTCTACGTTCTGGTACTCTCTTTTGAAGTCAGCCTCCAATCTTGATTTGAAACTCATGTCCGCCGTGATGCAGATCGCGCTGGTCCTGTTTGACAGGATGAAGTCGCTATCCGTTATCATGATGTTCTCTGAGTATTCATTGGGTATTTCGAATTTCGTTTTGAAATTCCTTCCTATGGTAGGCTCTGGTTCTTCTTCCTCCAGTTCCAATCCGCTTGTTTCCCTCACTTCCTTGAGCTTCTTTATCATCAAATTTTCGGTGTGGGTAAGTCCTACCCCCACTCCCCGGACAAAAATATTTATCGACGTCCCCGTCGATGTAGTCGGGTCTGAATTGTCCTTGGGGATGTCCAGTGGCCTGTCTGTTGCTGTCCATCCGAAAAAAGGGTCCTCTGTCTTCATGTAATTTGCTGCTGATACATCGATTTGCTGAATGCTTTGTCCTTCGCGGCTCTCGTCTTTGACATCACGCATCCACTCTAGAATCCTCAAGTTCGTGTTCCCCCTCCTTTCTATTTCACTCTGCTCGAGATCCGTCTCCAATTCTGGCGTCGAGTAATCATCCTGCGGATAATGTCCACCATCGTCAATGACCTGCCATTCCTCTTCGGCTTCCAGTTCGCCTGCGCTTAGTAGTTCATCGCCCAACTTGTCTGGCTGTATCTTATCGATCAAGAAGTCATCCCCGTACCTATTGTACCTCATACCTGTTCGTTTACGATTGCCAGTCCTGGTTTCCGGTGGTGTTGGTCGATCCGGCTCCATCCACTTCGGTACCTCGTTTTGCTCTGGGTCGTTCCAGTCTTCTTCTACAAATGAACCTGCATCCGACTCCACTTCTATCTTTTCGTTGTCGTCCAAACTCAAGTTCTCATTACCATCATTTTTCTCTCTAGTGCCTTTCTCATTCACTTCGCACGCTGGTTCCACCACCAGGTACTCAAGACCTTCCATGTCTTTTGGTAGGCACCAGTCCTCCGGGGACGGGACGTGAGGCTTCAGATTTTCGTAATGTGCTGCTCGCCCTGTACTCAAGCGATAGAACCGTCCTTGTTGATGTACTTCCGTAATCATGAACGGTCCTCTCCATTTCTTGAGTAGTTTCTTTGTTCCCTTGGGCGGTATGACATTTTGGAAGACCCACACGTATTGGCCCACTTCGTATGGCTTTGCTCTTAGTATCTTTTCGTCATATTTCTTGCGTTGCCTCATTTGCGCTTGCGCCGTGTTTCTCCGACATAGCTCGTTTAGCTCTTGTTGTCTTTTGATCGCTTCCTTCACGTATGCTTGAGGTGACGTCCTCTTCCCCTCGTACTCCGGGTAGAAGAATGTTATAGGCATTGCCCTTTCCCTGCCTGTCAACATCATGAAAGGACTGATACCCGTCGTTGAGTGCTGAGTACTATTATAGGCTCCTACTACCTGTGGCAGGTATTTGTCCCAGTCCGTCATGTATCTCGAGCAGTACACCCTGAGCATGTTGACCAGTGTCCTGTTCTGTCTCTCTACCAACCCATTGGTCTGTGGATGATAGGTCGTCGAGTGCGCTTGAGCAATGTGTGATCTCTTCATCAATTCTTTTGTCAAGTCCCCCACAAAAGCCTTGCCGTTGTCCGACTGGAAAGTCATTGGACAACCATACCGCGATATCCAATGCGTTATCAGGTGATCACATGTCTCCTCTGCTGAGGCTGTCTGGCACGGAACCGCTTCCGCCAACTTGGTGAAGTGATCTATTATAACTAGTATTTGGTTATAACCCGACTCCGTCAAGCAGATTTTCTGATGGTCTATCTGCACCACTTCATTGAATTCCGAACTTTCGACAGACTTGAGGGGAAACTTCATCTTCCTTGGGTCTTTTACTTGAAGGCATGCTAGGCAGGCATTCACCCATCTCTCGCAAGCTTTTCTCATTCCCGGCCAATCAAACCTGTGAAGTATCCTTTGTTGTACTTTATCTATCCCCTGGTGGTCCATCTGGTCGTGTGATCTGAAAAGCACCTCCGTTTGGTACAATTGTGGTAGTATGATGAGGTTGTGTTTGTGTAATATTTTTTCCTCATCTCTTCTCTTGCACGCTACCACCCCTTCAGCTGTGTGATAAAGTAAATCTCTCTTTTCTTTGTAGAACTGGCTCAAGATCTTGTAGCTGTCTTCCTCAAGTTCCCCCTTCTCCTTGACTCCCGAATGGATCCATTTGGAGAGGTTACTTGTCATTTTGTCATTCTTCTGGGCCCTTATTAGGTCAGACAGCCTGTATCTCGCCTTAACGTGCTCCTTTAGCGCCATGATCTGTCCATTCATTTCACCAGGGTTGTGGATGTCATCGCTCAGCTTCACACATATCATCCTTTTCACGATTTTCATGTCGTCTTCTGGTACCAGATTCGTTCTGACGTTTGAGTTGCACGATAGTTCCCTTAGTGGTTTTCTTGAAACTGCTATTTTCTCGAGCTCTTCACCACCTCGTACCTCTTGTATTTCCAGATTGTACGTCCCTGAAGATGGATCCGTCTGTAATTCCCTGTCGTGCTGTCTTATCTTCTCTTCCGCCAGTATCATGCATAGACTGTCTTGGTCTTCGCTGCTCTCATCCGAGTCTTCATCCCATTCTTCACGCTCCCCGGACAATTTCCCTTCTCCGGTTTCGTCTTCTTCCACGAATCTGGACCACTCCCCGGACTCTTGATCTAGTCCCAGGTGTTCAACTTCTTCTCTGAATGTTACTTTCTTATCCCTGACTTTTGTCTGTTCCAGAATTTTTTCGGGGATTTTTTCAACTAGTGATCGCACAACTTCCTTGCTGTCAGTGATGCTTCCTTTTGAGACGTCAGTATTGTTCACTGTTTCTTCTCTCCGAAGTATGGTTAGTTCCTGTGCCTCCTGACCTTTCCCTTGGATCACGGGCTTGTCATCTGATAGTTTCTCAAGCAACCTCATTAAGTCTTCATCTATTCGGACCGTTCCCTCCTCTACCTGGATGAGATCATAACCTTTTGCCTTAAGTGTTTCCCTCACGACCTTGGACTTGAGCATTATTCCTATCGGAATCCCTCTGCTTTTCTTCAAGATGGTCTTTTCAAGAGGCTCTTTCGGCAATTCGGGATGATCTTCAATCGGTTTGCCTGATTTGTCCAGCCATCTCGTGAGTGGAAGACTGTCGTACGTTTCTTTGTCCATGAAGGAGAAGCCGTCTTTGATCTCAGGTCTGTCCGCCTCTCTTTGTTCTTGCCTCTCGTAGAACTCCGTCTTCTTACTCAAGCTGTCAGCATTTTGATGTTTATCTCGTGTTCTGTGCTCAACTATCATGTTGTATCCATCCAAGCGAACTATCCACCTCCCAATATAGCTCTGGTCCATTGAGTACGTTTTCAGCCAGCTTAGTGCTCGGTTGTCGACTCGCAGCTTGAAGGGCTCACTGCCTAAGTATGCTCTGTATTTTTCGACAAAGGTGACCACCGCGAACATCTCTGCTTTCGGTGCTCCGTACTTCATTTCTGTGTCACTTAGGACCTTGCTCCCGTATGCTATCGGTCTCAAGACTGTCTTCCCATTCCATTCTTGTTCTTGATGGAGAATCCCAGAAATAGCGACTACTGACGCATCCGTGTCTAGCACGTACATCCCCTTCTCAGTCGGCATACCCAGTACTGGTGCCTCACACAGCTCTTTCTTTATTCTCTGGAATGACTCTTCTGCCGCGTTGTTCCACGTGAACTTCTTGCCCTTGTGTCTCATTAATTGTTGCATCGGGTATACCTTGTCCGCATAGCCCTTGATGAATTCTCTATAATAGTTGGCGAAACCCAGGAAGCTCATCAGCTGGTGCTCCGTCTTCGGTGATTTCCAAGTTAGGACTGCTTCCACGGCGTCTGGGTCAGGTCTGATACCGTGTTTATCTACCATCCTGCCCAAGTATTTAATCGAGTCCTTGAGTATCTCGCACTTTGATGGTTTACACTTCAGCCCCGATCTTTTCATGCACGCGAACACCTCGTCAAGCCTCTCAATGTGGTCTTCTAGTGTTGGCGTTGCTATTACCACGTCGTCCACATAGCACATTACCAGGTTGCCGTATTTCTTCGTCACGCCTATCAACGCGTGTGCCATCAGCCGCTGAAACGTGGCTGTTGCATTGCAGAGTCCAAACGGCATCCGTTTCCATTGAAACAGACCCAACTCGCAGGCGAACCCTGTCTTGTCCCTGTCTTGCTTCCTTAATGGTACCTGCCAAAAGGCCGAGCCTAAATCAAGAGTCGTAAAAAATTTCGCATCACCTAACTTCGAGAGGCTCTCATCAATTCTAGGTATGGGATAGGCATCCTTCACCGTGACGGAGTTCAGGTATCGAAAGTCACAACAAAACCTTAACTGGTCGCCTTTCTTTTTGGCCATCACTACTCCACACGCCCACGGTGACTTGGATGGTTCTATCATGTCATACTCTAGTAACGTTTCGATTTCTTTTCTACACGCGTCCGATTTGTGTGGGGTCATGCGCCTCGCCCCCTCCCTGTGTGGCACCGCGTTTTCCTCAAGTTCTATTTCATGTTCAACAAAATTACAACACCCGATATCCGCCTTATGCCTTGAAAAAACCTCCTCGTTCCGCTCTAGTACGTCCTTGATAGCTTCGAGCTGTTCATCTTTCAGTTTGCCCCTTAAATGTTCAATCTCCGGCAGAACCGGTTTATCAGTTTGCATTTCATCTAGCGTGGGTCGCTCTGGAAAGTTCGAACAGCTCGAAAGCCCATCGTCCGTTTCTGACTTAAGTGATTTGATAAGACCTGAAGAATCTTTTATTCTCTGCAATCGTCTCAAGATACAAATTTTGTCCCTGTGGTTGGGACAATCAACAACTTCATTTTGTTTTGAGTTTTCAATTGTTTCATATCGAGTTTTAACCGGTAAGGCATATCCCAGCTTCCTCCCTCTCTGTATCATGATCGGTATATCAAGGGTATTCAACAAGACACTGACGCAGAGGCCGCTCTTCGTTATCGAAAATGATCTTCCTAAAACAGCAGCGCTTTGACTATTAGGATTTGGAACTATACACACTTGCTTGTTGTCACTTAGTTCATTATAATTTTTCATCCTCAAGCTTACGATTGCCGCTTCATTAGCTTTTAACCTCACTCTCCTACTCAAGAATACCGGTGCTTTTTTCTCATTTGCCATTATTAAATTTACCGGTTTGATTGCGTACCTCCTATCCGGGTTCCGTATCCTGAACATTGCATTATTTAGATCTATCGTTACGTCGAAATTCCTGATGAAGTCTCTGCCCAAAATGAATTGGTCAGATTCATCTAGGTTTTCTACCACGATGAAGCTCATCCACAGGTTACGTTCCCCAAATTGAGGGCTATTATCGGCGTCCTGCCCAACACCCGAAGGGCCCCTTTGTTTGCAGCTGACAGCCGTATTCTCGAGTCTATCAAGTCACCTTTGTCAAAGCCCATCTTTTCCCATGTTTCGATTGGTATGACGCTCAAGACTGCTCCCGTGTCAAGTAATCCACGTAACTGAGTCTTTTTGCCATTTATGTCTAGCACGTGCCCTGTCACGTCTGCTTCCGTCCCGATGTGCATTGCATCTTCTTCAAGCATAGCACAGTGTCCAATCGATCTTACTTTCAATTCCTCTTTCCCTACATAGATTTGTCCAATTAGGTCTTCGTCGCATGTTATCATCGTCTTGGTATAGATGTTGATTCCATCTATATTTAGCATGACCTCGTGTGGACCATAAGCTTCAGTGTACCTATTATCAACACGTACCGACTTGCTGCCCCCTCTCGTAAGTAGTGCCCTGAGCGCTCTAGAAGTCGTTTGTGGACTTATTCCACTCAAGTAGTCTGCATACGCGTCAATGTGCATTATCGTCTGGTCGCTCGGCTCGCTCAAGTTTCTGGTTACCTCGTGTCCGCCCACTGTGATTATCGACATTATTCTTGCTCCGATTTTCGATATTCCAAAAGGTTTACCTGTCACCATTTTCACGGTGTTACAATTCCCGGTCTTCATTGAGCCCGTTCTAGCCTCTGGTTTTGAGTTTGATCCGGTTAATGCTTCGTTAAAATTCTGTCTTTCGATCTCCAACTTTAGTCGTTGCTCTATTTCTTTCGCAGCCAGATCTTGTTTCACTTTGGCAATTGCTTCCGTCGCCGCTTTCTCGTAATTTATCTCTAGAGAGCTTCCGGCCGCGGACTCTAACGCACCGCTAACATGTGTAACAGCTTTCACTGTCTTCGTCGGCAATTCGGTGTTTGGTGCCCCCAAGTTCCTAGATTCAAACTCGTTTTGCCTGTTCCGCTGATTCTGCACCGCCGCTAATGCCAACTTATGTTTGGGGTGATTCTGGTCCTTGACCGCTTCCCAGAACAAGGGACAATCCATTCTGAAGTGCCCCTCCTGGTTACAGAAGAAGCATCTGGCGCCTATCTTGATGATTAAGCCATTATAGTACTCGTGTTCCTCCATCTGGCTCATATCCTCTTCATCCGGTGCATAACCTAGGCTCTTCATGCCTTGTTTGTACGTTGTGCAGTCAGCCACATGATGATCCGCTGACCCGCAGTTCGCGCATGATCTGCGCTTGTCCATATCATCTCTAGGTTTGTACCATGATGACCTCTGGGGTTGGCTTCCCCCTTGCGTGTTCCTGTTTTCGGAATATGAGTACTTCTTAGGTTTCATCAGCATGTATTCTCTTGATTTCTGTCTCATTTCTTCTGGGGTGGGTGCGCTGTCCTTCGACAATGTGTATCATGTTGCTAACATTGTCCTTAAGTCATCACTTTTCACCCCATCGATGAACTTCGAGGCAATGCTAAAGTTCCGTCTATTTGTCGACTCCTCTGGGTCACTCCTCCTTCTCAAGCTCTCGAGGTCATCTAGGAACCGATCTATTGACTCGTCGTCCCTCTGCCTTCTCTTTTCAAATCGCATCATCGCTTGGTGACCCTTCATGCCTGACCCGAATCGATTCAGCAATATCTCGAAGATCTTGTCCGCGGTGTCGCGTTCTTCCTCCTTCTTTGCGACCACGCATTTTAATGCCGTTCCTTCCAAGTTGCTCAGTATGGCTGTACATGCTTGTCTTTCGTCACTCAAGTTATCTTGTTCTAGATGTAATCTCATCACTTCCACCCAAGTGTCAATGCATCCATCGGAGTCGTCTTTGAATTCTTTTGGCTTCTTGAATGTCTTTCTTGATTTTCCCTCTCTCCTGTCGCTCGAGTCAGTGTTCCTCGTGGCGAAGGCCTCTAGAGTCCTGTTCATCATCTCCCAAGTGCTGGCCCATGTCATAGCATCCGGTCCTGTGTTGCTGTTAGCTGTTGAATCTCCCGGAGCAGTCGTTGTATTCGACGTTCCATTCTTCATTATTGTTTTCGCAGCTGTTGGTGCTATGCTTATCGCATCCCTGGTTAAGGGCAACGGTGTCGATTGTCGTTTGTTCCTTTGTGGTTCTGCAAAGTCAACTCTGGTGCCTTGCGTACGATCCGCTGCCGGTCTTTCTTGTGGAGTAGAACCTCTCAAGATTGCATCCAACTTCGCCTGTATTGCACACGAACTCTCGGCCTGACTCTTGCTCATTGTGTCCATTCTCCTTTCCAGGCTTCCTAATTGGCTGTTGACATCATCATATCGGTTCTTCAACTGTTGCATGTCTGTTTTGATGTTCTTTTCTCGTTCTTCATTGGTGGCTTCTACCTTATCTGACATTTCCTTGAGTCTCTCATCTGTTGCCTTAGCTAGGTTAAAATAACTGTCTAGATACTCGTGCTTGTTGTATCTTATCTCCTTTTTTATCACCTCTCTGTCTTCTTCACTGTGCTTAAGTCTTTTGTCGATCTGATTTAATTTCGCCAACAAGTCACCCAGCTCAATGGTAGTCTCTTCATGGTCAGCTGTCGGTCTCTCTTCGGCCGTAGCCTCTGCTTTAGCTTGTTCCTCTCTTGGATTGGCTTCTGAGGTCTTCGTGCTCACTGTCCCAAATGTTCGTGCTCTTTCTGCTTTTGGTTCTTCAGTCACGTTTTCTTTTGTTTTTATTCCGAACATTATTCCCAATTTTTCCGTAAAAGATGTCCTCTTTACTTGAGAGTCTTCTTTCACCGTTTTTTCGGTGTTGCCTATTGCATTTTCCGCGTCATCTATCGGTGAGAACTCTATGGGTTTCTGGTTCGGTTCCTCTGCATTGGGCATTGGAGTTGACTCTGTCGCCATCTTCCTTGTTTCATCCACACTTTGATCGGGTGTCTCTAGATCAATCTCGATGGTGGGTTCTACTCGCTCCCCTTCCGTGCCCTCTTTCGCCCTGTTCTCCGCTGTACTCCTTGTGCTGACCATGTTAACTGAAAAGTTCGTCTTCGTTATCTTTGGGCCCGTTGATGTCGTTCCGCGCAGCGATGAATTATATTTCGTGTTTGATCCACTTGACCTTTTTTCGAGCACCGGTACCCTACTCCGTCTCATTATTTCTATTTACAACTGCTCCTATTTACAATTATATACACGATTCTATTCTAAGGGTTAAAAAAAATATTTTTTGTGGTAACAAATTCTGTACAACGTGTTAAAAACCTTATCCAATTCTCTTTCTAAAACCTCCGAAAAACTTTCCTTAATTTGGTCTTAACCGTACCTATTTCGATTTGTCTTATTCTGTCTTAAGACACACTTGTTGTGATTCTACTTCAATTTTTATACCGTCCCAAGACTATTCGTCACTATCACAGTACTCTCCGCTAGTGTCCTAAGACCCTTGTACCAAGACTACTGTCCCAAGACTACTGTCCCAAGACTAGTGTCCCAAGACTACTGTCCCAAGACTAGTGTCCCAAGGCTAGTGTCCCAAGATTACTGTCCCAAGACTAGTGTCCCAAGGGTAGTGTCCCAAGACCAGTGTCCCAAGGCTAGTGTCCCAAGACTACTGTCCCAAGACTAGTGTCCCAAGGCTAGTGTCCCAAGACTACTGTCCCAAGGGTAGTGTCCCAAGACCAGTGTCCCAAGGCCAGTGTCCCAAGACTAGTGTCCCAAGACTAGTGTCCCAAGGCTAGTGTCCCAAGACTACTGTCCCAAGACTAGTGTCCCAAGGGTAGTGTCCCAAGACCAGTGTCCCAAGGCTGGTGTCCCAAGACTAGTGTCCCAAGACTAGTGTCCCAAGACCACTGTCCCAAGATCACTGTCCCAAGACCCTGTCCCAAGACCCCTGTCCCAAGACCCTGTCCCAAGACCACTGTCCCAAGACCCTGTCCCAAGACCCTGTTCCAAGACCCTGTCCCAAGACCACTGTCCCAAGACCACTGTCCCAAGACCCTGTCCCAAGACCACTGTCCCAAGACCCTGTCCCAAGACCCTGTCCCAAGACCACTGTCCCAAGACCACTGTCCCAAGACCCTGTCCCAAGACCACTGTCCCAAGACCCTGTCCCAAGACCACTGTCCCAAGACCCTGTCCCAAGACCACTATCCCAAGACTGCTCTGTCCCAAGACTTCTTCGGTCTTGTCCCAATACTCGTCACGGAGTGTCTTCCTCGTTGTAGGGTCTTCTTGAATCACCGTACCTTGTACCACCACTCAAGCTCTAGTAAAATTTTCCCATAAACCCTCTCTTAAAAGCCAAATGCAGACCCCCCTCTTCTTTTTGGTTGTTTCTATTTCAATGTAGGTGCGCAGGTATCTTGTGATCACCTGTTCGTATAAAACCAAACACAAATCCTCAATAAAATGCAACAAAAATTCTAAGTAAGAAAAATAATAAAAACAGAAAAATGAGCCCACCTAAAATTCAAAGGTGACCAATGTCTACCTTTCGTCTAAAAAAAAAATGTCTGGTACCTAATTGCCACGCGTTTTCCTTCCCCCCTGCTAGCGATCTTATGGGGTATTACAAAAACTGTCTATGTCCCTTCCCCCCTACCAATCCGACCAGGGTACCTTCCTTAACTCGAGTTCAAATTTCGATCTCCACCTAATATTACCAACGCGTGTTAATTTCTAATGTAACTAAGTCAACGATGTCGACTAATTAGTTACTCTAATTTCCCCCTTTTTACAATTTACCACCGCCAACCTCTAACTTAACCAGTCCCCCTTCTAACCTCCCCCCTTTCTAGCCCCCCTTCTTAAGCCTAAAAATTACTTTAAGCGCCGGGTGCTAAACCTCTCAAGAGAAAACCGTAGACCTGTTTCCAGGCCTGCTCAAGTAAAAACGTTCCTCAAAACTGGGGGATTTCGCTTATCCAATTTTACACTTATCTCCTATAATGTAATGTGGATTCTAACGATACCCGTTCTGCCCAACTTGAGAACTCGAGAATTGCCAAATCCTTCTTGGCTGCTTTCCCACTCGACTGGTCACCTGTTCCAGTCCAGTCTCCTATTGGTTCAGCTCAAGTGTCCCTGAACCACTTTCCCACTCGGCTGGTCACCTCTTCCAGTCAAGTCTCCTATTGGTTCAGCTCAAGTGTCCCTGAACCACTTTCCCACTCGGCTGGTCACCTCTTCCAGTCAAGTCTCCTATTGGTCCAGCTAAGTTCCAAGCTATCTGAAAACCTTTGACCACGCCCCACTTCGGGCACTTTATTCAGTTTACTGGTTTAAATTGCTAGGTTGATCGAAACGATCGAACTTGTAAAACAGTATGGGTATACTATTTAATTAATATAAAGGTTTGATCCAACTAATCTGGTGTCAAAATCACTGTCTTTTTTCGTTTTATGGTTTTTGTTCCTTTTTCTATTCTTTTTTTTTTGGTTTTTGTTTTGCTTTTTTTGTCTTTTTGCTCGTGTTTTTGTCCCCCTAGTTGCCCCCCTTTACTCGGTTAGCTAAGCCTCGTTCGGAGAGTGTACCAGGAAATTTTCTCGAGTTTTCTTAAAAAGCTATCACGGTACAACCGGAAGGTTTGCACGTTCCTGTCGAACCGTACCGCCGGTACTCTAGAATGGGCATTCAGCCCGAAGCTGTCTCAAGTGGGTTCGACTCCGTAGTCTTGATGTCGTAAACACCCAGGAGCGCCATAAAAACACTATGTAACATTCGTCTACTGCAGTCACACATGAGGCTTAAGAAAAATAGGCCCTATAACCACTGGCTCAAGGGTCAGGGACACTATCTCTTGTGTTTTTCTACCTCAAGAACGGTCGGAGCCAGTTCGGTTCGCTTGTGACATGAGACTACGACCCGTTACAGCTTAAAGGCTACTACTAAAATATCCCCCCACTCTAGAATTAGAAACGTCCCCATACTTAGGTCTCTAGATACCCAAAATACATGAACGCCGTTAAAAACCGGGTTGGAACAATCCGTTAAGTTACTTTTTATTAGACAGTGGAACTTTGATCCATTTCAGATGGATCAACCTAAAACTCACCTTACCTCAACATCACAATTATAAAACACACTCTAGGAATTTAAATTAAGTACTCACATTGTAGCACGCTCAAGAACCAGGAAGTAAATAAGTCGGTAAACAACTCAAGAGTCAACAAAGTAACTAAAATGAGTTTAATGTCAGTCAGTTTTAACAACAAGAACAAGTTTTTACTCTAGACTGCAAGTTCTCGTGAACCATTGGGACACTCTAGCTGTCCACCTTTCCACCGAAGGTTCACTCTGGTCCAGTCAATGATAGTATTCCAATCGTAATAATCCAACTCGTGGGAATGCTCTCGTCTCTGTTTCAGATGGGACAGCTCTACTCTAGGTTATTATTGCTTTCGAAATTGCGAATAGCAATTTCCCACCGATTTTTCTAGCAACTTTCCCGCGATTGTTACTCAATTGTTCTGAAATTGTTCTCTTTTCTTTTTCTGATTTTCAGTTCTCGCGAGAAAATCGTGCATGACAGGTTCCATTCGAAATTTTGAAAAATTAAATTTCCCTCCAAAATCAAGTGTTTTTTGCTCCTCTCAAGGTCAAACTTCCAAATATGACCGACTGGCACAGCTGGATGAACTTATTCAAAACAAAAAATGCCTGGTGGTCCGAGACCAAAGATGGCCTCCAAAACTAGGTTGCACCGTCTGGTTCCAAGTGAGAACTGATTTTCTGAAAAAAAAATCATATGTAACAGTCGCCTACTTAAGTCACATATGAGGTTAACGAAAAATAGGCCCTATAACCATTGGCTCAAGAGTCAGGGACACTAACTCTTATGTATTTCTACTTCAAGCGGTCCGAGCCAATTCGGTTCATATGCGACATGAGACTAACACCCGCGTTACAGCTTAAAGGCCACTACCAAAATACCCCCACTCTAGAAAATAAGAACGCCCCCATACTCAGGTCTCAAAATACCTAAAACACACGAACGCCGTTAAAAACAGGGTCGGAACCTTATGTATGGTTACTTTTTATTAGACAGTGGAACATTGATCCATTTCAGATGGATCAACCTGAAACTCTCCTTACCTCAACATGTGACATTCGACCAGAATGGACGAAAATGCAATTTCGGATTATTAGCAGCCAACCTTCCGAATTAGCAGTTTTAGAGGATTAACGGTGTTATTCGGACGATTGAACGAATCGAGAAGGCTAGAATATTCTGGTATTTTAAAAATTTTTAAATTTCGAACGATGACGTCATATTTCTGAGAAACGTCAAAATCGGCCAAATCGCGATAAAAAACAATAACGAGAAATGAACGAACAGCAGCGTTAGCAGAGACCGCTACGAGTTGCAACGATTGTGTCGCTACAATCAGTGCAAGGCCATTCACAACAACGGTGAAGGGTAGAAACCAGCCTTCCGGAGAGGAGATAAGGGTGTTATTTCCCCGGATTCAAGAATCCGGAGGGGTCTCGGGACTGGAACTTATATCATTTTATAAAAACTTTTAGCTTCCCGATCATGTCCTGAAGTGAACTTAATTAACATCTGAATTCATTTTCTGACGATGAGAAGCTAGGGGTTAAGGGAAAAGGTTGATCCATCTTCTGTAACATTCGCCCGGAAGATACATATCGACGGATAACAAAACTAAGTCTTAAGACGACTGGCTAGCGTCTAAACAGAGCTTTGCATGTTTTTCTGTAACATTCGTCTACTGCAGTCACACATGAGGCTTAAGAA
The DNA here is from genome assembly GCF_963678635.1 of Symsagittifera roscoffensis. Lineage (NCBI taxonomy): Eukaryota > Metazoa > Xenacoelomorpha > Acoela > Convolutidae > Symsagittifera > Symsagittifera roscoffensis. The sequence continues at coordinate 54,367,756 of NC_087063.1, read as the reverse complement.
AAATAGGCCCTATAACCACTGGCTCAAGGGTCAGGGACACTATCTCTTGTGTTTTTCTACCTCAAGAACGGTCGGAGCCAGTTCGGTTCGTTTGTGACATGAGACTACGACCCGTTACAGCTTAAAGGCTACTACTAAAATATCCCCCCACTCTAGAATTAGAAACGTCCCCATACTTAGGTCTCTAGATACCCAAAATACATGAACGCCGTTAAAAACCGGGTTGGAACAATCCGTTAAGTTGCTTTTTTATTAGACAGTGGAACTTTGATCCATTTCAGATGGATCAACCTAAAACTCGCCTTACCTCAACATAACAATCATAAAACACACTCTAGGATTTTAAATTTGTACTCACATAGTAGCACGCTCAAGAAGTGGGAAATAATCCAGTCGGTAGTTAACTCAAGAATTAAATAACGTAACTAAATGAGTCTAATGTTTTATAGTTTTAACAATGAGAACGAGTTTATACTCTAGACAATAGTTTTCTTGTGAACCATTAGGACACTCAAGCTGTCCACCTTTCCACCGAAGGTTCACTCTAGTCCAGTTCCGAATAATACTCCAGTCGCTATAATCCAACTCGAGGGAATGCTCTCGTCTCTGTCACAGATGGGACAGCTCTACTCTCGATTATTATAGTGATGGAAATTGCGAATAGCAATTTTCTACTGCTTTTTTTTACAACTTTCCCGCGTGTGCGACTCAATTGTTCTGAAATTGTTCTAACTTCTTTTTCTGATTTTCAGTTCTCGCGAGAAAATCGTGCATGACAGGTTCCATTCGAAATTTTGAAAAATTAAATTACACTCCAAAATCAAGTGTTTTTTTTTTTCCTCTCAAGGTCAAACTTCCAAATATGACCGACTGGCACATACTCCCCGGACTCGAGATCGATGTCCTCATCGCGCGCTGTCTTCTGCCAGTGAGTCCCAGAAAAACCGAGTGTTGCTCAAGATACAGTGCCAGTGGTCATTTACAGAAGTTTGCAGCAGATTTAAGCTTATCTACACCCCAAAATTCACAGCCATTTAAAATTTTCACACTATTGCTAAACAGCAACCAAAATCTGCATACACCTGCACCCTTGAGTTTTCGCTTTTCAAGCCAATCATTTTAAAATCTCTTTTGTCCTATTCAATCAGGAAATTGTCATGCAGCATTTCGATTTATATAATAAATATAGTATATTAGTAACAATATTTGCTTTGTTAAAATTTCTTTTTCGTGAATCCAAGTTTCACTCGGATCCACGTTCAAGCCCCCCTTCCCTCTCAAGACTCAAGATCCATCCGATTTGCCCATTCATCTCGTACTCTTCGCCTTGGAGGTACTGCATCCTGAAGTGCTAGATGCGGCAAACTGTCTCAACAGTTCCTCTTCATCATCGGAACTAATCACAATCTCCTCCCAAGCCTTCAGCTGTTCATAGGATCGCATCCATTCTCTCTGCTCCTGCAACCTCTTTGCTTGGTTGGGTAGTGCCTTCACCCTAGCTTCTCGGTTCAAGCAAAAGGAGTTGTGCAGGCTCAAGCTCACGTTCTTCGCCAGGTCTTCCTCTAGTATCGACTCCCTCGCTTTGGTATTGTCTCTAGACATCTTACCCACTCTTTTCCATCCTGTCGTGATCGCATTACGATGGGTTAGCAGGGGTCTCTTGAAAGCTTCCGGCCCAATCTCGGCCTGGAACTGTCGATACTCTTTTTGATGTTTTCTCATGTGATCTTTCGTTGTCATGTACAACCAAGACGTCAGTGTCGCCCGAAACCATGGAAAGTACCTCAAGCGACTCCATACGTGCCTGACTTCCGTCGGTATGGCGAATACTTTGCACGCAGTCTCAAACAACTCGAGTCTCCTGCTGTAGTCTATCGCGTATATTGACTCAGCCGTTGGCGTCGTCGCCTCCCGATACTTCGTTATATTCTCTTCTATCCATCTCAGAGCTAACATCGTACTCACTACTAAGAGCGTCACCTTCTGCCGGTGATCCGGTAGTCCGATCGACCGAATCTCTTCCACATCCCACACCAGGCAAAGGTTCTTGTGATCTGGATACCACACCGTTTGTGCCAAACAGTGGCATGGGCATTCCCCATGAGAGATCTCAATGCTCCTGAGATTACGCTCCCCTGAGGCTTCCAAGAGAGGCTCAAGCTCCATCATTTTCTCGTGCATCGTATCGTTATCTTCCAGGTTCGGAGTACTTCCCACAGGTTTTCCGATCACGTTTTGTCTCTCGTGATCGCTTGTGTTTTCTCTTTCCAACTTCAGAAGATCTTCTCCCCAGATTTCGCTTAAGTCGTCTCTCAATTCTTTTGGTACTGTCCCATTGATTTTTCTCAACAACTTGTGCGAGTGATGCGACATCCGAGCCAACCTCACGCACTTGGGCACTGAGAAGGCCTTGTCCACCAGTATTCTCTGGCTGGACACTTCCACCATCGCCATGTGTAGCGGGTAGTGACTTCCGCACAAGTTGGCCATCATTGACCCTATCAGCGATTTCGCGTTCAATGGCAAGCCATAAGCTTCGCTCATGGGAAATCCCATTTCCGCCTCAAGACCAACCTTCCAGCTCCGGATGTGTTTTTGAGTCACCTGCAACACCCCGGGCCATGATTCCACGCTCAACGCCGTCACTAATTGATGTTCAGACTCCAGTCTCTCCAGTGCCTGCAGACCACACATTCTCGAGAAGAATCCGAGAGCTGTCGCTATATTCACCGTGGTTCTCGCGTAACATTCCGCTATTATTTGCACTTCACTTTTCTCCCTTTCTGTGATGTCTTCGAACCAAGTGACCAGGTCTTCTTTTTGAAACGACAGTATTCTGACGCATGACCGTCCATCGCAGATGTGCTCTCCGTTCCCACACGTCGAATCCAGACAGCTACCCGGCTCCAATTTCTTCACTGACCCGGGGTCGCTCGTCCTTTCGCTTGGCTCTTGCATCTGGGGCGTGATTAGCTTATGTAGCACACTCAACTTCGCCAGATCTTCATCTTCCGTTGGTGCTAACCTCACTCGCTCTGTGGTTTCCTCGATTAGACTTGCATGGGGATGTGGACACCAGGAGGGTCTTAGTAGCTTCCATATCACTCCCAAGTTCGTGGTTAACAAGCCATTTCCACCGCCCATGTTCACTTCAACTCTCTTGTTTGAGCGCGGTATGCTTATCACCTGTGGTGTTTTCTCAAGAATCAGGCCCAGGCTCGGCCCCTCTTTTTCCACCGCGTCTATTTCCATTATTCTTTCTGTCCAACTTCTTCAAGCAGTCCTCCATTTCCTTCAATGTTTCGAGGGCCACCCACCACGTCCGGGAAGTGTTCCTCGTCTTGTTCCTCTCCAATGGATCACTCGTCACTTGTTTGCCCATGTCCTGATGTGCCTTCGAGATCCATTCTTTGCCGATCTCCACTTCCCCTACCTGTCCGTTCGTTGAACCTCTCTTCACGTTTATCTTCTGAGGCTTGAAGTCTTCTTCTGACGTCGAACTGGCGGAAACCTCTATTTCCTTTTCTACTTCAAGTGGTTTCCTGAGCTCCGAGCTGTTCTTGTATGCCGCCGTCTTGCATCGAGCCAAAACGATGGGCGCCGTCTCTCTCAAGTTTCCTTCCGAAACAGCATCCACTGAAGGACTACCCCATCCTTCCACTTCTCTCTTCCTCTTGCGAGTCTTCACATCTCTGCTCGAGGGTGTTGTGGCTATCATCATTGATTCGACCTCTCCATCCACTCCTTCCAACTCTTGCCCCTGCTCGAGCCTTAAGGATATTAGTACTTTTAATCATATTACTAGTCCCAACCTTATCCCTTTTTATATCATCAACCATTTTATCCACAGCTTTTTGTTTCAGAGTAGAGCTTTTTGTTCCTCAGCTCCACTAGCTTGTTCAGCAGCTCTTTTCTTGCTTTCTCATCCAGGCCCGTTCCTATCAGGAGCGGTTCCCCGAATCTCACTACTGCGTCCCACAGTTCCTTCTTGAACTTGTCCAGCGTCGTCTCGCTGCCCACTTCTCGATTGAATTCCTCCAGGAATTCCTGCCAAGCGTCATCCTCGAGAGATCCCAAGAATATGTCCCTGTTCCCTTCGAACGTGTTCTTCTCCCTTTCCTCCGAGCTCAAGAGTAACATCCCCATATTGAAGGTCTCACCTGCCAATGGCAACTCTAGGTTCTTCCGCGGGGACGGGTTCAGAGGTGGGGTGGCAGTATCTGCCCAATTCTCTTCGCTCAAGTCTTTCAACAGCTCTTGAGTGGTGAGTTCCTCCCCTGATGGCCCTGGTTCAGGCGTATTCCCCACCTCCATGTCTTCTCCAGCTTCACTGAGAGTTTCATCCATACTCTCTTCCTCTGATTCATTTCTTCTTCTCTCGAGAATTCTTTTGAATCGATCCTCAACGGGTCCACTCCTCTTGTCTCCAGGCGTGTCTACAGACAGTGGTGACGGTGTCGTAGGATCCAGCTTTTTATATTCCGTCAGGGCTACATGCAGTTGACCTGCTGCATCTAGTTCTGTTCCCTCCTGTGTCACTTCTACTTGTTCCAAGCCATAGGGTGCCTTGTATTTTCTCGTGGCAAATTTCATTTCGTCCACCAATGCGACGTGCCCCTCCATCACGATCATCCTGCCATCATCCCATATGGGTAGCATATTCTCAAGTCCTTCCTTCTCAAGAGTCCTCAAGACTTTCCGTACTTCATATCCAGGGGGCTGCGAACCTCTACTCTTTTTCGCTTGCGTCGTCCACGAATTTACCTTCATCTCGCTGGTGTGGAAGTAGACTGCCGCCGTGTAGCCGATGAACAGGGGATCCCAGCCATCCGTGAAATGCCTCTGCGTTTCCTCCGTCATCATCTTCGCCATTATGGAGGGAACCACCAAGGGACTATTCATTCCCAAGGTCATCCTCCTGACTGTCGGGAACTCAGGCATGGTGGCTGGTAGGATTTCTTTCTCCATTATGGCCTCCAGCTCCCTCTTGACTAGTGCAAAGCACTCCTTCCAGGCGGGGATTCTCAAGACTTCTCGTCCGTCGGCCGTCAATGGGTTTAGGTTCCAAAACTTTGGATACATTTCAATGGGGCCCTCTCGCTTGCCTCCCATTCTACATTGCATTTGTCCCCTGAAGTTGCACACCATCATCTCGGCATCTTTCACTTTTCCGAAGAGTACCGTGTTGCTCATACGCGCCCTGAGCACCTCCTGCTGACACCAATTCAGCGCTGTACCATCCAGTACGCTGATGAGACTCAAGTGCGTCACCGAGTGACGATACGTTATCACCAGGGGATCTGGAAACGCGTACGTCACTGCTGGACCATAGATGCAGGTCACCACCTCCTCTAGACCCCGGATTATCCCCATTGGGTCCGACCTCATTGCCAGGCACAGGTCCGTCAACAGAGGCATCCCTCTGTTCGCCTTCTCCCATTCTTCTCTCGAGGTTGGGTTCTCATCTTCACCCGTCATGTATCGATTCTGCATCATGAGGTATTGCACCAGCAGTGTCTTCAACCCTGCGGCACACTTGTAGGAGCTGGTTTCAATGCTCGTGTGGACTCTCCCCATAGACAGAGGTTCTCCATATTCCATTAACCGATGAAACGACACCAATTCCCCATGGGTCAAGAGTACTAGTGCCAGATACCCATCAACTCGAAGTGTCTCCACTCCTCGACTAAACATGTATGCTGGGCCCATGTTGAACAAGTATCTGGGGTAAACCAAATACAGGGCCAAGAGCAGGCTGATGGACATGCCCAGTATCTCCTGTACGAAGGCTCCGAAGATAGTCGCCGTGGTGCCGAACACTCCTGCCAAGAATTCTTTCTCCCAGCAAGGACTCAAGAACTTGAGAATCTCGTAATCTCTCCTAGTCTTCAATTCGCCGTTGGCGTGCTCTCTCCAAAATCCTCCAATCGTCACTTCATTGGCGGCCGAGACAAATCTAGCCACCGTCATGTCTCTCGTTTCAGCTAGCTCCAGTTGCTTCTCTAGAAAACTCCAGATTTCTTTCACGAGGAGTGGTGCTTCCTCCCTCGTTTTATTCGTGACGTTCTCCAGCCTTGGTGTCAGGAATGGCCACCAGCCATTCTCTTGAGTCAAGCGATATTTCATCGATTCTAACTGTTTCTCCGTCTCGACCACATTTCTTCTCTCGTTGCTGGGACCTCTAGACCTGCTGGTGGAATTTGCGACTTTCACATCCATACTCCGGAACCATAGGCTGGCCGTCAACTGGTTTATCGCCGGGTGGTCTTCCCCGATGACTGGGCTGAACTTGAGTTGTCTAGCAAAGTTCGATACCTCTAGCAAGAGTACCTCATCCAATACAATCAGGACGTCGGCCAGTCCGTAAAAGCCCCTCAGTGCATGAGATATGTAAGCCCATGCCGCCGGGAATTCTGATTTGTAAAGCCTCAAGTTCGATGGCTCCAGCTCTCGATTGGGGGCTGCCATCAGAATCCGCCATTCACTCCCTTCTGCTATCAGGATCAAGACCGCGTACACGAATTGTAGGGCGGGTGGCATATTTGCGTATCCTGGGGATGTGGTAAACACCACCTTCGTCTTAGACCCAAATCTCGAGGCTACGTTCTCTTGTACCTCATTCATCGCCGCAAATAACGCCTGAATAGCCTCCCATATCTTCCTTGATGTCGGAATCTCCTTGCCCTTCAGTCGCTCAAGAAGTCCCATCGCGTGCAGGTGATCATTCATTCCTGCAAACAATAGCAGCTCAGGTTCACAGGGCATCTCCGACTTTATTGCCACCACTAGAGTCAACATCTGGTTCAATTCGGCTCCTGGCAAAGAGTATACCAGAGTCTCCGGCCAGAACAACTTGGGAGACGTTCCTTCGAAGTCCGATCCCGCCACAATGACTACTCTTGCAGCAGCTGGATCTGCTCTATCATAAACTGCCAGAGTTTTGGCCAGTTGGGTGCCACCACAGGGCTTCCCGTACCTGGGATCTTCTGCCAACTTCGGACCTTCGTAAGCGGCATCAGGCAATTCCATTCCACCCGGATTGAGTAGCTTGTCTACCACCTTTAACTGCGCCGGGGTTGCCAACCTGATCCTGGCGATGCCAGTTCGGTGCTTGGGAGGTTCTATTATAAGTCCAGGACTCCCCAACAGCTTGAGAGGCCTGTAGTTAATGGGTCCCATGATCGCTTTTGTGGGAATTCCAGTCAGGTCTGTGGTCTCCATTAACTTCGCTCTCGAGAAGTGCGCCTCGTGAGCTTTCAACCAGTCTACGCAATGATGTCTATTCAAATCCTCGTGCGACACTCGTTCGATCCCCAGGGTTTCCGCCAACTCTCGTCTGCATTCCAAACTCTCTAGATCCAGTTCCTTCACCTTCTCAGGATATCTCAAGCGGGCAGTCTCCATAGACTTCTTTTCTCTCCTGCCATCTGCCACCACCACAGAGGACATCGCCGAGCCCGGAGGTGTTGATGACTCTACCTCCTCCGACTCCATTGGCGTGGCACTCTGCAATCGGGTCTGATTGCTCCTTGAACTGTCTCTAGTATCAACTCTCGCTCCCAAACGACCAGCCAAGTCCCTCGAGGCAAGGAATGGTGGGTTGGGAGGTGGTCCTAAAGTGAATTGGGCTGTCTCCAGCAGATCCGCCTCTAGCGTGTTTATGTGTTCCTGGAAGACGTCGTTCAGCCACTCCGCTCCCCTTGGCCTATCGAAATGGATTCCATCTTTTGAGGTGTCTTCAGGGAATCCCTTTTTCTCCATACGTTCTGCTATGTCCAACAGCCTGAGAGGAAGCACACTCTTTCGGTGTATGTCTCGGATCACCTTGTTCAGGCTCCGCACCTTCTGGTTCATTTCTAGGGCGTGCTGATCAAACATCATGTTGTAGGGGACCGTGCATACCGTCAGCAGGATGGGGTCCATCTGGATCCTCAGTTCCTCAAGAAGGCAGCTCATCTTGTCGCACAGCCTCGTTACTTTCCTCGCTTCTCCCCTTGACACGTCGTTGGTCCCAACCATCAGGGTCACTGTGTAAACTTTGGTCATCCCTAGCATGTCCAGGGTTGCCAACATCTGTGGCGTGGCAGCTCCAGCGAAACTCAAGACTCCTGTCTGCCAATGTGACCGTATCTGGGTCAACACCCGCACCAGGCTATCCCCTATAATTAGGTGAACTGCACCCTCTGGCACACGAGGTGGCGCTAGATACTCCACCCAGGCTGCGTCATGGAAGCAGTCCCTCCTGGCTCCCTGTTCCGCACTCCAGTCCAGCCGATTGTGCCTGTGGTAGTTCCCTTCTGTATTCTTCTTATAGCTTGCGATCACGACATTCCTGACCGGCTGTTCCCTCCAAGTTGGGGGAAGCTCTGGCCTTGTCGATCTTTCACGACTCTGCTGCTGCAATTTCTCGCCTAGCTCCTTCAGGCGCGATGAGGCGCCGCTCACCTGACTGCCACTCGAGGTCGAGGTTGGGGTATATCCTGGTAACACCACATCCATCAGAGGACGTACAGGTTGTGTCTCTAGGTTGCGCAAGGAAGGCGTCACGTCATTCGGTATCCAGACCTCCAACCCTTCACTCATGTGTTCTCTGGCCTCGCGGTCAAGGTTGAACCGTCCTCTAGCCCTGGGAGCTTCATCCACCTCCATGCGCGACTCTGGCCTCGAGCTGGTCACCACTCGTTCGTTTGACCTGGCTCCCTTCTGTGCGTCAAGCTCGCGTTGTCGCTGTTCTATCCTTTCCAACTCCGACTTCAGTTGATCACGATTCGCGACGTTCTCCCGCACCCTTAGCTCCTGCTGATGTTCAGCCCTTAGCATCTCAAGTAATTTCAACGTCTGATCTCGCTCGTCGACTGCCTGGTCTCTCTCCAGCTGAAGCTTCTCCCTGTCCAGCTTCGCCTGATCCCGATCGAGGTTCGCTTTATTCCTTTCCTTCAGCGCCTTCTCGAGCTCTTTCTTTAGAACCCCCAGATCCGGATATGCCTCGGTCGTCTGTTGCGCTCGCGACATCGACGGCACCTTACTCGAGCTCTGGCCTGTGGATCTTGCTGTTGGTCTCGTCGGTAGCGGGAACTCTCCTGCGCCGTGTTCGGTGTTGTTACTCAGGCCAGGATTTCTTGCCAAGTCAAAGCCCCTTACTCCTCCATCCGCCTTCCAGGATAACCATCTGGTCTGTTCTCGATTTGATATGCCCTCGGTGGTGTAGCCGACCATCAAGACAGCCTCCGTCGCAGACTCCCTGCACTCACCCTGGTCCTCCAACTGGAGGATCGCATTCAGCATCACCGCCATTCTCTCGTCTATCTGGGTGTAGTCCAGGTCCCTCAAGCGTCTGTACAGCTCGTCAAGAGTGGGCTTCTTCAGAGCCGCGGGCACGGAGTTCCAGAATCGGTCTGCCATTCTTTGTAACTTCGGGATGTATGTAGGTAGATGTTAACCAGCTCAAGAATTACCTTACCAACTCAAGAATTACCTTACCAACTCAAGTATTACCCAATTCAAGAATTCTCTAGAAATGTTCTCTTGCAAGTACTTGCTGTAGATTCGGATTATCGCGTGTTCAATCAAGATTCTCTCTTTCTGTTTCTCGCTTGAGTGTAGTTGGATTTTCAACTTTGTTTTTCAAACTTGATCTGAAAACAGAAAGCTCATTAAAACTTAGCATGTCACGTTCCTAACCTAGAGACCCCCCTTCTACCCATATGGTTAAAATTTTATCATTCTCATATCACTTAAAGCAATTCGATTGGATTTCCCTTAAGAACATGCAGATTCATTTTATGTTTTAGCACCATCAATTCTTTCTTTTAAAATTCAATTGTCATGCCAATCACATCTTAAGATCCCTTTACCTGCGCCGCACCCCAGTACCTAACTCAAGACTCCTCCCTCACACCCGACCTGATACCTCCGTGTACCCGACTCAGGCGATGCTCAAGTAGTACTTCTTGTGAAGATGCACCATTATCTCTGTTTCTGCAAAGACCACATGTAGGATAGCATACAATTCCCTCGAGCTCAGTTTGCCCCTGTTTGGGTCGTACACCGGCATCGAGACCTCCACTATTCCTCTTTCAATCATGAAGTCACGTAGTCTTGTCAGTGCCAATATCACGTGTTCGGGATCAATTGTGTTTCTGTCGTTGACTCTCGTTACTAGGAAGCAGAGGTATTTGCCCGGGACTTGTGCCACTGACGGTGGAAGCGCTGCCATGCCTCCCAGTCCTGGCCTCTGTCTGAACAGAAACTCTACGTTCTGGTACTCTCTTTTGAAGTCAGCCTCCAATCTTGATTTGAAACTCATGTCCGCCGTGATGCAGATCGCGCTGGTCCTGTTTGACAGGATGAAGTCGCTATCCGTTATCATGATGTTCTCTGAGTATTCATTGGGTATTTCGAATTTCGTTTTGAAATTCATTCCTATGGTAGGCTCTGGTTCTTCTTCCTCCAGTTCCAATCCGCTTGTTTCCCTCACTTCCTTGAGCTTCTTTATCATCAAATTTTCGGTGTGGGTAAGTCCTACCCCCACTCCCCGGACAAAAATATTTATCGACGTCCCCGTCGATGTAGTCGGGTCTGAATTGTCCTTAGGGATGTCCAGTGGCCTGTCTGTTGCTGTCCATCCGAAAAGAGGGTCCTCTGTCTTCATGTAATTTGCTGCTGATACATCGATTTGCTGAATGCTTTGTCCTTCGCGGCTCTCGTCTTTGACATCACGCATCCACTCTAGAACCCTCAAGTTCGTGTTCTCCCTCCTTTCTATTTCACTCTGCTCGAGATCCGTCTCCAATTCTGGCGTCGAGTAATCATCCTGCGGATAATGTCCACCATCGTCAATGACCTGCCATTCCTCTTCGGCTTCCAGTTCGCCTGCGCTTAGTAGTTCATCGCCCAACTTGTCTGGCTGTATCTTATCGATCAAGAAGTCATCCCCGTACCTATTGTACCTCATACCTGTTCGTTTACGATTGCCAGTCCTGGTTTCCGGTGGTGTTGGTTGATCCGGCTCCATCCACTTCGGTACCTCGTTTTGCTCTGGGTCGTTCCAGTCTTCTTCTACAAATGAACCTGCATCCGACTCCACTTCTATCTTTTCGTTGTCGTCCAAACTCAAGTTCTCATTACCATCATTTTTCTCTCTAGTGCCTTTCTCATTCACTTCGCACGCTGGTTCCACCACCAGGTACTCAAGACCTTCCATGTCTTTTGGTAGGCACCAGTCCTCCGGGGACGGGACGTGAGGCTTCAGATTTTCGTAATGTGCTGCTCGCCCTGTACTCAAGCGATAGAACCGTCCTTGTTGATGTACTTCCGTAATCATGAACGGTCCTCTCCATTTCTTGAGTAGTTTCTTTGTTCCCTTGGGCGGTATGACATTTTGGAAGACCCACACGTATTGGCCCACTTCGTATGGCTTTGCTCTTAGTATCTTTTCGTCATATTTCTTGCGTTGCCTCATTTGCGCTTGCGCCGTGTTTCTCCGACATAGCTCGTTTAGCTCTTGTTGTCTTTTGATCGCTTCCTTCACGTATGCTTGAGGTGACGTCCTCTTCCCCTCGTACTCCGGGTAGAAGAATGTTATAGGCATTGCCCTTTCCCTGCCTGTCAACATCATGAAAGGACTGATACCCGTCGTTGAGTGCTGAGTACTATTATAGGCTCCTACTACCTGTGGCAGGTATTTGTCCCAGTCCGTCATGTATCTCGAGCAGTACACCCTGAGCATGTTGACCAGTGTCCTGTTCTGTCTCTCTACCAACCCATTGGTCTGTGGATGATAGGTCGTCGAGTGCGCTTGAGCAATGTGTGATCTCTTCATCAATTCTTTTGTCAAGTCCCCCACAAAAGCCTTGCCGTTGTCCGACTGGAAAGTCATTGGACAACCATACCGCGATATCCAATGCGTTATCAGGTGATCACATGTCTCCTCTGCTGAGGCTGTCTGGCACGGAACCGCTTCCGCCAACTTGGTGAAGTGATCTATTATAACTAGTATTTGGTTATAACCCGACTCCGTCAAGCAGATTTTCTGATGGTCTATCTGCACCACTTCATTGAATTCCGAACTTTCGACAGACTTGAGGGGAAACTTCATCTTCCTTGGGTCTTTTACTTGAAGGCATGCTAGGCAGGCATTCACCCATCTCTCGCAAGCTTTTCTCATTCCCGGCCAATCAAACCTGTGAAGTATCCTTTGTTGTACTTTATCTATCCCCTGGTGGCCCATCTGGTCGTGTGATCTGAAAAGCACCTCCGTTTGGTACAATTGTGGTAGTATGATGAGGTTGTGTTTGTGTAATATTTTTTCCTCATCTCTTCTCTTGCACGCTACCACCCCTTCAGCTGTGTGATAAAGTAAATCTCTCTTTTCTTTGTAGAACTGGCTCAAGATCTTGTAGCTGTCTTCCTCAAGTTCCCCCTTCTCCTTGACTCCCGAATGGATCCATTTGGAGAGGTTACTTGTCATTTTGTCATTCTTCTGGGCCCTTATTAGGTCAGACAGCCTGTATCTCGCCTTAACGTGCTCCTTTAGCGCCATGATCTGTCCATTCATTTCACCAGGGTTGTGGATGTCATCGCTCAGCTTCACACATATCATCCTTTTCACGATTTTCATGTCGTCTTCTGGTACCAGATTCGTTCTGACGTTTGAGTTGCACGATAGTTCCCTTAGTGGTTTTCTTGAAACTGCTATTTTCTCGAGCTCTTCACCACCTCGTACCTCTTGTATTTCCAGATTGTACGTCCCTGAAGATGGATCCGTCTGTAATTCCCTGTCGTGCTGTCTTATCTTCTCTTCCGCCAGTATCATGCATAGACTGTCTTGGTCTTCGCTGCTCTCATCCGAGTCTTCATCCCATTCTTCACGCTCCCCGGACAATTTCCCTTCTCCGGTTTCGTCTTCTTCCATGAATCTGGACCACTCCCCGGACTCTTGATCTAGTCCCAGGTGTTCAACTTCTTCTCTGAATGTTACTTTCTTATCCCTGACTTTTGTCTGTTCCAGAATTTTTTCGGGGATTTTTTCAACTAGTGATCGCACAACTTCCTTGCTGTCAGTGATGCTTCCTTTTGAGACGTCAGTATTGTTCACTGTTTCTTCTCTCCGAAGTATGGTTAGTTCCTGTGCCTCCTGACCTTTCCCTTGGATCACGGGCTTGTCATCTGATAGTTTCTCAAGCAACCTCATTAAGTCTTCATCTATTCGGACCGTTCCCTCCTCTACCTGGATGAGATCATAACCTTTTGCCTTGAGTGTTTCCCTCACGATCTTGGACTTGAGCATTATTCCTATCGGAATCCCTCTGCTTTTCTTCAAGATGGTCTTTTCAAGAGGCTCTTTCGGCAATTCGGGATGATCTTCAATCGGTTTGCCTGATTTGTCCAGCCATCTCGTGAGTGGAAGACTGTCGTACGTTTCTTTGTCCATAAAGGAGAAGCCGTCTTTGATCTCAGGTCTGTCCGCCTCTCTTTGTTCTTGCCTCTCGTAGAACTCCGTCTTCTTACTCAAGCTGTCAGCATTTTGATGTTTATCTCGTGTTCTGTGCTCAATTATCATGTTGTATCCATCCAAGCGAACTATCCACCTCCCAATATAGCTCTGGTCCATTGAGTACGTTTTCAGCCAGCTTAGTGCTCGGTTGTCGACTCGCAGCTTGAAGGGCTCACTGCCTAAGTATGCTCTGTATTTTTCGACAAAGGTGACCACCGCGAACATCTCTGCTTTCGGTGCTCCGTACTTCATTTCTGTGTCACTTAGGACCTTGCTCCCGTATGCTATTGGTCTCAAGACTGTCTTCCCATTCCATTCTTGTTCTTGATGGAGAATCCCAGAAATAGCGACTACTGACGCATCCGTGTCTAGCACGTACATCCCCTTCTCAGTCGGCATACCCAGTACTGGTGCCTCACACAGCTCTTTCTTTATTCTCTGGAATGACTCTTCTGCCGCGTTGTTCCACGTGAACTTCTTGCCCTTATGTCTCATTAATTGTTGCATCGGGTATATCTTGTCCGCATAGCCCTTGATGAATTCTCTATAATAGTTGGCGAAACCCAGGAAGCTCATCAGCTGGTGCTCCGTCTTCGGTGATTTCCAGGTTAGGACTGCTTCCACGGCGTCTGGATCAGGTCTGATACCGTGTTTATCTACCATCCTGCCCAAGTATTTAATCGAGTCCTTGAGTATCTCGCACTTTGATGGTTTACACTTCAGCCCCGATCTTTTCATGCACGCGAACACCTCGTCAAGCCTCTCGATGTGGTCTTCTAGTGTTGGCGTTGCTATTACCACGTCGTCCACGTAGCACATTACCAGGTTGCCGTACTTCTTCGTCACGCCTATCAACGCGTGTGCCATCAGCCGCTGAAACGTGGCTGTTGCATTGCAGAGTCCAAACGGCATCCGTTTCCATTGAAACAGACCCAACTCGCAGGCGAACCCTGTCTTGTCCCTGTCTTGCTTCCTTAATGGTACCTGCCAAAAGGCCGAGCCTAAATCAAGAGTCGTAAAGAATTTCGCATCACCTAACTTCGAGAGGCTCTCATCAATTCTAGGTATGGGATAGGCATCCTTCACCGTGACGGAGTTCAGGTATCGAAAGTCACAACAAAACCTTAACTGGTCGCCTTTCTTTTTGGCCATCACTACTCCACACGCCCACGGTGACTTGGATGGTTCTATCATGTCATACTCTAGTAACGTTTCGATTTCTTTTCTACACGCGTCCGATTTGTGTGGGGTCATGCGCCTCGCCCCCTCCCTGTGTGGTACCGCGTTTTCCTCAAGTTCTATTTCATGTTCAACAAAATTACAACACCCGATATCCGCCTTATGCCTTGAAAAAACCTCCTCGTTCCGCTCTAGTACGTCCTTGATAGCTTCGAGCTGTTCATCTTTCAGTTTGCCCCTTAAATGTTCAATCTCCGGCAGAACCGGTTTATCAGTTTGCATTTCATCTGGTGTGGGTCGCTCTGGAAAGTTCGAACAGCTCGAAAGCCCATCGTCCGTTTCTGACTTAAGTGATTTGATAAGACCTGAAGAATCTTTTATTCTCTGCAATCGTCTCAAGATACAAATTTTGTCCCTGTGGTTGGGACAATCAACAACTTCATTTTGTTTTGAGTTTTCAATTGTTTCATATCGAGTTTTAACCGGTAAAGCATATCCCAGCTTCCTCCCTCTCTGTATCGTGATCGGTATATCAAGGGTATTCAACAAGACACTGACGCAGAGGCCGCTCTTCGTTATCGAAAATGATCTTCCTAAAACAGCAGCGCTTTGACTATTAGGATTTGGAACTATACACACTTGCTTGCTGTCACTTAGTTCATTATAATTTTTCATCCTCAAGCTTACGATTGCCGCTTCATTAGCTTTTAACCTCACTCTCCTACTCAAGAATACCGGTGCTTTGTTCTCATTTGCCATTATTAAATTTACCGGTTTGATTGCGTACCTCCTATCCGGGTTCCGTATCCTGAACATTGCATTATTTAGATCTATCGTTACGTCGAAATTCCTGATGAAGTCTCTGCCCAAAATGAATTGGTCAGATTCATCTAGGTTTTCTACCACGATGAAGCTCATCCACAGGTTACGTTCCCCCAAATTGAGGGCTATTATCGGCGTCCTGCCCAGCACCCGTAGGGCCCCTTTGTTTGCAGCTGACAGCCGTATTCTCGAGTCTATCAAGTCACCTTTGTCAAAGCCCATCTTTTCCCATGTTTCGATTGGTATGACGCTCAAGACTGCTCCCGTGTCAAGTAATCCACGCAACTGAGTCTTTTTGCCATTTATGTCTAGCACGTGCCCTGTCACGTCTGCTTCCGTCCCGATGTGCATTGCATCTTCTTCAAGCATGGCACAGTGTCCGATCGATCTTACTTTCAACTCTTCTTTCCCTACATAGATTTGTCCAATTAGGTCTTCGTCGCATGTTATCATCGTCTTGGTATAGATGTTGATTCCATCTATATTTAGCATCACCTCGTGTGGACCATAAGCTTCAGTGTACCTATTATCAACACGTACCGACTTGCTGCCCCCTCTCGTGAGTAGTGCTCTGAGCGCTCTAGAAGTCGTTTGTGGACTTATTCCACTCAAGTAGTCTGCATACGCGTCAATGTGCATTATCGTCTGGTCGCTTGGCTCGCTCAAGTTTCTGGTTACTTCGTGGCCGCCCACTGTGATTATCGACATTATTCTTGCTCCGATTTTCGATATTCCAAAAGATTTACCTGTCACCATTTTCACGGTGTTACAATTTCCGTTCTTTGTTGAGCCCGTTCTAGCCTCTGGTACTGAGTTCGATCCGGTTAATGCTTCGTTAAAATTCTGTCTTTCGATCTCCAACTTTAGTCGTTGCTCTATTTCTTTCGCAGCCAGATCTTGTTTCACTTTGGCAATTGCTTCCGTCGCCGCTTTCTCATAATTTATCTCTAGAGAGCTCCCGGCCGCGGACTCTAACGCACCGCTAACATGTGTTACAGCTTTCACTGTCTTCGTCGGCAATTCGGTGTTTGGTGCTCCTAAGTTCCTAGATTCAAACTCGTTTTGCCTGTTCCGCTGATTCTGCACCACCGCTAATGCCAACTTATGTTTGGGGTGATTCTGGTCCTTGACCGCTTCCCAGAACAAGGGACAATCCATTCTGAAGTGCCCCTCCTGGTTACAGAAGAAGCATCTGGCGCCTATCTTGATGATTAAGCCATTATAGTACTCGTGTTCCTCCATCTGGCTCATATCCTCTTCATCCGGTGCATAACCTAGGCTCTTCATGCCTTGTTTGTACGTTGTGCAGTCAGCCACATGATGATCCGCTGACCCGCAGTTCGCGCATGATCTGCGCTTGTCCATATCATCTCTAGGTTTGTACCATGATGACCTCTGGGGTTGGCTTCCCCCTTGCGTGTTCCTGTTTTCAGAATATGAGTACTTCTTAGGTTTCATCAGCATGTATTCTCTTGATTTCTGTCTCATTTCTTCTGGGGTGGGTGCGCTGTCCTTCGACAATGTGTAGTATGTTGCTAACATTGTCCTTAAGTCATCACTTTTCACCCCATCGATGAACTTCGAGGCAATGCTAAAGTTCCGTCTATTTGTCGACTCCTCTGGGTCACTCCTCCTTCTCAAGCTCTCGAGGTCATCTAGGAACCGATCTATTGACTCGTCGTCCCTCTGCCTTCTCTTTTCAAATCGCATCATCGCTTGGTGACCCTTCATGCCTGACCCGAATCGATTCAGCAATATCTCGAAGATCTTGTCCGCGGTGTCGCGTTCTTCCTCCTTCTTTGCGACCACGCATTTTAATGCCGTTCCTTCCAAGTTGCTCAGTATGGCTGTACATGCTTGTCTTTCGTCACTCAAGTTATCTTGTTCTAGATGTAATCTCATCACTTCCACCCAAGTGTCAATGCATCCATCGGAGTCGTCTGTGAATTCTTTTGGCTTCTTGAATGTCTTTCTTGTTTTTCCCTCTCTCCTGTCGCTCGAGTCAGTGTTCCTCGTGGCGAAGGCCTCTAGAGTCCTGCTCATCATCTCCCAAGTGCTGGCCCATGTCATAGCATCCGGTCCTGTGTTGCTGTTAGCTGTTGCATCTCCCGGACCAGTCGTTGTATTCGACGTTCCATTCTTCATTATTGTTTTCGCAGCTGTTGGTGCTATGCTTATCGCATCCCTGGTTAAGGGCAACGGTGTCGATTGCCGTTTGTTCCTTTGTGGTTCTACAAAGTCAACTCTGGTGCCTTGCGTACGATCCGCTGCCGGTCTTTCTTGTGGAGTAGAACCTCTCAAGATTGCATCCAACTTCGCCTGTATTGCACACGAACTCTCGGCTTGACTCTTGCTCATTGTGTCCATTCTCCTTTCCAGGCTCCCTAATTGGCTGTTGACATCATCATATCGGTTCTTCAACTGTTGCATGTCTGTTTTGATGTTCTTTTCTCGTTCTTCATTGGTGGCTTCTACCTTATCTGACATTTCCTTGAGTCTCTCCTCTGTTGCCTTAGCTAGGTTAAAATAACTGTCTAGATACTCGTGCTTGTTGTATCTTATCTCCTTTTTTATCACCTCTCTGTCTTCTTCACTGTTCTTAAGTCTTTTGTCGATCTGATTTAATTTCACCAACAAGTCGCCCAGCTCAATGGTAGTCTCTTCATGGTCAGCCGTCGGTTTCTCTTCGGCCGTAGCCTCTGCTTTAGCTTGTTCCTCATTCTGGCCGGCTTCTGTCGCTTTCGTGCTCACTGTACCAAATGTTCGTGCTCTTTCTGTTTTTGGTTCTTCAGTCACGTTTTCTTTCGATTTGAGTCCGACCATCATTGCAAACTTGTCTGTGAAGGATGTCTTTTTCACTTGAGAGTCGTTTTTCACAGTCTCTCGGGTATTGCCTGTTGTGTCTTCCAATGCGTCTATTCGTGAAAACTCCACGGTTTTTGGACTTTGGTCTTCCACGTGGGGCATCGGTGTGGATTCCGTTGTCCTCTTCTCCACTTCATCTACGCTCTGGTCTGGTGTCTCTAGGTCGATTTCGATTGTGGGCTCCACCTGTTTTTCCCCCACATCTTCTCGTGTCTTGCTCTCGGTGCCACTCCTCGTACTGACCATGTTAACTGAAAAGTTCTTCTTTGTTATCTTTGGGCCTGTTGATGTCGTTCCGCGCAGCGATGAATTATATTTCGTGTTTGATCTACTTGACCTTTTTTCGAGCACCGGTACCCTACTCCGCCTCATTATTCCTATTTACAACTGCTTTTATTTACAATTTTATTATATACACGATTCTATTCTAAGAATAAAAAAAAATCATAAAACAAAAAAAAATTTTGTGGTAACAAATTTTGTACAACGTGTTAAAAACCTTGTTGTAGCTCTCTTTCTAAAACCTTTGAAAAATTTCCCTTAATGTGGTCTCAACCGTACCTATTTCGATTTGTCTTATTTTGTCTTAAGACACACTTGTTGTAATTTTACTTCAATTTTTATACCGTCCCAAGACTATTCGTCACTATCACAGTACTCTCCGCTAGTGTCCTAAGACCCTTGTACCAAGACTACTGTCCCAAGACTAGTGTCCCAAGACTACTGTCCCAAGACTAGTGTCCCAAGGCTAGTGTCCCAAGACTACTGTCCCAAGACTACTGTCCCAAGACTAGTGTCCCAAGGGTAGTGTCCCAAGACCAGTGTCCCAAGGCTAGTGTCCCAAGACTACTGTCCCAAGACTAGTGTCCCAAGGCTAGTGTCCCAAGACTACTGTCCCAAGACTAGTGTCCCAAGGGTAGTGTCCCAAGACCAGTGTCCCAAGGCTGGTGTCCCAAGACTACTGTCCCAAGGCTAGTGTCCCAAGACTACTGTCCCAAGACTAGTGTCCCAAGACCAGTGTCCCAAGGCTAGTGTCCCAAGACTAGTGTCCCAAGACCCTTGTCCCAAGACCACTGTCCCAAGACCACTGTCCCAAGACCCTGTCCCAAGACCACTGTCCCAAGACCCTGTCCCAAGACCACTGTCCCAAGACCCCTGTCCCAAGACCCTGTCCCAAGACCACTGTCCCAAGACCCCGTCCCAAGACCCTGTCCCAAGACCCTGTCCCAAGACCACTGTCCCAAGACCACTGTCCCAAGACCCTGTCCCAAGACCACTGTCCCAAGACCCTGTCCCAAGACCACTGTCCCAAGACCCTGTCCAAAGACCACTGTCCCAAGACTGCTCTGTCCCAAGACTTCTTCGGTACTGTCCCAAGACTCGTCACGGAGTGTCTTCCTCGTTGTAGGGTCTTCTTGAATCACCGTACCTTGTACCACCACTCAAGCTCTAGTAAAATTTTCCCAAAAACCCTCTCTTAAAAGCCAAATGCTGACCCCCCTCTTCTTTTTGGTTGTTTCTATTTCAATGTAGGTGCGCAGGTATCTTGTGATCACCTGTTCGTATAAAACCAAACACAAATCCTTACTAAAATGCAACAAAAATCTAAGTGAGAAAAATAATAAAAACAGAAAAATGAGCCCACCTGAAATTCAAAGGTGACCAATGTCTACCTTTCGTCTAAAAAAAATGTCTGGTACCTAATTGCCACGCGTTTTCCCCCCCCCCACTAGTGATTTTATGGGGTATCACAAAAGCTGTCTATATCCGGTCCCCCCTACCAAACCAACCAGCGTACCAGTCTTAACTCGAGTTGAATTTTGGATATTCACCTATTATCACCAACGCGTGTTATGGCTAATGTAACTAAGTCAACGATGTCGATTAATTAGTTACTCTAGTTTCTCCCCTTTTTACAATTTGCAACCGCTCACCTCTAGCCTAACCAGTCCCCCTTCTAACCTCCCCCCTTTCTAGCCCCCCTTCTTAAGCCTAAAAATTACTTTAAGCGCCGGGTGCTAAACCTCTCAAGAGAAAACCGTAGACCTGTTTCCAGGCCTGCTCAAGTAAAAACGTTCCTCAAAACTGGGGGATTTCGCTTATCCAATTTTACACTTATCTCCTATAATGTAATGTGGATTCTAACGATACCCGTTCTGCCCAACTTGAGAACTCGAGAACTGTCAAATCCTTCTTGGCTGCTTTCCCACTCGACTGGTCACCTGTTCCAGTCCAGTCTCCTATTGGTTCAGCTCAAGTGTTCCTGAACCAGTTTCCCACTCGGCCGGTCACCTCTTCCAGTCGAGTCTCATATTGGTTCAGCTCAGGTACTCCTGAACAACCCTCCCACTCGGCTGGTCACCTCTTCCAGTCAAGTTTCCTTGTTGTCCAGCTAAGTTCCAAACTATCTGAAAACCCTTGACAACGCCCCACACTCGGGCACTTTATTACGGTTACTGGGTTAAATTGCTAGGTTGATCGAAACGATCGAACTTATAAAACAGTATGGGTATACTATTTAATTAATATAAAGGTTTGATCCAACTGATCTGGTGTCAAAGTCACTGTCTTTTTTCGTTTTATGGTTTTTGTTCCTTTTTCTATTCTTTTTTTGTTTTTTTTTTGTTTTGCTTTTTGTCTTTTTGCTCGTGTTTTTGTCCCCCTATTTGCCCCCCTTTACTCGGTTAGCTAAGCCTCGTTCGGAGAGCGTACCAGGAAGTTTTCTTGAGTTTTCTTAAAAAGCTATCACGGTACAACCGGAAGGTTTGCACGTTCCTGTCGAACCGTACCGCCGGTACTCTAGAATGGGCATTCAGCCCGAAGCTGTCTCAAGTGGGTTCGACTCCGTAGTCTTGATGTCGTAAACACCCAGGAGCGCCATAAAAACACTATGTAACATTCGTCTACTGCAGTCACACATGAGGCTTAAGAAAAATAGGCCCTATAACCACTGGCTCAAGGGTCAGGGACACTATCTCTTGTGTTTTTCTACCTCAAGAATGGTCGGAGCCAGTTCGGTTCGTTTGTGACATGAGACTACGACCCGTTACAGCTTAAAGGCTACTACTAAAATATCCCCCCCCCCCCACTCTAGAATTAGAAACGTCCCCATACTTAGGTCTCTAGATACCCAAAATACATGAACGCCGTTAAAAACCGGGTTGGAACAATCCGTTAAGTTGCTTTTTTATTAGACAGTGGAACTTTGATCCATTTCAGATGGATCAACCTAAAACTCGCCTTACCTCAACATAACAATCATAAAACACACTCTAGGAATTTAAATTTGTACTCACATAGTAGCACGCTCAAGAAGTGGGAAATAATCCAGTCGGTAGTTAACTCAAGAATTAAATAACGTAACTAAATGAGTCTAATGTTTTATAGTTTTAACAATGAGAACGAGTTTATACTCTAGACAATAGTTTTCTTGTGAACCATTAGGACACTCAAGCTGTCCACCTTTCCACCGAAGGTTCACTCTAGTCCAGTTCCGAATAATACTCCAGTCGCTATAATCCAATTCGAGGGAATGCTCTCGTCTCTGTCACAGATGGGACAGCTCTACTCTCGATTATTATAGTGATGGAAATTGCGAATAGCAATTTCCTACTGCTTTTTCTTACAATTTTCCCGCGTGTGCGACTCAATTGTTCTGAAATTGTTCTAACTTCTTTTTCTGATTTTCAGTTCTCGCGAGAAAATCGTGCATGACAGGTTCCATTCGAAATTTTGAAAAATTAAATTACACTCCAAAATCAAGTGTTTTTTTTTCCTCTCAAGGTCAAACTTCCATATATGACCGACTGGCACATTCACCGTCTCTACCAAGCCAGTACTTTTCGGTGGTCTTTTCTAACATCGGTGTAACATTCGCCCGGAAGATACATATCGACGGATAACAAAACTAAGTCTTAAGACGACTGGCTAGCGTCTAAACAGAGCTTTGCATGTTTTTCACCGTCTCTACCAAGCCAGTACTTTTCGGTGGTCTTTCTTACATCGGTTCGACAAAAACGTTACTGTTCTCCGGCTTCGACCAGAACGCTCAAATTAACTGAATTACATGCAAAAATAGTGAGCTCATGGCTGGGTCTCAGTATCCCCAGACCACGAGGTCACTCCTAAAAACAGGGCTACTACTTATTATATTACTATTGTTTTTGTTCAGTAGATAAAAATCATCACCTCCATCGAAGATGGATCAACCCTTTCCCCCAACTCCTAGCTTCTCATCCTTATCAAAATGAATCCAGTTGTTAATTAAATTCAATTCAGGACATGACAAGAAGCTAAAAGTTTATAGAAAAGGCTAAAAGTTCCAGTCCCGAAACCCTTCCGGATTCTTGAATCCAGTGAATCAAGCTCCTTAAGTTCAACTTCACACCAATCCGGAAGGCTGGTTCTCACCCTTCACCGTTGTTGGCAACGGCCTTGCAACTATTGTAGCAGCACAATAGTTGCAACTTGGAACGCTCTCTGCTATTGTAGTTCGTTGTCGTTTTTCTTTAATCTCGATTTTCGTTCTGTTCGCAATCACAGATAAAAATGTTCTCTTTTTTCATTCGTTTTTTGTTAAAAATGGCCGTTTCAGCATTTCTCCGAAATGTGACGTCATCATTCGAAATTTTGAAAATTTAAAATACTAGAATATTCTAGCCCTCACCGCTTGGCTAAACGTTCCAATAACGTCGCTAATCCTTCGAAATCATCAACTCGGAAGGCTTACTGCTAAAAATTCGAAGTCTGCATAAATTGCATTTTGGCCATTCTGGTGGAATGTCACATACTCCCCGGACAGTCCGGTCAATGTCCTCATTGAATCGCACCATGTTCGTAAAATGGTTACAGTGTCATCGAACAGAATTTACAAAATGCACGAAATTACCTTTATCTACGTCACATCGACTCACTGCAGAATATAAATGGCATCATACTACATCACTATAGCCTTCAAATTCTCTCATTAATCTGCACTCTGAGGATATGACTTAAGATAAAAGATATTTTCTGACTTCCAGTGTCAATGTCCCGATTAAAGCTTTTTCTCCTAGATTTAAAAGGTGTTGGCTTGCAGGACAGTCCTGCCAACCAACAAGCTAAAATTATCCTACTATGCTCCTTCCCTTCGGAAATCTTGCTTGTTTATTGTCCTCAATATTAAAACCAAGAAACCTTGTGGTTAGAAAGAACAATGCAACAACCTCCCTCCTCAAGAAGTTACTCAAGTTTTTCATGTCACCACAAAGTGATCAGTCTTCCTAAGTGATTAAAAACAATCATGCAGGCTGGAATATTTAAATATACTCTTCCCTCAAGCCTTTCTAAATAAATAATAAGTGAGTGTCTCTAAAGCCACTTCAACTAAAACCAAAATGCAAATTTTTAAATGCAACAATTTCCAAAATCAACTAAATGTTTCATCTTTCAATTACAACTTGGTTGCTTGGTTTCTCACTTGAGTTTTTCACACACATAAAACAATTCTGAGTTTTAACTTTTCTTCATCATCCCTTTGTTCTCTTCTTTTTTCGTCGTTTAGAAGTTCTAAAACTTCTAAATTCTTCTAATTTTCTTTCTTGCTGCCTCTTGTTTTCTCGACCATTCGTCAATGCTCCATTTCCTCCTCCTGTGACACTGACTCCGCACTCTCGGTTTCCGTGTCTTGTAGCACGTCATTGACTATCCTGACGCTGTTGGAAGCCGTCCTCCAACACTTCTGCTCTTCCACCCTCTGTTTACAGCAAGGTAGGGGATCCACGTTTGATTCTCTGTTTCTACAGAAGCTGTTGTGGAGACACAACGTCACGTTTCTCTCCAAATCTTCTTTCAGCATCTCTGCCTTCTCATTTCCACTACGCTCGCTCGTCCTGGAAATTCTTTTCACAGCGGTGGTCACTGCATTCCGATGGGTCACGAAAGCTCGCTTGAAAGCTCCTGCCCCAATGTCTAGCTGATATTCACTGTACACTCTGCCATGTTTCGACATATGCTTTTTCGCATACTCGTACAAGCATGCAGTCATGTTAGCTCTGAACCATGGCATCAATCGTTTTCTTGCCCATATCTTCTTCACTTCCATCGGAATGTTTAGAACTTTGCACATTGTCTCAAAAAGATCTAAATCTTTTAGACAATCTAATTTCTGCAATTGTTCTCTCGTCGGTGCCTCCTGTCTATTATTTTCTCTCACATGAGCTTCCAGCCATCGTATCGCCATCATAACTCCCACTATCACTATTGTTATGGGCTGTGATGAATCTGGTAAACCCATGAAGAGCAGCTCTCCAGAGTCCCAGATCAACACCAAATTACTACGCTTGGGATACCACCAGGTCTGCAGCAAGCAGTGGCAAGGAAACTCGTCATGTGTCAACATGATGCTCCTCCAATTGCGTTTTCCTGAAGCTTCCAGCAATGGTTCCACTTCCATCATCACTCGGTGGATTTCATCATTCTCATCTACTGCATTGTAATCTGTGACAGTTGATCCTCTCTGTTTCAGTTTTTCAAAGTCACTGAAGTTCCCGCTCACATATCCCATGAACTTCTTTCCTAGTATTGACTCCAACTCCTTTTTGGTTCTCTCTGGAACTGCTGAGAACATCTTACATAGTAACTCGTAAGACTTTTCAGACATTCTCGCCAATCTCACGCACTTTGGCACTGAGAAAGCTTGATCCACGATCGTTCTTGTACTCTTCACGTCCACAGCCACGAAATGTACAGGTTATCTGCTCTTGCACATTGAAGCCAACGTTGAACCCACCAAATATCGTGCTCCTGATGGTCTACAATAAGTTTCGCTGTGTCTGATGTTCATCTCTGTTTCGATTGCTTCCCTCCATTTTCCTATATACTTCTGCTCAGTCTGCAGAACTCCTGGGAATACTTCTACGCTGATGGCTGTGACCATCTCATGTTTCTGTTCTAGATTCAATAGTGACTCTAAAGAACCAAACATGCTGTAGAATCCTAGTGCTGTCACTAGATTCACATCGGTTCCTCCATGGCAATCTGCTATCAGTTCCGTTTCCGTTCTTGCTTTCATCACTACATTTCCAAACAATACTGTCAACTGCTTGTGTTGTTTCTCCAGGGTTTTCACACAGTCTAGACTTCCACAAACGTGACCCTCTAGTCCACAGACTTCCGCCAGACAGCTACCAGGTTTGACCCAGTCTTCTGGTCCCCAGCCAGGCAACTCCACTTTATCTTCTCCTTTGCTCTTAGAGGCTGTTATCATCACATTATATATGATGTTGAGGTCACGCAGGTTACAGTCCGCATTCAGTTCCCTCTGTATGTCTTGTGTCGCCCGTAATATTGAGTCAGCGTTGGGACTAGGACACCATGATGGCTTCATCAATTCCCACACTGCCATCAAGCTCGTTCTCAGTAATTCATCTGAGAATCCCAACCCAAATTCCACTCTCTTGTCGGATTTTGGTACTGAAGGTGCAGTCACCTCTTCTTCCAAGACCAATCCCAATTTGGCCTGTGGATTGTTAACGCTCTTAGTCGTCACAATTCTGGACGTCCAGAATCTTAGTAACACCGCCTGCTCATAATCAAAGAAGCAATCGCGTATGTCTTCACTCAGGAAAGGATTGTATGCTATCCCTATAATCCCGGACACATAGCTATATGACTTCTTCTTGATCGGTCCACAGTATTCACTGGATTTCGGCAATGCTCCCATAGATTCTTTAGTGAGCCTCAACTCCTTGTTTGAGAATCTCCTGATCTCGTCTATCTTTTTCATGGGTTCCAATTCTTCAGGTTCTTTCATGTTCACCCTCATCGGTTTACTTTGCTGCATATCCAGCATTGCTAGTAAGAACATGGCTTTCGTTCGCTCATCGCCTTCCTTCAACATTTTAACACAAGTGCTTAATGCAGGTACTGAGATCTGCTCTATGAGGAATCGACTGAAACAGAGAGCGTCTCTCCGCTTTGCACACGCTACTGCTGCTCCCTCCTGGACTATCAGATCCCTCAGATTCGTCATAAGGAAAACTTTTTCCTCCTTTGATCTCTTCCTTTCTTCTGAATCATATTCTTCGCGAGTCAGTCCCATCATGCACCAGGCGAGCCTGAGTTGTAATTCTGTCCTTACGTAAGGTACTGCCACGAGAGCATGTATTCTTGGCGTAGTCCTCATTTCTTCTTCGAAATACCTCAATACTACTGCTTTCCATGGAAGGCTCACTAACTGCTCGATCGTCTCCGCCTCTACGTCAGACGACGCCAAAGTTCCATACGCCTTCTGCTTGAGGGTGGTGCCTTGCAACATCATTTCCAGATAACCCCCCATGGCTTTTTCGTCTTCCAGGGCCATTACATACCCTCTAGCCGAGTTCCGGTATTCCAACATCTCCATGTATCCACCGGTGGGTTCATCTATCGACACTGTCTCCGACACTGTTAGTCGGTTGTATTCCACTGGTGTCAGTTGTCCTGCAACACTTCCTTTTCCATGATTCATGGGAGATGGTTTGAAGTCCCTCATTTTACTCTCTCCACATTGACTGAGTATTTCCATTTCTAAAGTTGCTCCAGTCAGAGTGCGGTCACTCCTTTTGGATTTATAACCGGTTGACTTTATCCCCGCCATGAGAATGGGTGGCACCATCGCTATATCAGTTAATATTCTATCTGTGCCAGACAATTGATAATCACCTTGCCCCAAATCCATGACTTCCTCGACTCGTTTTCTTTTCGCTGAGTTACCAGCTTTCATCGAGATTTCCGAATCCACTTTCGTCTTTCCAATCCTCCTCGGCATCACTCTGCTGCCTAACTTCATTTTCATCGCATTGATTTTATCAATCACCATTTTCGATCGCATCGTTCCTCTCCTGGTCCTTGACAGGTACACCACCTCTCCTTCATCGTCCTGCGGTGTCATCTTGATGGGAGAATTCGCTTCACTCTCATCAGTGGCTGAGTCGATCAATAACTCACTTAGTCTCCCTTCACACTCATCAAGCTTGTTAAGTACTTCTCTCATCAAGGGTTGATTGAGACCGGTTTTGAGAATGGACTGGGTCCCATAGCTCTGAATCACAGTCCAGACTTCTTCCATGAACGCCACTCTGTCCAGCTTACATCCCGTCCTACTCTCGTGGTCTCGGTGATGTACTTCCCATTCTTCTTCGGGTAGCGTTACCAAGAAAGGTACTCTGGCTGAGGCCTCTATTCTTCTCCTCCGAGGTGATTCCATGAGGATTCTCTGATCGTTATTTCTCGTATTGCCAGGAGAGCTGCTCTCCGGCAAATTCCGTTTCATTTCCATAAAGGCTGACGGAGGCTCCAGTGTCGAGGTGCCTTCATCCAGCTCCGTCGTTTCCAACGTATCCGCATTGTTTTCAAGATCACTGAAGATGTTGAAATCCAGGCTGGATGTTCCTCCTATCGATGCCCTGTCGTCTTCCCCACCAGCTTGATCTTGTTGCATGGGTTCTTCAGTCTGACGGCCTCCACCCTGTCCGTCATCTCCTTCTGACTTGTCCCTATTCGAGTTCGATGGTCCTTGTTCGTCTTTGTCGGCTTCTTCCTGGAATCTCGGTATGAGCAATGTACCGGCCGACTTATCTTCCTCTTCTCCATGGACCACTTTGATTTCTTCACAGCCGAAGGGTGCTAGGAAAATTCTCGTCTGCAATACTCCCGCAACTTTCATCTCTTTTCTCACACTGGTCAGGATTACTGAGGCTTCAGGCAATTCAGTCCTGCCTCTCATCCTCATTGGAGCTAAGCCTAGTCCCCTCCATTCCTCATCAAATCTTCCAGGCTTGGGAGTAGCAGAGTTGCTTATTCGCCTTCTCGTCGCTTGATCCGTGTACGCAAATCGGGTGTACTGTAACACGGCGGCATTTCTCCCCACGAAGTATGGATCCATCGTCGCCGAGAAATTCCCTACTCTCCTTTCATTGGTTTCGAATGCTCTCAACCTAGGAGTTTGTACTACGGAGACTGCTCCGAGCAACATCCTTCTTATCAGAGGGAATTCAGGGATTGCTTCGGGTAGCTTCTTGTAATCGCCCCAGTCCTTCGTCTCTTCTCTCACCTTGTGATACGCTGCTGTGAGACGAGGCACTCTGGTCATTTCACCATTCGTTTTGTCATAGGGCCTCAGATTCCAAAGCTTTGGAAACACCTCGATGTGCCCTCTTTCTACTTCTCCCATGCGGTCACAGAAGTGATCGTCAAAATTGATGACTGTCATCTCTGGCTCCGATATTTTCGCAAATAACAGATCTTCACTCATGAGCTCTCGCAATGCGTGCTGCTCACACCAGTTCAGTGTACTACCGTCCACTGCCGATATGAGGTTCAGGTGCAACACCGACCTCCTATATGCTTCCACTTTAACGTCAGGGAACGCAAAGGTGACTGCTGGTCCATAGATCACTGTCACGAACTCCGTGACTCCTCTGATCAGCGCCAAGGGATCGATTCTCATAGCTAAGCTCAAATCTGTTAACAGCGGCATGCCTCCAACATGTCGTCTAACATCTTCCTCTCTTTCAATTGTCTCGTCTTCTCCGGTTCCAAAGCGATTCTGCTGCAAGAGATATTGGATAAGAGTGTGTCTCAGGTCTCTTACTTTGTTCCACGAGTCTGTGGATTTCTTCATATCCAGATTCCTCACTCTCTCTTTCATCTGCTCTGGACAACGTGCCAGTTTCATCAGTCCTCCCAAGTTTCCGTGGGTTATTGCGATCAGTGTCAGAAGTCCATCTAGTCGCAAGTTCTGTATTCCATCCGTAAGCAGTATCGCCGGTCCTTTTACAAAGCTCTCCGCTCCGAACGTCACGAACAAGGCTATTAATTCCACTATCGATACTTTCACTACTGCTTGGAGGAATTCCTTTATCAAATAGTGCGAGACTTTCGGGTAAACTTTTGCCAAGAAGGACGCGGTCCATCCGGCTCCCAACCCTTCTAGCATGCTGTCTGTCCTTTCAAATCCCTCCTGTCCTTTCACTTCCTGGGTCCAGAAGGTCTCCAGAGTAATCTGACACATTCTGTTCACGAACTCAGCTGTCTTTTCTCCGGCATTTTCCACCAGGTTCACCTCCTTCAACAAGTAGGCGTGTATCTTAGTGATCATTACTGGGCCTTGCTGAAAAGCATCTGCACCCAATGCCGCTACTCTCGGATTCAGGTGTAGCCACTGGTTTGCTTCCGGCTTGGTTCTCAGCACCATCGCTTCCAGATGAGCTCTCGTCTCCAGTGAATTCTTTCTTCTCGTGTCTTCACTCGCCACTTCCATTGCTCGGAACCACAAGTCGTTGGACATCGCCGTGATCACTCGATGGTCGTCATCTATTCCTGGTTTCAGTTTGAGTTGCCGACTGAAGTTGGACAGTTCCAACCCCAGCACTTCGTCCAACACCAACATGTGTAGCGCGTGGTCCTTGAACCCTCTCATCGCGTTTGAGATATCTGACCATACTGCAGGCAGTTCAGCCTTAAGTGGCCTCAGGTTCTCCATTTCTATCATGCGATTCGGGGCTGATATGATCACATCATATTTTCCCTCCGAAAGTAAGGCTACCATTGCATACACAAATTTCAGTCCATCCGGGAGATGTGCATATCCCGGAGACAACGCGAATACTACTCTCAACGTCACTTTATTGAATGATCCCTCCTTTGTCGCGTCTACCACTTCACCCATTGACTCCAGGATGTCTTTTATTGCTGGCCATACTGCGTTTTCTGCTGTTGCAGGATCTCTGAGCCTGCTCAGAAAACCTCTACTATGTAGATGGTCATTGATACCAGCAAACACAATCGTTATCGGGTTCATTTCTGTCTGCCTTTGTACCCCTATAGCCAATGACACTGATTGCAATAGGTCTAGGTCAACTGCGGCCAGCATTATGACGTCCGGCCAAAACAGAGACTTAGAGGTGTACACGAACTCTGAATTCGCTACTACCATGATTTTGGCCTTCCTCATCTCTGCTTTGTCGTAGGCGGCGAAGATGGTCTCATCTTTCTTTATCGCTGTCAATCCGCCATATCTCTGGGCATCACCATCTTGGTTCACTAGTTTTGGGTACACTCTCTCCTTCACATGACCAGGTGGTGTCGTCAATTGCCTAAATATCTTCACGTGTTGTCCAATCGGCGCTCTCGCCGTCAGGAATCTTCCTGGCCTTTCTTCACGATTCCTCTCATCATGGTTCAATCTCACATCTTGCAACGGTCTTGCATTCACAGGTCCTATTGTGTTGTTGGAGGGCAGTCCCTCCAAGTCGGCAAATCTCAAGGCCGTCGTGGAGCTGAAATTTATGCTAGCGGCTATCAACCAGTCTACGCCGGTTATCGAGTACAATCTGCTGACGGATAGCGTCGCTCCATTCAGCATCCTCCTTGCATCTTCGATGAAGCTCACTCTCTGTAGGTCCAGCTTCATTAGTTCGTCTTTGTATATATGCCAAGGAGACGGTATGGATCGCGACCACATCAATGAGCCTCTGCTCGGTCTCTCCTCTCGACTGGTACTCGTCGTCTCCGATCTAGTGTCCGATCTGGATGTGCCTGCTACTTCCTCGATTGGTTGGTTGACAGGTCCTATCCTTTTCCTAGGATGAATTGTCCTCCTCATCGGTGCTTCTCCCAACCGATCTTGTACGTCTGTTCTTCGACCTGGTTCACCGGAGCTTTGTTGCCGGTAATTTGTGACGGCTGGGACCGTACCCAAGCGTGTTTCCAGGTTAGGAGGCACAAAGGTGGTGATCACCGTATCACTCACCGTTCCCTCTTCCTTCAGTACTCCTGTGTCAAAGAGTTCTGCTTCCAGCTCATCAAACCGTTCTTGGAAGACTCGATTCAACCAAGCTTGTCCTTCGACACTGTCGAAGTGGATGCCATCTATGGTCAGTCTGGCTTGATCCATGGCTCTCAATTCATGTTCAATGTCCATGAGGATCATTCTTCCGGCATTTCGATTTGCTAGGTTTCTCAAGATGTTGTTCCATCTCATGACTCCCTCGTTGTGCCTTCTTCCTGATGCTGTCAGGCTTCTTGCGTTCATTGGCACCGTGCAAACGGTCAGTACCGCGCAACTGAACTTCTGCCAGAGAGTAGTAAACAAACACACCATCATTGATTCCCACAGTGCTTCCTGCTCATCTGATCCTCTGGAGATATCATTCGTCCCAACTAAGATCATCACATTGGGTATCTTCCCTGGATTCATCAGCTCCACCATGCGATATAATTGGGCAATCGTCGCGCCTCCAAAGGCCATCACCGTGGTGACCCATGAGGTCCTCAAATTCGACAGCACTCTGACTAAGCTGTCTCCCAATATCAGGTGAGATGTCCCGAGTGGTGGTTGCTGCAGGTTCACAGCCGGGCTCCAGGTAGCTCGATTGAAGCAGGCTCTCGGATCTGTCTCCGGAACTCCCGTGAAATTATACTTCAATTGATTATTCTTCTGCACGTCTATTACACGAGACACTTTCTTCGCTGGCATCTTCCTTACTTTCCTCTCTGGGATTCTCGAGTTCCCCATGAGTGGTGTCACGTTACTCATCCCTTGTCTGATTACTGTCTGGGAGAGTTGTACTCTGCCCGTATCGTCAATCGTTCCATAGGGTGCAGTCACCCCGGAACCTGGTGCATTCTTGTTAGCGACCAATCGTCCAGCTGTCTCTATCAGTTTTCTCACTGTCTGTTCTACGACGGGATCACCCAAGGTGTCACTAGGATCCGGGATTGTTACTCGGTTCGTGTCTGCTGGAAGCCGTGTCTCCGTTGTTTGACTCATTTCTCGAGGTGTCAAGAGCTCCATCGGGGACTGCCCACGAGGAAAATCCCTTGCAGGTATCACTTTCTCAATGGACGTCGTCAACGCCGCCTGTTCCGATCGCTCTTTGTATTCCTGCCTTAAGCGTTCGATCTCTTGACCCTGTTTTTTGTTGCAGTCTTCAAACAACTTTCTCCACATGTCCCGGTCTTCCTCCATCGCCAGCATAGTCTTCGTCATATCGTCTAACTCCTTCTTCGTACTCCTCAGTTGATCGTTCATCTCGTCCAGATCTTGTATGGTTTGGTTCGTCTGAACCTTCTTTGTTACTTTCGCCCTTTTTGGTGGCACAGCTGCTCTCAGTGGTGAACCAGACGAGGTCGCCTCGCTGTTCATCTCCCGATGCATTCTCGTCAGCCCAGGTTTAGGCTTAGAGGGCATTGGCATCTCACCTGGTTGGTATGTTCTAGAACTTCCCAATCCAGGCTCAATCGCCAAGTCACTCCCTGAGAGAGCCCCGTTTCTCCACCTCATCACTCTCATGTTCGGGCGGTCTAGTACTCCTCTTTCTCCATATGCTGCCATCAACAGGACTTCCGTGGGGCGGTCCCCACGGTTGTCGTGCCCCAAGATGTTAATCAGGGCGGTCAGCAACATGACCACCTCTGGGTCCTCCAGAGCGAAGTCTCGTTCGATCAGCCGACGATAGATCGCATCTACCATCGGTCCTACATATGCCTCTGCCAGGTCCATCAATTCATCCAGGTTGAAATTGTCCATACTGTTCTTTCCAAGTTTGATTTGATTTCGATTTCAAGTTTTGACTCAAATGAGCAATTAAATGATCAATCAGGATCTAGAAAAGGAATCACGACTGTCACACCTGTCAGTTTCACCTTAACATATATCGTTAAAATCTGCTTAAAACAGTTCAGATAAAAAGATATTTATCCTAAAATTTATTAAAATCAATTGGTTTCTAAAATTTTGGAATTCGACCTAAGATTGGACAGTCCAAACTCTGGATCTATTCCCAAGATCGTCATTTAGTTGTTCATGGTCACTAACGCTTACTCACCCATGATCTTAATAACCTAACACATAACATAACATAACATAACACACATATCACATATTACATGCAACTTGGTCTTTGGCCTAACGCTCTTTCGCACATCACTCAGCCTATACTTAAATAATATTTCTTATGTAGATATACTTGTATGTTCGTATCAGAGAATATCACGTGTACAAGCGCGTACAATTCCCGAGGATGCAGTCTTCCTCTATTTGGATCGTACACTGGAAGCGAAAGCTCCTTCACGTCCATTTCCACAAGGAAGTCCCTCAGCCTCGTCAAAGACAAGACTAGGTTTTCTGGGTCCACGTGCTGCTTCTCCGTCGCCCTCGTTACCAAGAAGCACAAGTACTTTCCCGGTATCTGCGACACCGCCGGAGGTAAGGCTGCTACGCCCCCTATCCCTGGTCTTTGCTTCCAAAGGAATTCCACGTTTTTATATTCCCTCTTAAAATCTGCCGCTAGCGCTGTCCTAAAACTCATGTCTGCGGTGATTGCTATCGCACATGTTCTGTTTGTGAGTATGAAATCACTGTCTGTTAGTATTATGTTACTAGAATATTCATTTGGTAAATTAAAATATGACTCAACTACCCTGCCTATGTCAGGTTTCTTAGGTTCTTCACCTGTTTCTGCATCTAAGTCTCCTGTTTCTCTTGCTATTCTCAATTTTTTTATTATCAAGTTTTCAGTGTGGGTAAGTCCTACCCCCACTCCCCGGACAAAAATATCCATCGGCGTCCCCGTCGATCGCATACCGGGTATTAAGTCAAGGTTAGAAGCTGGAATGAGAAGTTGTCCTTCCTGGGCAGCCCAGGAAGGATCATCTCGTTCGGTCTTAATGTATTTCGCGCTTTCGCGATCTACGTCTTGAATCGTAACGTTGGTCTCTTTAGGGTCTGATGTCATTTCGTTCAGCCACTCTAAGACGCGCAGGTTCGTCAGGTCTTGTTCATTTGACTGCTGTTGCTCATCGTCGAATTCTACTTCGGGTTTCGACCAGTCATCAACCCACTCATCGTTGTGATCATCGACTATGTCAATGTCTTGTGACACGGTTATTTCCTCTAAAACCACTATTTCCTCCACTATTTTCTTTAGATCTATCCTATCCACTACAAAGTCGTCACCGTAAGGATTGTATTTCTTTCTTTGTCTCGTCCCGTCCTTCTGACGAGTCTGAATCGTGAACGGAAGATCTGGTTCCAAGTTCTTGGGAACCTCTGTCTGTTCGGGATCCTGCCAATCTTCCTCTGCGTAGGGTAAGGTCTCATCGTCCGCTTCGATCTGTTCGTTTGGATCCAGGTCCAGCGGTGTATCTGTACCATCCTCTACGATTTCGTTTCCATCGTTCTTCTGCCTGGTGCCTTTTTCATTGACCTCACAAGCAGGATCCATCATTAGATAATCCCCTTCTTCCATGTCTGCAGGTACACACCAGTCTTCTGTCGATGGATTGTGTGGCTTGATGTTTTCGTAGTGGGCGGCTCGGCCAGTACTCAGTCTATAAAAGCGTCCCTCTTGGTGCACCTCTGTAATCATGAAGGGTCCCCTCCACTTTTTTAGAAGCTTCTTTGTTCCTTTCGGTGGTATAACGTTCTGAAATACCCATACGTAATCTCCCACCGAGTAGGCTTTTGCACCAGCTGCTTTCTTGTTGAATCTTTTCCTCTGCCTTGCCTGTGCTTGCTGAGTATTTCGTCTACACAGATCGTTCAACTCCTGTTGACGTCTGATCACATCCCTCACGTAAACCTGTGGAGATGTTTTCTTCCCCTCATATTCTGGGTAGAAGAATGTCAAGGGTAAAGACTTCTCGTGTCCCGTCAGCATCATGTGTGGACTGACCCAGTGGTGGAGTGTTGCGTGCTATTATAAGCTCCCATCACCTGTGGAAGGTATCTG
This sequence comes from Symsagittifera roscoffensis, assembly GCF_963678635.1. Lineage (NCBI taxonomy): Eukaryota > Metazoa > Xenacoelomorpha > Acoela > Convolutidae > Symsagittifera > Symsagittifera roscoffensis. Next base: position 54,332,641 of record NC_087063.1, on the reverse strand, counting down.
TCCCAATCGGTCATATACCTGGAACAGTATACTCTCAGCATCGATACTAACGTCCTATTCTGTCTTTCCACTAAGCCATTCGTCTGAGGGTGGTATGTCGTGGAGTGAGCCTGAGCGACCTGTGACCGTCTCATAAGCTCTTTCGTAAGCTCGCCTACGAAAGCTGTTCCATTGTCCGATTGAAACGTCATTGGACAACCATGTCTTGCTATCCATGTATTTATCAGGTGGTCGCATGTCTCTTCCGCCGAGGCAGTTATGCAGGGCACGGCCTCTGCATACTTCGTGAAGTGATCTATCATGACCAAGACTTGGTTATAACCGCTGTCTGTCATGCATATCTTCTGGTGATCTATCTGCACGACCTCGTTGAATTCAGACGACTCAATCGATTGTAGAGGAAATCGTAATTTCCTTGGATCCTTGACCTGTTGGCATGACAGGCACGCTGTTACCCATTTCTCACATGCTTTTTTCATTCCAGGCCACTCAAAGCGCTTCAGGATCCTCTGATACACTTTGTCGATTCCTTGATGGCCCATCTGATCATGCGACCTGAATAGTAGTTCTGTCTGATAGAGTTGTGGCAACACTATCGCGTTATATTTGTATAAGACCTCGTCTTCTTCTCTTCTCTTGCAAGCCACGATCCCGTCCTTGTTCAGATACAATCTCCCCTCCTTCTGCATGAAGTATTGTCTCAGGATCCTATAGCTGTCTTCTTCTAGGTCACCTTTGTCTGGTGCACCGTTTTCTATCCACCTTTTTAGGTTACTTGTCATGCGGTCATTTCTTTGCGCCCTTAGTAGGTCCGAGAGTCTGTACCTCGCCTTCAAATATGTCTTCATGACCCTCATTTGACAATTCATCTCATTGGGCTGATGTGTGTCTTCTTCCATCTTAACGCACCAAATCTTCGCCAACGGTTGTGTTTCTTGTTCAAATGGCTGAAGGTCAGTCCTGACTACCTCTTTCTGCGGCAACAGGCTTATCGAACGTTTCGATACCGCTATTGTTTCTAAGTCATCCGCTGCGTTGTCAAAGACTCTTTCGCTTGGTATAAGGTAGCGATCGCTGTCAGGATCCTGATACACCTCTCTGTCCAGGTCTCTCGCCCGAGTTTCCACTAGTAGCGTGTGTATCGCCAGTTCTGACAGCTCGGATCCCGAACTCGAGTTCCTGTCTGAATAGGTGTCCATTCCTGAGTTTCGGGAATCATCATCTGTCGAAGAGGTTGTGCTGGAGACTGCACGCTCCTCCAGATCATGTCTGTGCTTTCTTCGCATCCATCTGAACTCCCCGGACAAAACCTTGTTCTCTCGGTCCTGTTTCTCATCAGGATTTTCCTCGTTTATCTCAGACTCCCCGGACGAATTTCCTAGTCCCGGGTGTTGATCTTGTGATCGCTGGTTTTTCTCCTCATCCTTCTCCCCGGACAAATAGTCTTGCAGCTGATTTTGTTCTACCTCTTCACCCTCTTTTTCCCGGTCTACAAAGGTGACGGTTTTCTTTCGCTTGCTGCTCCCCTGTTCTTTCCGTCCGTAAGAAGTACTTGTTAAAATCTCCTGGGGTATTGAGGATACTAGTTGCTGAACTATTGTCCTACAATCCCTTTCGTTCTCTTCGTGCTGTCGTCTGGACTGCATGATCTTCACCTTCTCACTGACTGTTAGCGATGCCATTGCTGCTGTCCACTCGGGGTCATCTCTGGTCACTTCTCTTTCTAACAATCCACCCAGCATCCGCATTACTTGTGGTGTGACTTGCACCGTTTTATCCAATAATGAGAGGCTGTTTATATTCATGCGAGAGAGTTCTTGCTGGACCAGGTTCGAGCGCAGCAACAAATCCAAGGGGACCGGGTCCTCCTTGGACAGGATCTTTATCTCGGCTGCGTTCTCTACAGGTAGCTCAGGGTGCCCTGGAATTGGATGTCCTGATTTATCCAACCATCTCGTTAAGGGAAGCTCTTCATAAGTTTCTTTGTCCAGAAACGAGAATCCCTCCTTTACTTCCGCCTGATTGGCCTGCTTCTGCTCCAATCTTTCATAGAACTCAGTTTTCTTACTGAGGCTGTCAGCATTCTGGTGTTTATCACGCATCCTATGTTCGATTATCATATGGTAGCCATCCAGTCTTACTATCCATCTACCAATATAACTCTGATCCATCGAGTAGGTCTTCAACCAGGATAACGCTCTGTTGTCTACGCGTAACTTGAAGGGAGCGCTCCCCAAATATGCACGGTACTTTTCCACGAAGGTGACTACTGCAAACATTTCTGCTTTCGGTGCGCCATATTTCATCTCTGTGTCACTCAAGACCTTGCTGCCGTATGCAATGGGACGGAGAACCGTTCTTCCGTCCCATTCTTGCTCTTGATGCAAGATTCCTGAGATGGCCACCACCGATGCGTCTGTGTCGAGAACATACATGCCCTTTTCTGTAGGCATGCCCAGCACTGGCGCTTCGCACAGTTCCCGCTTTATGTTCTCGAAAGCAACTTGTGCCTCATCGTTCCATTCGAACTTCTTCCCTTTGTTGCGCATCAGCTTCTGCATCGGATACACCTTGTCCGCATATCCTTTAATGAATTCACGGTAGTAATTGGCAAATCCTAGGAAGCTCATGAGCTGTGTGTCCGTTCTAGGAGCTTTCTATGTCAGCACAGCCTCTACTGCTTCTGGATCTGGCCTCACACCATGCCGGTCCACCATTCTTCCCAGGTACTTGATCGAATCCCTAAGGATTTCACATTTCGATGGTTTGCATTTCAAGCCTGCTCTTTTCATACATCCGAAGACCTCATCGAGCCGATCAATGTGATCCTCCAGGGTCGGTGTCGCTATGACTACATCATCCACGTAGCACATCAAGAGATTCCCGTACTTTTTGGTCACTCCTGTCAGAGCCTGAGCCATCAGCCTTTGAAAAGTTGCTGTTGCATTGCACAAGCCGAAGGGCATCCTCTTCCACTGGTACAACCCAATTCGCACGCGAAACCGGTTTTCTCTCTGTCCTTCTTTCGCAGAGGAACCTGCCAGAAGGCAGAACCCAAGTCCAATGTGGTGAAGAACTTTGCATCACCAAGTTTGGATAGGCTCTCGTCTATTCGCGGTATCGGGTACGCATCTTTAATCGTTACCGCGTTCAAGTAACGAAAGTCGCAACAAAATCTAAGCTGCCCCCCTTTCTTTTTCGCCATGACTACCCCGCAAGCCCACGGCGATTTCGAGGGTTCTATCATGTCGTATTCGAGCAACATTTCTATTTCCGCTCGGCACGCTTCCGATTTATGTGGCGTCATTCACCTTGCGCCTTCCCTATGGGGAACGGCGCCCTCTTCTAGTTCGATTTCGTGTTCGACGAAATTACAGCAACCGATGTCCGCCTTATGTTTTGAAAATACCTCGGCGTTCCGATTTAGGAGGTTCCGCAATTTCTCGAAATCTCCCTCACCTATTTTTCCTTTCAAATGTTCTATTTCTGGCACAACCGTTTTGTCAGAATCTAGTTCATATGACGAGGGGCGTTCCGGAAAATTCGAGCAGCTTGATAAGCCGTCGTCCGTTTCGGATTTCATTGAAAACAATTTATGAATAGATTTTAATTCATTAATTCTCTTTAAGATTTTATCTTTATTTGCATGATAAGGACAGTCTTTCACACTATATTTCTTCGAGTTTTCTGTCTCCTCATAGTCGGTCCTCATCGGCAAGGCGTAGCCAAGCTTCTTTCCACGCTGGATTGAAACCGTGGTGTCCAGTGTGTTCAACAACACACTGACACACAGTCCGTTTCGCGTTACCGAGAAGCTCCGGCCTAAAATCACCGAACTCTGACTATTTGGATTCGGTACTAAGCAAACCTGTTTGCTATCACTTAACGAATTTAAATTTCTCATTCTAAAAATTGCTACTACAGCTTGTCCTGGTTGTAATTTTACCTTTCTATCCAAAAAAACTGGTACCTTATTTTCATCTGTTATTATCCTATTAATTGGTCTCTTAACATACTTTCGGTCCGGGTTTCTAATCCGTATTAGACCGTTGTTTAAGTCAATCATCACGTCAAAATTCCTGACAAAATCTCTGCCCAAGATGAATTGGTCGGCGTCGTCCAGATTCTCTACCACCAGGAAGCTCATCCAAAGGTCTCGTCCTCCCATGTGAAGGACCGTTATCGGTGTTCTTCCAGCTACGTAGATGGCTCCTCGATTTGCGGCGGCCAGTCGTAGGTTCGTAGGAATCAGATCTTCCCGTGTGAATCCCATTCTTTCCCAAGTTTTTATCGGCATCACACTCACCACCGCTCCTGTGTCCAGAAGCCCTGTGACTCCGATTTTTGTTCCGTTGGTATCGAGCAGGTGTGCTGTCACATCTGCTTCAATGTGTACCGCGTCTTGTTCCATCATGGCGTCATGGCCTATCCTGCGGACTTTGAGTTCCTCTTCACCCAAATAGATCTGCCCTATTTGGTCATCATCTTTTGTTACATAAGTCCTGGTGTAGATGCTGATCCCATCCACGTTCAGCATCACTTGATACGGCCCATAGACTTCTAGGTAGCGTCCATGAAGTTTCTTCATGCGAGGGCCACCCGTGGTCAGTAGTGCCCTCACAGCCCTCGACTCGGTGCGTGGCTCCATCTGCCTCAGATAGTCTGCATATGTGTCCAAATGCATCAAAGTGAACTCAGACGGTTCACTCAGATTTCTGGTTACCTGATGCCCTGCCACCGAGATTATCGACTGTATTTTACTTCCTTGCGGTGCCATACCGAACCTCTGACCAGAGATAACATTAAGTTTCATGCTCAAGCTGCTTGGTACTTTTGCCTCTTCAACTTCCGTTGCTTCAAAGGCGTTCAGTTGCTCCTGTAATTTTTCATTCTCCAGCTCGAGTTTTACCTTTTGTTCAATCTCTTTCGTCACTAGTTCCTGTTGTACTCTATTTATAGCATCCCTCGCAGCTGCCCTATAATCGATTTTGAAGTCATCGGCCGCAGTTGCTGGTTCCGGTTCACGTGCTTCCTCTGTTACCGCTTGCATCTTCTTTGCTACCAGCTCTTGAGGTTTATCCTTTCTGCGTGCCTCCGCTTCACTCAAAAGTCGAGCCTTGCTGGCTTTCACTCCTGACAAAGCTTCTTCATGTCATGGATGCTTGATGTCTGCCACTGCATCCCAGAATTGCGGACAATCTGATTTAAAATGACCTTCCAAGTTACAAAAGAAACACCTCGGGCCGAATTTCGCAATTACTCCTCTCATGAAATCCTCATGATCCAACTCTGACGCATCTTCGTCCTCGAGGCTAAAGCCTATTGCTTTCATGCCTTGTTTGTAAGCTGGGCATGCTGACACATGATGGTCTGTTGAACTGCAATTAGCACAAGAACGTCTCTTGTCCATATCATCCCTCGGTTTGTACCAATTGTTCCCTTGGTTTGCTGGTCCGTTGTTAAAATTGCCATAATTGTTCTTGTAATATCCAGATCTCGAAGGAGGTTTCAACAAAAGATACTCTTTTGATTTGAGACTCAACTCCTCCGGTGTTGGCGCATTAGTTGATAGTGGTGTGTAATGCGTTGCTAGCATCGTACGAAGTTCATCATTTTTCACACCATCGATGAATTTTGAGGCTACGGCCAGGTTCATCCTTCGGTTTGACTCATCCGGTTGGCTGCGTCTTCTCAGCATTTCCAAATCATCGAGAAACTTGTCTATTGTTTCATCTTCTCGTTGCCTCCGTTTCTCGAAGCGCATCATCGCCTGGTGCCCCTGCACCCCTGATCCGAAACGGTTTAACAAGATTTCGAAGATTTTCTCAGCAGTGTCACGTTGATACTGTTTCTTGGCCATGACACAGTTTAGGGCTGTCCCTTCTAAGTTGCTGGTGAGCGCGCTGCATTCCTGTCTCTCCGACAAGTCCTCTTCCTCGAAATGCAGCTTCATTACCTCTATCCAGGTATCAATACAGCCATCAGATTCGTCTTTGTAGCATCTTGGCTTCTTAAAGACTCTTCTGGACTTCTCACTACGTTCATTGGTTCTAGATAACCTCGTCAGGAATGTCTCTAAAGACCTGTTCAGGGGTTCAAATGCTGTGACCATTGCCGTAGCATCCCTTGAGTGTCCCGCTTGAGTGTCCTCACACCTTGTCGAAGGCTCTGTGTGCGGTGCATCCCTGCAATCCGAATCACCATGAGCGTTTCCCGCTTGGCCCATGTGACTCCTCCTCGGGCTTGTATGCCCCATGTTGCCAGAATCGCTTCTCCCAGTCGCATGTGTGCTTTGCGTTGGCCGTTCTTTCGAGGTTTGTCTGTTCCCCGTTGAACTTGCTCTACTGTTCGGGCCCCATGCTGTATTACCCCTTGTGGCATAGCCTGATGAACTGCCCCTGCCTCTAGTGGATCCATACGTCTTCCTCCTTTGATGTTCATTGAAGTTCACCCTCGGTTCCCTGCTTGGACCTCCCGAGTTCGGCTCTCCTTCTTTTGGTCCACTCTTGCTGCTTAGTAGCCCGTCCAACCTATCCATGATAGCCTGAGTTCGCCTCTCCATCATCGCGTCTATCTTTGTGTCAAGAGACCCAAGAGACTGCTCTTGCTGAATTCTTAACTTCTCCATGTCGGCTCTTAAGCGTAACTCCCTCTGTTCCGCCTCTCTTGTCATTCGCGACAAGTTCCTCGTCATATGTTCGTCCGTTCTTTCTTTCAAGCGTTTTTCGCTTCTGCCAACTTCTTGTCTGTTGCGGTTTATTTCTTCCCGCAGACTTTCTCTTTCAATGTGAACTGCTCTTTCCAGTTCACTCATCCTTATCGACATCTGTTCATTTTGTTCTCCTAAACTGCCCACTATGTTGTTTAAGGCTTCCTCTAGTGCTGCCCCGTTATCCATGAGTGGCGTCACTAGTGGTGGTGTAACCCTGTCGGTCCCAGGTAACTTCGTGCTTGTCGAGATCCGGGCCTTGACTCTCTGCTTCAACGTCTTTTCATTATTTAATTCAGGATCCATTAACGCGTTGCCAAGCCCTCTGGTTCTACTCTCTCCAGGTTGTGGCTCCGAACTTGTCCTAATCGCGAAGTCCTTTGACTGGCCCGGTGTGTTTGCCTCTTTGCTTATCGTTGTAACTACACCAAATTTATCCATGGTTCCAGTCTCTCTTCCGACGTGTGCCTCACTCTCCTGGATCGAACTATTGAGGCTGACTTGAGATCCAAAGTCCCCTTGCTCCTCTTCATCCTCTTCCTCCTGGGACTCACCATCGTTTCCTGCTCCTCCTCCCATGCTGAATGGAAAGATGTTTCCGAAGGTGTTCTTCATTCTTTCTGAGAACGATGATGAGGTTGTTTGTTTCCCAGTTCCGCTTGCCATCATAGTGTTGTCTGTCGGAGATCTTCTAGTTGCCGTTACTTCAGTTGAGATGTCGGACAGTTCCGACATCTCCTCTCGATCCAACGTCCCGGTGGAAGTGGCAAAATCATGGCCTTGTTCTACCGGAGTAGATTCACTCGCCAGCCTTCTGCCTCTCCCTTCCAGTCCATTTACTCCCTGGTTGTCGTTCATGGTATGGTCCGTATTGACCTCCACTTCTAACAGTTCTCTTCGCTCTTCTGAGGTCTTCTGACTTCTCGTTTCAACCATTCTGCCTGAAACCGTCCCCCTTTTGTCAGACCGGGATCGCTTGATCCAATCCACAAAAGGATCGGTCATCTTTTTTCTTTGCTTTTCAGGTATGAATTTCCTAGAGCTATTACCTCGTTTTGGTATCCTTGACTTGTCTAAACTCATTCTCTATTTGTCACTTTCCTATGCCTACTCTTGACTCAATTGCTAGAGACCTTATAGTTTTATTAACAACAATAATGACACAACACAATAAATTTCACCAGATTCTATTAAATAGTGACCACGAATCCCTGTATGTTGTCAGAGTACAGTTTGTATAAAATTTATTCACACTAACCGATTACCGGTCCAAAGATCTGGAAACTAGCACAATATGATGTTATCAGTCAATTTAAAAGATAGTGTATTCACTACCCAATCAAGCACAGTTTACGTTGATTTAAAATCAAAAACAAAAAATATATATTGACACAATATGAATGTATATATAAAAAAACGTATGTGTCTTGTACTCTTAGTCGGTCGCAGTACAATGGTCGAACCTGTCTTTTAAAGAAAAAGCTTTCCCTGCTTGGTGCTGCACCAAACAGACAAAACTTTGAAGGCAGTAATTTTCTCAAGTGGGCGTCTATTGCACCCACCGAGTACTGTGTTACCTATCTGCCTTCGGACTGCCCGAGCTAGACCTACTAAAATCCTCAGGGCAGTCACTTTTCCCAAAAACGTATTATGTTTCAATCCACACCAATGAATCACGCCCTTTTTAATTTAGACTTAGTGTCGCGAATATCCGAGTTCGGACCTGTTCTGTATTAGTCTGGTTCTTATTGAAAGGCAAGTTACCAGTGCAGTCACTGATACCTAGCCTGTGTATTAATAACCTAATACCTCTCGCTTTTTAGTCTTTCTTCCGTTTACCTAAGTCCTTAATAAAATGATACCCCTCCGGATTGGCACAAATAGGACCCTTCCGGACTGTCAGAATTTAGACCCCTCCGGATTGGGAGCCCTTAGCTCTGTCAAAGTAGCTTTTTGTAGTTTTCTTAATTTCAGCTTATACCCCTCCGGATACGTTCTGCGTTGCTTTTATGCTGTTTGAATTAACTGGGAAGGGTATAGGGTCCTTTCCTAGACCCCTCCGGATTGAAGTTAAGGCACTTATTTGACAATTCACACTAACGGTGAAGGGTCTTATCACTTGCCTAATTTCGACTCTATTATGGTTGTCTTGTGCCTTCAGCCCTCCCTTTTTGTCTAGAACTGTCCTAAGTTACTTAGTTCAATCGCTATCAACTTTTGGTAGGGGTATAAGGGTTTTTCAGAAAAATTTATAAAACGTGAAGGGTGTACCCCTCCGGATTTGTGTAATTTGCTAAAAACAATCTCAAAAAATTTTCTCGCTCGCTTTTTCGAGTAATTCTCTTTCCTACTAGTAAGTTCAGCTAATTTCTGATCTAATGGTACCAAGATTGACTCGATATGCTCTGTAGTTCCAAAGTTATTAACCAAAACGTCTTTTTTCCAAATTCAAAAATTTCCTCTCTTATAGGTTCCGCCTAACTTTTTCCGCAAATCTGGTCCTTTCGACCTAAAAATTATTGATCTGAGCTCACAAGGCCTATACTCTTCTAGTTCAATGCAAAAGACCCGATCTAAAACGCTTTTGTAGAAAAAATTTGCGAAAAACTATGCTACCTGGACCCCTCCGGATTGATGAATCCACCAAATCAAACACGTTATGTTCGATTTCTCTGCAACCCGGAAGGCTTTCGGGTAGCGGGTTTTAAAACTCGTAGATTCACTAGTGGACGTTGTCCGAACAACTATTTTTACTGTCCTAACTCAAAGATTTCAAAAAATTTTCTGATTTTATAGTGTTTTTTACTATCAAAAATTGGGAAAATTTGGTTTTTGGTACCAAACTAGTTCTAACCACTTCCGAACTAAAGTTAACCGGTTCTACTTATTACAGTAGTGCAGTTACGATGTAACACACTAACTCAGCGCTTTTTTCCGTTTCAGAAAATATCGATATCTCAAAAATCGCGACTTGTGGGGGGATCAAAATATCGCAATTTTGATCCTAAAAACCGGTCTGTTTTCGTTGTTTTTGACTGAAAATCGATATAAGACTATTAATATAGGCTATATAAGTAATAATATTAGTAATACTATACCCCTCCGGGTCTGTTTAATATCCGAATTAAGGTGCTTAACTCGGATATTCGCAGTTCGGTGAAGGGTCACTACAGTGCAGCACTGTCGAGCCCCCCACAGATTACTATCTTACTTTTTGTACCAAAAGGGATACAAAACTTGTTAACGATACCCAACAGTCGATTGTTGTTGTCGTTGAGCCCCTTCTTGTTGCTCCTTGTACTGCTTGCCGGATCGGTCTTCACCCAAGACCCTTCCGAATTGAGCGCAAATCAGCTGACCCTTCCGGATTGAGCGCAATTTATCATTAACGTGCTTAAATGCTCAAATAACCCTACAGTACAAGCCTCACAAACGGGCCACAAAATTGATCGTAACGATCCTGACTGATATAAATGCCTGTAACAACAATATATCTATCAACAACAAACGGGGGGGTTGAATCACATCTTGTCTGGGGGGATGATTTCTACTGATTTTTTACTTTTTTACTGTTTTTGGTTTTTTCGGTTATTTTTTATGTTTTTTGTTTTTCTTGGGTACTATACTACTTTTTGTTTGGTTTTACTTATATCTTTAAGTGTTTTTGGTCACCAACCACTCAGGGGACGAGGAGACGGCCGATCCCCCCACCCTTCCTGGTTCGTGAATTTTCGGTCTCAACTAGGTTAAAAAACTATTCACGGCAATCCGGAAGGCCTCCGCGTTCCGAACTACCCTTCCGCCCCGGCGGTTTAGGCCTATTAAGGGCGTTAATGTGAGCATCCGCTCGGCGCGGAGTGCTCGTTAACGGTTCTGCCGGTCATGATGTTAAAAAAGAATAACACCCAGGAGCGCCATAAAAACATACATGTAACATTCGCCCGGAAGATACATATCGACGGATAACAAAACTAAGTCTTAAGACGACTGGCTAGCGTCTAAACAGAGCTTTGCATGTTTTTCACCGTCTCTACCAAGCCAGTACTTTTCGGTGGTCTTTCTTACATCGGTTCGACAAAAACGTTACTGTTCTCCGGCTTCGACCAGAACGCTCAAATTAACTGAATTACATGCAAAAATAGTGAGCTCATGGCTGGGTCTCAGTATCCCCAGACCACGAGGTCACTCCTAAAAACAGGGCTACTACTTATTATATTACTATTGTTTTTGTTCAGTAGATAAAAATCATCACCTCCATCGAAGATGGATCAACCCTTTCCCCCAACTCCTAGCTTCTCATCCTTATCAAAATGAATCCAGTTGTTAATTAAATTCAATTCAGGACATGACAAGAAGCTAAAAGTTTATATAAAAGGCTAAAAAATCCAGTCCCGAAACCCTTCCGGATTCTTGAATCCAGTGAATCAAGCTCCTTAAGTTCAACTTCACACCAATCCGGAAGGCTGGTTCTCACCCTTCACCGTTAGTGGCAACGGCCTTGCAACTATTGTAGCAGCACAATAGTTGCAACTTGGAACGCTCTCTGCTATTGTAGTTCGTTGTCGTTTTTCTTTAATCTCGATTTTCGTTCTGTTCGCAATCACAGATAAAGTTGTTCTCTTTTTTCACTCGTTTTTTGTTAAAAATGGCCGTTTCAGCATTTCTCCGAAATGTGACGTCATCATTCGAAATTTTGAAAATTTAAAATACTAGAATATTCTAGCCCTCACCGCTTGGCTAAACGTTCCAATAACATCGCTAATCCTTCGAAATCATCAACTCGGAAGGCTTACTGCTAAAAATTCGAAGTCTGCATAAATTGCATTTTGGCCATTCTGGTCGAATGTCACACGGGTCGACAAAAACGTTACTGTTCTCCGGCTTCGACCAGAACGCTCAAATTAACTGAATTACATGCAAAGATAGTGAGCTCATGGCTGGGTCTCAGTATCCCCAGACCACGAGGTCACTCCTAAAAACAGGGCTACTACTTATTATATTACTATTGTTTTTGTTCAGTAGAAAAAAATCATCATCTCCATCGAAGATGGATCAACCCTTTCCCCCCAACTCTTAGCACCTCATCCTTGTCAAAACTAATCCAAATATCAATTAAATTCAAGTCAGGACATGACAGGATGCTAAAAGTTCACACGAGTCAATAAAAGTTTTCCGTCCCGAGACCCTTCCGGATTTTTGAATCCGCTGAATCAAGCCCGTTGATCTCGATTTCTTCCCAATCCGGAAGGCTGATTTCTTACCCTTCACCGTTGTTCGCAACGGCCTTGCAACTATTGTAGCAGCACAATAGTTGCAACTCGGAACGTTCTCTGTAATTCGTTGTCGTTTTCTTTAATTCCGATTTTCGTTCTGTTCGCAATCACAGATAAAGTTGTTCTGTTTTTCTTAGTTCTTTTTGCTAAAATGGCCGTTTCAGCATTTCTCAGAAATGTGACGCCATCATTCGAATCTTTGAAATTTTAAAATACTAGAATATTCCAGCCCTCACCGTTTGGCTAAACGTTCCAATAATGCCCTTAGTTCTTAAAAACCACCAATCCGGAAGGCTTACTGCTAAAATTCCGAATTCTGCAGAGATTGCATTTTCACATTCTGGTCGAATGTCACATACTCCCCGGTCAGTCCGGTCAATGTCCTCATTGAATCGCGCAATGTTCTAAATGGTTACAATGTCATCGAACAGAATTTGCAAAATGCACAAAATTACTTTTATCTACGTCACATCGACTCACTGCAGAATATAAATGGCATCATACTACATCACTATAGAATTCAAATTCTCTCATTAACCTGCACTTTGAGGATACAACCTAAGATAAAACATATTTTCTGACTTCCAGTGTCAATGTCCCGATTAAAACTTTTTCTCCTAGATTTAAAAGGTGTTGGCTTGCAGGACAGTCCTGCCAACCAACAAGCTAAAATTATCCTACTATGCTCCTTCCCTTCGGAAATCTTGCTTGTTTATTGTCCTGAATATTAAAACTAAGAAACTTTGTGGTTAGAAAGAACAATGTAACAACCTCCCTCCTCAAGAGATTACTCAAGTCTCTCATGTCACCACAAAGTGATCAGTCTTCCTAAGTGATTAAAAACAATCATGCAGGCTGGAATATTTAAATATACTCTTCCCTTAAGCCTTTCTAAATAAATAATAAGTGAGTGTCTCTAAAGCCACTTCAACTAAAATCAAAATGCAAATTTATAAATGCAACAATTTCAAAACTCAACAAAATGTTTCAGTTTTCAATTACAACTTGGTTGCTTGGTTTCTCACTTGAGTCTTTCACACACATAAAACAATTCTGAGTTTTGACTTTTCTTCATCATTCCTTTGTTCTCTGCTTTTTTCGTCGTTTAGAAGTTCTAAAACTTCTAAATTCTTCTAATTTTCTTTCTTGTTGCCTTTTGTTTTCTCGACCATTCGTCAATGTTCCATTTCTTCTTCCTGTGACACTGACTCCGCACTTTCGGTTTCCGTGTCTTGTAGCACATCGTTGGCTATCCTGACGCTGTTGGAAGCCGTCCTCCAACACTTCTGCTCTTCTACCCTCTGTTTACAGCAAGGTAGGGGATCCACGTTGGATTCTCTGTTTCTACAGAAGCTGTTGTGGAGACACAACGTCACGTTTCTCTCCAGATCTTCTTTCAGCATCTCTGCCTTCTCATTTCCACTACGCTCACTCGTCCTGGAAATTCTCTTCACAGCGGTGGTCACTGCATTCCGATGGGTCACGAAAGCTCGCTTGAAAGCTCCTGCCCCAATGTCCAGCTGATATTCACTATATACTCTGCCATGCTTCGACATATGCTTTTTCGCATACTCGTACAACCATGCAGTCATGTTAGCTCTGAACCATGGCATCAATCGTTTTCTCGCCCATATCTTCTTCACTTCCATCGGAATGTTTAGAACTTTGCACATTGTCTCAAAAAGATCTAAGTCTTTTAGACAATCTAATTTCCGCAATTGTTCTCTCGTCGGTGCCTCCTGTCTATTATTTTCTCTCACATGAGCTTCCATCCATCGTATCGCCATCATAACTCCCACTATCACTATTGTTACGGGCTGTGATGAATCTGGTAAACCCATGGAGAGCAGCTCTCCAGAGTCCCAGATCAACATCAGATTACCACCAGGTCTGCAGCAAGCAGTGGCAAGGAAACTCATCATGCGTCAACATGATGCTCCTCCAATTACGTTTTCCCGAAGCTTCCAGCAATGGTTCCACTTCCATCATCACTCGGTGGATTTCATCATTCTCATCTACTGCATTGTAATCTGTGACAGTTGATCCTCTCTGTTTCTGTTTCTCAAAGTCACTGAAGTTCCCGCTCACATATCCCATGAACTTCTTTCCTAGTATTGACTCCAACTCCTCTTTGGTTCTCTCTGGAATTGCTGAGAACATCTTACATAGTAACTCGTAAGACTTTTCAGACATTCTCGCCAATCTCACACACTTCGGCACTGAGAAGGCTTGATCCACAATCGTTCTTGTACTCTTCACGTCCACAGCTACGAAATGTATAGGATATCTGCTCTTGCACATTGGAGCCAACGTTGAGCCCACCAAATATCGTGCTCCTGATGGCCTACAATAAATTTCGCTGTGTCTGATGTTCATTTCTGTCTCGATCTTGTATGGTTTGGTTCGTCTGAACCTTCTGTGTTACTTTCGCCCTTTTTGGTGGCACAGCTGCTCTCAGTGGTGAACCAGACGAGGTCGCCTTGCTGTTCATCTCCCGATGCATTCTCGTCAGCCTAGGTTTAGGCTTGGAGGGCATTGGCATCTCACCTGGCTGGTAAGTCCTAGAACTTCCCAATCCAGGCTCATTCGCCAAGTCACTCCCTGAGAGAGCCCCGTTTCTCCACCTCATCACTCTCATGTTCGGGCGGTCTAGTACTCCTCTTTCTCCATATGCTGCCATCAACAGGACTTCCGTGGGGCGGTCCCCACGGTTGTCGTGCCCCAAGATGTTGATCAGGGCGGTCAGCAACATGACCACCTCTGGGTCCTCCAGAGCGAAGTCTCGTTCGATCAGCCGACGATAGATCGCATCTACCATCGGTTCTACATATGCCTCTGCCAGGTCCATCAATTCATCCAGGTTGAAATTGTCCATACTGTTCTTTCCAAGTTTGATTTGATTCAATTTGATAATTTGACTCAAGTGAGTAATTTAAACGATCAATCAGGATCTAGAAAAGAAATCACGAATGTCACACTTGTCAGTTTCACCTTAACATATATCGTTAAAATTTGCTTAAAGACAGTTCAGATAAAAAGATATTTATCCTAAAATTTATTAAAATCAATTGGTTTCTAAAATTTTGGAATTCGACCTAAGATTGGACAGTCCAAACTTTGGATCTATTCCCAAGATCGTCATTTAGTTGTTCATGGTCACTAACCCCTACTTACCCATGATCTTAATAACCTAACACATAACATAACATAACACACATATCACATGCAACTTAGTTTTTGACCTAACACTCTTTCGCACATCACTCAGCCTATACTTAAGTAAGGTTTCTTGTGTAGATATACTTGTATGTTCGTATCAGAGAATATCACGTGTACAAGCGCGTACAATTCCCGAGGATGCAGTCTTCCTCTGTTTGGATCGTACACTGGAAGCGAGAGCTCCTTCACGTCCATTTCCACAAGGAAGTCCCTCAGCCTCGTCAAAGATAAGACTAGGTTTTCTGGGTCCACGTGCTGCTTCTCTGTCGCCCTCGTTACCAAGAAGCACAAGTACTTTCCCGGTATCTGCGACACCGCCGGAGGTAAGGCTGCTACGCCCCCTATCCCTGGTCTTTGCTTCCAAAGGAATTCCACGTTTTTATATTCCCTCTTAAAATCTGCCGCTAGCGCTGTCCTAAAACTCATGTCTGCGGTGATTGCTATCGCACATGTTCTGTTTGTGAGTATGAAATCACTGTCTGTTAGTATTATGTTACTAGAATATTCATTTGGTAAATTAAAATATGACTCAACTACCCTGCCTATGTCAGGTTTCTTAGGTTCTTCACCTGTTTCTGCTTCTAAGTCTCCTGTTTCTCTTGCTATTCTCAATTTTTTTATTATCAAGTTTTCAGTGTGGGTAAGTCCTACCCCCACTCCCCGGACAAAAATATCCATCGGCGTCCCCGTCGATCGCATACCGGGTATTAAGTCAAGGTTAGAAGCTGGAATGAGAAGTTGTCCTTCCTGGGCAGCCCAGGAAGGATCATCTCGTTCGGTCTTGATGTATTTCGCGCTTTCACGATCTACGTCTTGAATCGTAACGCTGGTCTCTTTAGGGTCTGATGTCATTTCGTTCAGCCACTCTAAGACACGCAGGTTCGTCAGGTCTTGTTCATTTGACTGCTGTTGCTCATCGTCGAATTCTACCTCGGGTTTCGACCAGTCGTCAACCCACTCATCGTTGTGATCATCGACTATGTCAATGTCTTGTGACACAGTTATTTCCTCTAAACCCACTACTTCCTCCACTATTTTCTTTAGATCTATCCTATCCACTACAAAGTCGTCACCGTTAGGATTGTATTTCTTTCTTGGTCTCGTCCCGTCCTTCTGACGAGTCTGCATCGTGAACGGAAGATCTGGTTCCAAGTTCTTGGGAACCTCTGTCTGTTCGGGATCCTGCCAATCTTCCTCTGCGTAGGGTAAGGTTTCATCGTCCGCTTCGATCTGTTCGTTTGGATCCAGGTCCAATGGTGTATCCGTACCTTCCTCTACGACTTCGTTTCCATCGTTCTTCTCCCTGGTGCCCTTTTCATTGACCTCACAAGCAGGATCCATCATTAGATAATCCCCTTCTTCCTTGTCTGCAGGTATACACAAGTCTTCTGTCGATGGATTGTGTGGCTTGATGTTCTCGTAGTGGGCGGCTCGGCCAGTACTCAGTCTATAAAAGCGTCCCTCTTGGTGCACCTCCGTAATCATGAAGGGTTCCCTCCACTTTTTTAGAAGCTTCTTTGTTCCTTTCGGTGGTATAACGTTCTGAAATACCCATACGTAGTCTCCCACCGAGTAAGCTTTTGCGCCAGCTGCTTTCTTGTCGAATCTTTTCCTTTGCCTTGCCTGTGCTTGCTGAGTATTTCGTCTGCACAGATCGTTCAACTCCTGTTGACGTCTGATCACATCCCTTACGTAAACCTGTGGAGATGTTTTCTTTCCCTCATACTCTGGGTAGAAGAAGGTTAAGGGTAAAGACTTTTCGTGTCCAGTTAGCATCATATGTGGACTGACTCCAGTGGTGGAGTGTTGCGTGCTATTATAAGCTCCCATCACCTGTGGAAGGTATCTGTCCCAATCAGTCATGTACCTGGAACAATATACCCTCAGCATCGACACTAACGTCCTATTCTGTCTTTCCACTAGGCCATTCGTTTGAGGGTGGTATGTCGTGGAGTGAGCCTGAGCGACCTGTGAGCGTCTCATAAGCTCTTTCGTAAGCTCTCCTACGAAAGCTGTTCCATTATCCGATTGAAACGTCATCGGACAACCATGTCTTGCTATCCACGTGTTGATCAGGTGGTCGCATATCTCTTCCTTCCGAGGCAGTTATGCAGGGCACGGCCTCTGCATACTTCGTGAAGTGATCTATCATGACCAAGACTTGGTTATAACCGCTGTCTGTCATGCATATCTTCTGGTGATCTAACTGCACCACCTCGTTGAATTCAGACGACTCAATCGATTGTAAAGGAAATCGTAATTTCCTTGGATCCTTGACCTGTTGGCATGACAGGCACGCTGTTACCCATTTCTCACATGCCTTTTTCATTCCAGGCCACTCAAAGCGCTTCAGGATCCTCTGATACACTTTGTCGATCCCTTGATGGCCCATCTGATCATGCGACCTGAATAATAGTTCTGTCTGATAGAGTTGCGGCAACACTATCGCGTTATATTTGTATAAGACCTTGTCTTCTTCTCTTCTCCTGCAAGCCACGATCCCGTCCTTGTTCAGATATAATCTCTCCTCCTTCTGCATGAAGTATTGTCTCAGGATCCTATAGCTGTCTTCTTCCAGGTCACCTTTGTCTGGTGCACCGTTTTCTATCCACCTTTTTAGGTTGCTTGTCATGCGATCATTTCTCTGCGCCCTTAGAAGGTCCGAGAGTCTGTATCTCGCCTTCAAGTACTTCTTCATGACCCTCATCTGACTATTCAGCTCGTTGGGCTGATGTGTGTCTTCTTCCACCAAATCTTCGCCAACGGTTGTGTTTCTTGCTGAAACGGTTGAAGATCAGTCCTGACTGCCTCTTTCTGTGGCAATAAGCTCATCGACCGTTTCGATACCGCTATTGTTTCTAAGTCATCCGCTGCGTTGTCAATGACTCTTTCACTTGGTATTAGGTAGCGATCACTGTCAGGATCCTGATACACCTCTCTGTCCAGGTCCCTTGCCCGAGTTTCCACTAGTAGCGTGTGTATCGCTAGTTCTGACAGTTCTGATCCCGAGTTCGAATTCCTGTCTGAGTAGGTGTCCATTCTTGAGCTTTCCGAATTATCATCCGTCGAAGGTGTTGTGCTGGAGACAGCACGCTCCTCCAGATCATGTCTGTACTTTCTTCGCATCCATCTGAACTCCCCGGACAAAACCTTGTTCTCTAGGTCCTGTTTCTCATCAGGAATTTTTTCGTCTATCTCAGACTCCCCGGACAGATTTTCTCGTCCCGGGTGTTGATCTTGTGATCGCTGGTTCTTCTCATCATCCTTCTCCCCGGACAAATAGTCTTGCAGCAGATTGTGTTCTACCACTTCACCCTCTTTATCCCGGTCTACAAAGGTGACGGTTTTCTTTCGCTTGCTGCCCCCCTGTTCTTTCTGTCCGTAAGAAGTACTGGTTAAAATCTCTTGGGGTATTGAGGATACTAGTTGCTGAACTATTGTCCTACAATCCCTCTCGTTCTCTTCGTGCTGTCGTCTGAACGGCATGATCTTCACCTTCTCACTGACTGTTAGCGATGCCACTGCTGCTGTCCACTCGGGGTCATCTCTGGTCACTTCTCTTTCTAACAATCCACCCAGCATCCGCATCACTTGTGGTGTGACCTGCACCGTTTTATCCAATAATGAGAGGCTGTTTATATTCATGCGAGAGAGTTCTTGCTGGACCAGGTTCGAGCGCAGCAACAAATCCAACGGTACCGGGTCCTCCTTGGACAGGATCTTTATCTCGGCTGCTTTCTCTACAGGTAACTCAGGGTGCCCTGGAATTGGATGTCCAGACTTATCCAACCATCTCGTTAAGGGAAGCGCTTCATAAGTTTCTTTGTCCAGAAACGAGAATCCCTCCTTTATTTCCGCCTGATTGGCCTGCTTCTGCTCCAATCTTTCATAGAACTCAGTTTTCTTGCTGAGGCTGTCAGCATTCTGGTGTTTATCACGCATCCTATGTTCGATTATCATATGGTAGCCATCTAATCTTACTATCCATCTACCAATATAACTCTGATCCATCGAGTAAGTCTTCAACCAGGATAACGCTCTGTTGTCCACGCGTAACTTGAAGGGAGCGCTCCCCAAGTATGCACGGTACTTTTCCACGAAGGTGACTACTGCAAACATCTCTGCTTTTGGTGCGCCATATTTCATCTCTGTGTCACTCAAGACCTTGCTGCCGTATGCAATGGGACGGAGAACTGTTCTTCCGTTCCATTCCTGCTCTTGATGCAAGATTCCTGAGATGGCCACCACCGATGCGTCTGTGTCGAGAACATACATGCCATTTTCTGTAGGCATGCCCAGCACTGGCGCTTCGCACAGTTCCCGCTTTATGTTCTCGAATGCAACCTGTGCCTCATCGTTCCATTCGAACTTCTTCCCTTTGTTGCGCATCAGCTTCTGCATCGGAGACACCTTGTCCGCATATCCTTTAATGAATTCACGGTAGTAATTGGCAAACCCTAGGAAGCTCATGAGCTGTGTGTCCGTTCTAGGAGCTTTCTATGTCAACACTGCTTCCACTGCTTCCGGGTCCGGCCTCACGCCATGCCTATCCACCATCCTTCCTAGGTACTTTATCGAATCCCTAAGGATTTCACATTTCGATGGTTTGCACTTTAATCCTGCTCTTTTCATACATCCGAAGACCTCATCGAGTCTATCAATGTGGTCTTCCAGGGTAGGTGTCGCTATGACCACGTCATCCACGTAACACATCACGAGATTCCCGTACTTCTTGGTTACTCTCGTCAAAGCCTGAGCCATCAGTCTTTGAAAAGTGGCCGTTGCATTGCACAAGCCGAAGGGTTATCCTCTTCCACTGGTACAACCCCAATTCGCACGCGAAACCGGTTTTTTCCCTATCCTTCTTCCGCAAAGGAACCTGCCAGAAGGCAGAACCCAAGTCCAATGTGGTGAAGAACTTTGCATCACCAAGTTTAGATAGGCTCTCGTCTATTCGCGGTATCGGGTACGCATCTTTAATCGTTACCGCGTTCAAGTAACGAAAGTCGCAACAAAATCTAAGCTGCCCCCCTTTCTTTTTCGCCATGACTACCCCGCAAGCCCACGGCGATTTCGGTTCTATCATGTCGTATTCAAGCAACATTTCTATTTCCGCTCGGCACGCTTCCGATTTATGTGGCGTCATTCGCCTTGCGCCTTCCCTTTTGGGAACGGCGCCCTCTTCTAGTTCGATTTCGTGTTCGACGAAACTACAGCAACCGATGTCCGCCTTATGTTTTGAAAATACATCGGCGTTCCGATTTAGGAGGTCCCGCAATTTTTCAAAATCTCCCTCACCTATTTTCCCTTTTAAATGTTCTATTTCTGGCAAAACCGGTTTGTCAGAATCTAGTTCATATGACGAGGGGCGTTCCGGAAAATTCGAGCAGCTTGATAAGCCGTCGTCCGTTTCGGATTTCATTGAAATCAATTTATGAATAGATTTTAATTCATTAATTCTCTTTAAAATTTTATCTTTATTTGCATGATAAGGACAGTCTTTCACACTATATTTCTTCAAGTTTTGTGTCTCCTCATAGTCGGTCCTCATCGGCAAAGCGTAGCCAAGCTTCTTTCCACGCTGGATTGAAACCGTGGTGTCCAGTGTGTTCAACAACACACTGACACACAGTCCATTTCGCGTTACCGAGAAGCTCCGGCCTAAAATCACCGAACTCTGACTATTTGGATTCGGTACTAAGCAAACCTGTTTACTATCACTTAACGAATTTAAATTTCTCATTCTAAAAATTGCTACTACAGCTTGTCCTGGTTGTAATTTTACTTTCCTATCCAAAAAAACTGGTACCTTATTTTCGTCTGTTATTATCCTATTGATTGGTCTCTTAACATACTTTCGGTCCGGGTTTCTAATCCGTATTAGACCGTTGTTCAAGTCAATCATCACCTCAAAATTCCTGACAAAGTCTCTGCCCAAGATGAACTGGTCGGCGTCGTCCAGATTCTCTACCACCAGGAAGCTCATTTGGATTGTAAGGATTGTATTTCTTTCTTGGTCTCGTCCCGTCCTTCTGACGAGTCTGCATCGTGAACGGAAGATCTGGTTCCAAGTTCTTGGGAACCTCTGTCTGTTCGGGATCCTGCCAATCTTCCTCTGCGTAGGGTAAGGTTTCATCGTCCGCTTCGATCTGTTCGTTTGGATCCAGGTCCAATGGTGTATCCGTACCTTCCTCTACGACTTCGTTTCCATCGTTCTTCTCCCTGGTGCCCTTTTCATTGACCTCACAAGCAGGATCCATCATTAGATAATCCCCTTCTTCCTTGTCTGCAGGTATACACAAGTCTTCTGTCGATGGATTGTGTGGCTTGATGTTCTCGTAGTGGGCGGCTCGGCCAGTACTCAGTCTATAAAAGCGTCCCTCTTGGTGCACCTCCGTAATCATGAAGGGTTCCCTCCACTTTTTTAGAAGCTTCTTTGTTCCTTTCGGTGGTATAACGTTCTGAAATACCCATACGTAGTCTCCCACCGAGTAAGCTTTTGCGCCAGCTGCTTTCTTGTCGAATCTTTTCCTTTGCCTTGCCTGTGCTTGCTGAGTATTTCGTCTGCACAGATCGTTCAACTCCTGTTGACGTCTGATCACATCCCTTACGTAAACCTGTGGAGATGTTTTCTTTCCCTCATACTCTGGGTAGAAGAAGGTTAAGGGTAAAGACTTTTCGTGTCCAGTTAGCATCATATGTGGACTGACTCCAGTGGTGGAGTGTTGCGTGCTATTATAAGCTCCCATCACCTGTGGAAGGTATCTGTCCCAATCAGTCATGTACCTGGAACAATATACCCTCAGCATCGACACTAACGTCCTATTCTGTCTTTCCACTAGGCCATTCGTTTGAGGGTGGTATGTCGTGGAGTGAGCCTGAGCGACCTGTGAGCGTCTCATAAGCTCTTTCGTAAGCTCTCCTACGAAAGCTGTTCCATTATCCGATTGAAACGTCATCGGACAACCATGTCTTGCTATCCACGTGTTGATCAGGTGGTCGCATATCTCTTCCGCCGAGGCAGTTATGCAGGGCACGGCCTCTGCATACTTCGTGAAGTGATCTATCATGACCAAGACTTGGTTATAACCGCTGTCTGTCATGCATATCTTCTGGTGATCTAACTGCACCACCTCGTTGAATTCAGACGACTCAATCGATTGTAAAGGAAATCGTAATTTCCTTGGATCCTTGACCTGTTGGCATGACAGGCACGCTGTTACCCATTTCTCACATGCCTTTTTCATTCCAGGCCACTCAAAGCGCTTCAGGATCCTCTGATACACTTTGTCGATCCCTTGATGGCCCATCTGATCATGCGACCTGAATAATAGTTCTGTCTGATAGAGTTGCGGCAACACTATCGCGTTATATTTGTATAAGACCTTGTCATCTTCTCTTCTCCTGCAAGCCACGATCCCGTCCTTGTTCAGATATAATCTCTCCTCCTTCTGCATGAAGTATTGTCTCAGGATCCTATAGCTGTCTTCTTCCAGGTCACCTTTGTCTGGTGCACCGTTTTCTATCCACCTTTTTAGGTTGCTTGTCATGCGATCATTTCTCTGCGCCCTTAGAAGGTCCGAGAGTCTGTATCTCGCCTTCAAGTACTTCTTCATGACCCTCATCTGACTATTCAGCTCGTTGGGCTGATGTGTGTCTTCTTCCACCAAATCTTCGCCAACGGTTGTGTTTCTTGCTGAAACGGTTGAAGATCAGTCCTGACTGCCTCTTTCTGTGGCAATAAGCTCATCGACCGTTTCGATACCGCTATTGTTTCTAAGTCATCCGCTGCGTTGTCAATGACTCTTTCACTTGGTATTAGGTAGCGATCACTGTCAGGATCCTGATACACCTCTCTGTCCAGGTCCCTTGCCCGAGTTTCCACTAGTAGCGTGTGTATCGCTAGTTCTGACAGTTCTGATCCCGAGTTCGAATTCCTGTCTGAGTAGGTGTCCATTCTTGAGCTTTCCGAATTATCATCCGTCGAAGGTGTTGTGCTGGAGACAGCACGCTCCTCCAGATCATGTCTGTACTTTCTTCGCATCCATCTGAACTCCCCGGACAAAACCTTGTTCTCTAGGTCCTGTTTCTCATCAGGAATTTTCTCGTCTATCTCAGACTCCCCGGACAGATTTTCTCGTCCCGGGTGTTGATCTTGTGATCGCTGGTTCTTCTCATCATCCTTCTCCCCGGACAAATAGTCTTGCAGCAGATTGTGTTCTACCACTTCACCCTCTTTATCCCGGTCTACAAAGGTGACGGTTTTCTTTCGCTTGCTGCTCCCCTGTTCTTTCTGTCCGTAAGAAGTACTGGTTAAAATCTCTTGGGGTATTGAGGATACTAGTTGCTGAACTATTGTCCTACAATCCCTCTCGTTCTCTTCGTGCTGTCGTCTGAACGGCATGATATTCACCTTCTCACTGACTGTTAGCGATGCCACTGCTGCTGTCCACTCGGGGTCATCTCTGGTCACTTCTCTTTCTAACAATCCACCCAGCATCCGCATCACTTGTGGTGTGACCTGCACCGTTTTATCCAATAATGAGAGGCTGTTTATATTCATGCGAGAGAGTTCTTGCTGGACCAGGTTCGAGCGCAGCAACAAATCCAACGGTACCGGGTCCTCCTTGGACAGGATCTTTATCTCGGCTGCTTTCTCTACAGGTAACTCAGGGTGCCCTGGAATTGGATGTCCAGACTTATCCAACCATCTCGTTAAGGGAAGCGCTTCATAAGTTTCTTTGTCCAGAAACGAGAATCCCTCCTTTATTTCCGCCTGATTGGCCTGCTTCTGCTCCAATCTTTCATAGAACTCAGTTTTCTTGCTGAGGCTGTCAGCATTCTGGTGTTTATCACGCATCCTATGTTCGATTATCATATGGTAGCCATCTAATCTTACTATCCATCTACCAATATAACTCTGATCCATCGAGTAAGTCTTCAACCAGGATAACGCTCTGTTGTCCACGCGTAACTTGAAGGGAGCGCTCCCCAAGTATGCACGGTACTTTTCCACGAAGGTGACTACTGCAAACATCTCTGCTTTTGGTGCGCCATATTTCATCTCTGTGTCACTCAAGACCTTGCTGCCGTATGCAATGGGACGGAGAACTGTTCTTCCGTTCCATTCTTGCTCTTGATGCAAGATTCCTGAGATGGCCACCACCGATGCGTCTGTGTCGAGAACATACATGCCATTTTCTGTAGGCATGCCCAGCACTGGCGCTTCGCACAGTTCCGGCTTTATGTTCTCGAATGCAACCTGTGCCTCATCGTTCCATTCGAACTTCTTCCCTTTGTTGCGCATCAGCTTCTGCATCGGAGACACCTTGTCCGCATATCCTTTAATGAATTCACGGTAGTAATTGGCAAACCCTAGGAAGCTCATGAGCTGTGTGTCCGTTCTAGGAGCTTTCCATGTCAACACTGCTTCCACTGCTTCCGGGTCCGGCCTCACGCCATGCCTATCCACCATCCTTCCTAGGTAATTTATCGAATCCCTAAGGATTTCACATTTCGATGGTTTGCACTTTAATCCTGCTCTTTTCATACATCCGAAGACCTCATCGAGTCTATCAATGTGGTCTTCCAGGGTAGGTGTCGCTATGACCACGTCATCCACGTAACACATCACGAGATTCCCGTACTTCTTGGTTACTCTCGTCAAAGCCTGAGCCATCAGTCTTTGAAAAGTGGCCGTTGCATTGCACAAGCCGAAGGGCATCCTCTTCCACTGGTACAACCCCAATTCGCACGCGAAACCGGTTTTTTCCCTATCCTTCTTCCGCAAAGGAACCTGCCAGAAGGCAGAACCCAAGTCCAATGTGGTGAAGAACTTTGCATCACCAAGTTTAGATAGGCTCTCGTCTATTCGCGGTATCGGGTACGCATCTTTAATCGTTACCGCGTTCAAGTAACGAAAGTCGCAACAAAATCTAAGCTGCCCCCTTTCTTTTTCGCCATGACTACCCCGCAAGCCCACGGCGATTTCGGTTCTATCATGTCGTATTCAAGCAACATTTCTATTTCCGCTCGGCACGCTTCCGATTTATGTGGCGTCATTCGCCTTGCGCCTTCCCTTTTGGGAACGGCGCCCTCTTCTAGTTCGATTTCGTGTTCGACGAAACTACAGCAACCGATGTCCGCCTTATGTTTTGAAAATACATCGGCGTTCCGATTTAGGAGGTCCCGCAATTTTTCAAAATCTCCCTCACCTATTTTCCCTTTTAAATGTTCTATTTCTGGCAAAACCGGTTTGTCAGAATCTAGTTCATATGACGAGGGGCGTTCCGGAAAATTCGAGCAGCTTGATAAGCCGTCGTCCGTTTCGGATTTCATTGAAATCAATTTATGAATAGATTTTAATTCATTAATTCTCTTTAAAATTTTATCTTTATTTGCATGATAAGGACAGTCTTTCACACTATATTTCTTCAAGTTTTGTGTCTCCTCATAGTCGGTCCTCATCGGCAAAGCGTAGCCAAGCTTCTTTCCACGCTGGATTGAAACCGTGGTGTCCAGTGTGTTCAACAACACACTGACACACAGTCCATTTCGCGTTACCGAGAAGCTCCGGCCTAAAATCACCGAACTCTGACTATTTGGATTCGGTACTAAGCAAACCTGTTTACTATCACTTAACGAATTTAAATTTCTCATTCTAAAAATTGCTACTACAGCTTGTCCTGGTTGTAATTTTACTTTCCTATCCAAAAAAACTGGTACCTTATTTTCGTCTGTTATTATCCTATTGATTGGTCTCTTAACATACTTTCGGTCCGGGTTTCTAATCCGTATTAGACCGTTGTTCAAGTCAATCATCACCTCAAAATTCCTGACAAAGTCTCTGCCCAAGATGAACTGGTCGGCGTCGTCCAGATTCTCTACCACCAGGAAGCTCATTTGGATTGTAAGGATTGTATTTCTTTCTTGGTCTCGTCCCGTCCTTCTGACGAGTCTGCATCGTGAACGGAAGATCTGGTTCCAAGTTCTTGGGAACCTCTGTCTGTTCGGGATCCTGCCAATCTTCCTCTGCGTAGGGTAAGGTTTCATCGTCCGCTTCGATCTGTTCGTTTGGATCCAGGTCCAATGGTGTATCCGTACCTTCCTCTACGACTTCGTTTCCATCGTTCTTCTCCCTGGTGCCCTTTTCATTGACCTCACAAGCAGGATCCATCATTAGATAATCCCCTTCTTCCATGTCTGCAGGTATACACCAGTCTTCTGTCGATGGATTGTGTGGCTTGATGTTCTCGTAGTGGGCGGCTCGGCCAGTACTCAGTCTATAAAAGCGTCCCTCTTGGTGCACCTCCGTAATCATGAAGGGTTCCCTCCACTTTTTTAGAAGCTTCTTTGTTCCTTTCGGTGGTATAACGTTCTGAAATACCCATACGTAGTCTCCCACCGAGTAAGCTTTTGCGCCAGCTGCTTTCTTGTCGAATCTTTTCCTTTGCCTTGCCTGTGCTTGCTGAGTATTTCGTCTGCACAGATCGTTCAACTCCTGTTGACGTCTGATCACATCCCTTACGTAAACCTGTGGAGATGTTTTCTTTCCCTCATACTCTGGGTAGAAGAAGGTTAAGGGTAAAGACTTTTCGTGTCCAGTTAGCATCATATGTGGACTGACTCCAGTGGTGGAGTGTTGCGTGCTATTATAAGCTCCCATCACCTGTGGAAGGTATCTGTCCCAATCAGTCATGTACCTGGAACAATATACCCTCAGCATCGACACTAACGTCCTATTCTGTCTTTCCACTAGGCCATTCGTTTGAGGGTGGTATGTCGTGGAGTGAGCCTGAGCGACCTGTGAGCGTCTCATAAGCTCTTTCGTAAGCTCTCCTACGAAAGCTGTTCCATTATCCGATTGAAACGTCATCGGACAACCATGTCTTGCTATCCACGTGTTGATCAGGTGGTCGCATATCTCTTCCGCCGAGGCAGTTATGCAGGGCACGGCCTCTGCATACTTCGTGAAGTGATCTATCATGACCAAGACTTGGTTATAACCGCTGTCTGTCATGCATATCTTCTGGTGATCTATCTGCACCACCTCGTTGAATTCAGACGACTCAATCGATTGTAAAGGAAATCGTAATTTCCTTGGACCCTTGACCTGTTGGCATGACAGGCACGCTGTTACCCATTTCTCACATGCCTTTTTCATTCCAGGCCACTCAAAGCGCTTCAGGATCCTCTGATACACTTTGTCGATCCCTTGATGGCCCATCTGATCATGCGACCTGAATAATAGTTCTGTCTGATAGAGTTGCGGCAACACTATCGCGTTATATTTGTATAAGACCTTGTCTTCTTCTCTTCTCCTGCAAGCCACGATCCCGTCCTTGTTCAGATATAACCTCTCCTCCTTCTGCATGAAGTATTGTCTCAGGATCCTATAGCTGTCTTCTTCCAGGTCACCTTTGTCTGGTGCACCGTTTTCTATCCACCTTTTTAGGTTGCTTGTCATGCGATCATTTCTCTGCGCCCTTAGAAGGTCCGAGAGTCTGTATCTCGCCTTCAAGTACTTCTTCATGACCCTCATCTGACTATTCAGCTCGTTGGGCTGATGTGTGTCTTCTTCCACCAAATCTTCGCCAACGGTTGTGTTTCTTGCTGAAACGGTTGAAGATCAGTCCTGACTGCCTCTTTCTGTGGCAATAAGCTCATCGACCGTTTCGATACCGCTATTGTTTCTAAGTCATCCGCTGCGTTGTCAATGACTCTTTCACTTGGTATTAGGTAGCGATCACTGTCAGGATCCTGATACACCTCTCTGTCCAGGTCCCTTGCCCGAGTTTCCACTAGTAGCGTGTGTATCGCTAGTTCTGACAGTTCTGATCCCGAGTTCGAATTCCTGTCTGAGTAGGTGTCCATTCTTGAGCTTTCCGAATTATCATCCGTCGAAGGTGTTGTGCTGGAGACAGCACGCTCCTCCAGATCATGTCTGTACTTTCTTCGCATCCATCTGAACTCCCCGGACAAAACCTTGTTCTCTAGGTCCTGTTTCTCATCAGGAATTTTCTCGTCTATCTCAGACTCCCCGGAAAGATTTTCTCGTCCCGGGTGTTGATCTTGTGATCGCTGGTTCTTCTCATCATCCTTCTCCCCGGACAAATAGTCTTGCAGCAGATTGTGTTCTACCACTTCACCCTCTTTATCCCGGTCTACAAAGGTGACGGTTTTCTTTCGCTTGCTGCTCCCCTGTTCTTTCTGTCCGTAAGAAGTACTGGTTAAAATCTCTTGGGGTATTGAGGATACTAGTTGCTGAACTATTGTCCTACAATCCCTCTCCCTCTCGATCTTCAACTTCTCACTGACTGTTAGCGATGCCACTGCTGCTGTCCACTCGGGGTCATCTCTGGTCACTTCTCTTTCTAACAATCCACCCAGCATCCGCATCACTTGTGGTGTGACCTGCACCGTTTTATCCAATAATGAGAGGCTGTTTATATTCATGCGAGAGAGTTCTTGCTGGACCAGGTTCGAGCGCAGCAACAAATCCAACGGTACCGGGTCCTCCTTGGACAGGATCTTTATCTCGGCTGCTTTCTCTACAGGTAACTCAGGGTGCCCTGGAATTGGATGTCCAGACTTATCCAACCATCTCGTTAAGGGAAGCGCTTCATAAGTTTCTTTGTCCAGAAACGAGAATCCCTCCTTTATTTCCGCCTGATTGGCCTGCTTCTGCTCCAATCTTTCATAGAACTCAGTTTTCTTGCTGAGGCTGTCAGCATTCTGGTGTTTATCACGCATCCTATGTTCGATTATCATATGGTAGCCATCTAATCTTACTATCCATCTACCAATATAACTCTGATCCATCGAGTAAGTCTTCAACCAGGATAACGCTCTGTTGTCCACGCGTAACTTGAAGGGAGCGCTCCCCAAGTATGCACGGTACTTTTCCACGAAGGTGACTACTGCAAACATCTCTGCTTTTGGTGCGCCATATTTCATCTCTGTGTCACTCAAGACCTTGCTGCCGTATGCAATGGGACGGAGAACTGTTCTTCCGTTCCATTCTTGCTCTTGATGCAAGATTCCTGAGATGGCCACCACCGATGCGTCTGTGTCGAGAACATACATGCCATTTTCTGTAGGCATGCCCAGCACTGGCGCTTCGCACAGTTCCGGCTTTATGTTCTCGAATGCAACCTGTGCCTCATCGTTCCATTCGAACTTCTTCCCTTTGTTGCGCATCAGCTTCTGCATCGGAGACACCTTGTCCGCATATCCTTTAATGAATTCACGGTAGTAATTGGCAAACCCTAGGAAGCTCATGAGCTGTGTGTCCGTTCTAGGAGCTTTCCATGTCAACACTGCTTCCACTGCTTCCGGGTCCGGCCTCACGCCATGCCTATCCACCATCCTTCCTAGGTACTTTATCGAATCCCTAAGGATTTCACATTTCGATGGTTTGCACTTTAATCCTGCTCTTTTCATACATCCGAAGACCTCATCGAGTCTATCAATGTGGTCTTCCAGGGTAGGTGTCGCTATGACCACGTCATCCACGTAACACATCACGAGATTCCCGTACTTCTTGGTTACTCTCGTCAAAGCCTGAGCCATCAGTCTTTGAAAAGTGGCCGTTGCATTGCACAAGCCGAAGGGCATCCTCTTCCACTGGTACAACCCCAATTCGCACGCGAAACCGGTTTTTTCCCTATCCTTCTTCCGCAAAGGAACCTGCCAGAAGGCAGAACCCAAGTCCAATGTGGTGAAGAACTTTGCATCACCAAGTTTAGATAGGCTCTCGTCTATTCGCGGTATCGGGTACGCATCTTTAATCGTTACCGCGTTCAAGTAACGAAAGTCGCAACAAAATCTAAGCTGCCCCCCTTTCTTTTTCGCCATGACTACCCTGCAAGCCCACGGCGATTTCGGTTCTATCATGTCGTATTCAAGCAACATTTCTATTTCCGCTCGGCACGCTTCCGATTTATGTGGCGTCATTCGCCTTGCGCCTTCCCTTTTGGGAACGGCGCCCTCTTCTAGTTCGATTTCGTGTTCGACGAAACTACAGCAACCGATGTCCGCCTTATGTTTTGAAAATACATCGGCGTTCCGATTTAGGAGGTCCCGCAATTTTTCAAAATCTCCCTCACCTATTTTCCCTTTTAAATGTTCTATTTCTGGCAAAACCGGTTTGTCAGAATCTAGTTCATATGACGAGGGGCGTTCCGGAAAATTCGAGCAGCTTGATAAGCCGTCGTCCGTTTCGGATTTCATTGAAATCAATTTATGAATAGATTTTAATTCATTAATTCTCTTTAAAATTTTATCTTTATTTGCATGATAAGGACAGTCTTTCACACTATATTTCTTCAAGTTTTGTGTCTCCTCATAGTCGGTCCTCATCGGCAAAGCGTAGCCAAGCTTCTTTCCACGCTGGATTGAAACCGTGGTGTCCAGTGTGTTCAACAACACACTGACACACAGTCCATTTCGCGTTACCGAGAAGCTCCGGCCTAAAATCACCGAACTCTGACTATTTGGATTCGGTACTAAGCAAACCTGTTTACTATCACTTAAGGAATTTAAATTTCTCATTCTAAAAATTGCTACTACAGCTTGTCCTGGTTGTAATTTTACTTTCCTATCCAAAAAAACTGGTACCTTATTTTCGTCTGTTATTATCCTATTGATTGGTCTCTTAACATACTTTCGGTCCGGGTTTCTAATCCGTATTAGACCGTTGTTCAAGTCAATCATCACCTCAAAATTCCTGACAAAGTCTCTGCCCAAGATGAACTGGTCGGCGTCGTCCAGATTCTCTACCACCAGGAAGCTCATCCAAAGATCTCGTCCTCCCATGTGAAGGACCGTTATCGGTGTTCTTCCGGCTACGTAGATAGCTCCTCGATTTGCGGCTGCCAGTCGGAGATTCGTAGGAATCAGATCTTCCCGCGTGAAGCCCATTCTTTCCCAGGTTTTTATCGGCATCAGACTCACCACCGCTCCTGTGTCCAGAAGCCCTGTGACTCCGATTTTTGTTCCGTTGGTGTCGAGCAGGTGTGCTGTCACATCTGCTTCATATCCAATGTGTACCGCGTCTTGTTCCATCATGGCGTCATGGCCTATCCTGCGGACTTTGAGTTCCTCTTCTCCCAAATAGATCTGCCCCATTTGGTCATCATCTGTTGTTACATAAGTCCTGGTGTAGATACTGATTCCATCCACGTTCAGCATTACTTGATACCGCCCATAGACCTCTAGGTAGCGTCCATGAATCTTCTTCATGCGAGGGCCACCCGTCGTTAGAAGTGCTCGCACAGCTCTCGACTCGGTTCGTGGCTCCACCTGTCTCAGATAATCTGCATATGTGTCCAAATGCATCAAAGTGAACTCGGATGGTTCACTCAGATTTCTGATCACCTGATGTCCAGCCACTGAGATTATCGACTGTTTCTTGCTTCCTTGCGGCATCATGCCGAACCTCCTACCGGAGATCACTTTAAGTTTCATGTCTAAACTGCTTGGTGTTTTCGTCTCTTCGAACTCCGTTGCTTCGAAGGTATTCAATTGCTCCTGAAGCTTTTCATTTTCCAGTTCAAGTTTCACTTTTTGTTCGATCTCTTTCGTCACCAATTCCTGTTGTACTCTATTTAGAGCATCCCTTGCGGCTGCCTTATAATCGATCTTGAAGTCCTCAGCCGCAGTTGCTGGTTCCGGCTCACGTGTCTCCCCTGTTACCGCTTGCATTTTCTTTGCCACCAGCTCTTGAGGTTTATCCTTTCTGCGTGCCTCCGCTTCACTCAAAAGTCGAGCCTTGCTGGCTTTCACTCCTGACAAGGCTTCTTCATGTCTTGGATGCTTGATGTCTGCCACTGCATCCCAGAATTGCGGACACTCTGATTTAAAATGACCTTCCAAGTTGCAAAAGAAACACCTCGGGCCGAATTTCGCAATTACTCCTCTCATGAAATCCTCGTGATCCAACTCTGACGCATCTTCGTCCTCGAGGCTAAAGCCTATTGCTTTCATGCCTTGTTTGTAAGCTGGGCATGCTGACACATGATGGTCTGTTGAACTGCAATTAGCACAAGAACCTCTCTTGTCCATATCATCCCTCGGTTTGTACCAATTGTTCCCTTGGTTTGCTGGTCCGTTGTTAAAATTTCCATAATTGTTCTTGTAATATCCAGATCTCGAAGGAGGTTTCAACAAAAGATACTCTTTTGATTTGAGCCTCAACTCCTCCGGTGTTAGCGCATTAGTTGATAGTGGTGTGTAATGCGTTGCTAGCATCGTACGAAGTTCATCATTTTTCACACCATCGATGAATTTCGAGGCTACGGCCAAGTTCATCCTTCGGTTTGACTCATCCGGTTGGCTGCGTCTTCTCAGCATTTCCAAATCATCGAGAAACTTGTCTATTGTTTCATCTTCTCGTTGCCTCCGTTTCTCGAAGCGCATCATCGCCTGGTGCCCCTGCACCCCTGATCCGAAACGGTTTAACAAGATTTCGAAGATTTTCTCAGCAGTGTCACGTTGATACTGTTTCTTGGCCATGACACAGTTCAGGGCTGTCCCTTCTAAGTTGCTGGTGAGCGCGCTGCATTCCTGTCTCTCCGACAAGTCCTCTTCCTCGAAATGCAGCTTCATTACCTCTATCCAGGTATCAATACAGCCATCAGATTCGTCTTTGTAGCATCTTGGCTTCTTAAAGACTCTTCTGGACTTCGCACTGCGTTCATTGGTTCTAGATAACCTCGTCAGGAATGTCTGCAAAGACCTGTTCAGGGGTTCAAATGCCGTGGCCATTGCCGTAGCATCCCTTGAGTGTCCCGCTTGAGTGTCCTCACACCTTGTCGAAGGCTCTGTGTGCGGTGCATCCCTGCAATCCGAATCACCATGAGCGTTTCCCGCTTGGCCCATATGACTCCTCCTCGGGCTTGCATGCCCCCTGTTGCCGGAATCACTTCTCCCAGTCGCATGTGTGCTTTGCGTTGGTCGCTCGTTAGAGGTTTGTCTGTTCCCCGTTGAACTGGCTCTACTGTTCTTGCCCCATGCTGTATTACCCCTTGTGGCATAGCCTGATGAACTGCCCCTGCCTCTAGTGGATCCATACGCCTTCCTCCTTTGATGTTCATTGAAGTTCACCCTCTGTTCCCTGCTGGGACCTCCCGAGTTCGGCTCTCCTTCTTTTGGTCCACTCTTGCTGCTTAGTAGCCTGTCCAACCTATCCATGATAGCCTGAGTTCGCCTCTCCATCATCGCGTCTATCTTTGTGTCAAGAGTCCCAAGAGACTGCTCTTGCTGAATTCTTAACTTCTCCATGTCGGCTCTTAAGCGTAACTCCCTCTGTTCCGCCTCTCTTGTCATTCGCGACAAGTTCCTCGTCATATGTTCGTCCGTTCTTTCTTTCAAGCGTTTTTCGCTTCTGCCAACTTCTTGTCTGTTGCGGTTTATTTCTTCCCGCAGACTTTCTCTTTCAATGTGAACTGCTCTTTCTAGTTCACTCATCCTTATCGACATCTGCTCATTTTGTTCTCCTAAACTGTCCACTATGTTGTTTAAGGCTTCCTCTAGTGCTGCCCCGTTATCCACGAGTGGCGTCACTAGTGGTGGTGTAACTCTGTCGGTCCCAGGTAGCTTCGTGCTGGTTGAGATCCGGGCCTTGACTCTCTGTCTTGACGTCTTTTCATTATCTATTTCAGGATCCGCTAACGCGTTGCCTAGCCCTCTGGTTCTACTCTCTCCAGTTTGTGGCTCTGAACTTGTCCTAATCGCGAAGTCTTTTGACTGGCCTGGTGTGTTTGCCTCTTTGCTTATCGTTGTCACTACACCAAATTTGTCCATTGTTCCAGTCTCTCTTCCGACGTATGCCTCGTTCTCCTGGATCGAACTGTTGAGGCTGACCTGAGATCCAAAGTCCCCTTGCTCCTCTTCATCCTCTTCCTCCTGGGATTCACCGTCGTTTCCTGCTCCTCCTCCCATGCTGAATGGAAAGATGTTTCCGAAGGTGTTCTTCATTCTTTCTGAGAATGATGATGACGTTGTTTGTTTCCCAGTTCCGCCTGCCATCATAGTGTTGTCTGTCGGACATCTTCTAGTTGCCGTTACTTCAGTTGAGATGTCGGACAGTTCCGACATCTCCTCTCGATCCAATGTCCCGGTGGAAGTGGCAAAATCATGGCCTTGTTCTACCGGGGTAGATTCACTCGCCAGCCTTCTGCCTCTCCCTTCCAGTCCATTTACTTCCTGGTTGTCGTTCATGGTATGGTCCGCTTCTAACAGTTCTTTTCGCTCTTCTGAGGTCTTCTGACTTCTCGTTTCAACCATTCTGCCTGAAACCGTCCCCCTTTTGTCAGACCGGGATCGCTTGATCCAATCCACAAAAGGATCGGTCATCGTTTTTCTTTGCTTTTCAGGTATGAATTTCCTAGAGCTATTACCTCGTTTTGGTATCCTTGACTTGTCTAGACTCATTATCTATTTGTCACTTTCCAATGCCTACTCTTGACTCAATTGCTAGAGACCTTATAGTTCTATTAACAATAATAATGACACAACACAATAAATTTCACCAGATTCTATTAAATAGTGACCACGAATCCCTGTATGTTGTCAGAGTACAGTTTGTATAAAATTTATTCACACTAACCGATTATCGGTCCAAAGATTTGAAAACTAGCACAATATGATGTTATCAATCAATTTAAAAGATAGTGTACTCACTACCCAATCAAGCACAGTTTACGTTGATTTAAAATCAAAAACAAGTAATTTATTTTGACACAGTATGAATGTATATATAAAAAAAAAACGTATGTGTCTTGTACTCTTAGTCGGTCGCAGTACAATAGTCGAACCTGTCTTTTAAAGAAAAAGTGTTTCCCTGCTCGGTGCCGCACCAAACAGACAAAACTTTGAAGGCAGTAATTTTCTCAAGTGGGCGTCTATTGCACCCACCGAGTACTGTGTTACCTATCTGCCTTCGCACTGCCCGAGCTAGACCTACTAAAATCCTCAGGGCAGTCACTTTTCCCAAAAACGTATTATGTTTCAATCCACACCAATGAATCACGCCCTTTTTAATTTAGACTTAGTGTCGCGAATATCCGAGTTCGGACCTGTTCTGTATTAGTCTGGTTCTTATTGAAAGGCAAGTTACCAGTGCAGTCACTGATACCTAGCCTGTTTGCTAATAACCTAATACCTCTCACTTTTTAGTCTTTCTTTCATCTACCTAAGTCCTTAATAAAATAATACCCCTCCGGATTGGCACAAATAGGACCCTTCCGGATTTGGACCCCTCCGAATTAGCAACTATAAGACCCCTCCGGATTCGGACCCCTCCGGATTCGGACCCCTCCTAACTTGAAAATGTTTGACCCCTCCGGATTGGGAGCCCTCCGGTTTTGTAAAAAGTAGCTTTTCGGAGATTTCCTTTTTTCAACCTATACCCCTCCTGATACATTCTCCGATGCAATTATGCTCTTTCAATTAACTGGGAAGGGTATGTGCTACCTTCCTAGACCCTTCCGGATTGAAGTTAAGCTTCTTATTTGACAATTCACACCAACGGTGAAGGGTCTTATCGCTGGCCTAACTTCGGCTCGATTAAGCTTTTGCTGTGCCTTTAGCCCTCCCTTTTGGTCTAGAATGGCCTAAAGTTACTTTATTCAACCGCTATTACCTTTTGGTAGGGGTCTAAGGGTTTTTCAGAAAAATTTATAAAACGTGAAGGGTGTACACCTCCGGATTTGTGTAATTTGCTAAAAACAATCTCCAAAAATTTTCTCGCTCGCTTTTTCGAGTAATTCTTTTCTCTACTAGTAAGTTCAGCTAATTTCTGATTTAATGGTACCAAGATTAACCAGATCTGTCCAGTTGTCGAAAAGTTATCAGCCAAAACGTCTTTCTTGCAAACTCAAAATATTTCTCACTTATAGGTTCCACCTAACTTTTTCCGCAATTCTGGTCCTTTCGACCTAAAAATTATTTATCCGAGCTCAGAAGGCCTATATTCTTCTAGTTCAATGCAAAAGACCCGATCTAAAATGCTTTAGTTGAGAAAATTTGCGAAAAACTATGCTACCTGGACCCCTCCGGATTGATGAATCCACTAAATCAAACACGTTATGTTCGATTCCTCTGCAACCCGGAAGGCTTTCGGGTGGTGGTTTTTAAAACTCGTAGATTCACTAGTGGACTTTGTCCGAACAACTATTTTTACTGTCGTAACTCAAAAATTTCAAAAAATTTTCTAAATTTATAGTGTTCCGTTTTCTCAAAAATCACGAAATTTCAGTTTTCGGTACCAAAATAGTTCCAACCACCTTCGAACTTAGTTTAACCGGTTCTATCTATTGTGGTAGTGCAGTTACGATGTAACACACTAACTTAGCGCTTTTTTCCGTTTCAAAAAATATCGATATTTCAAAAATCGCGACTTGTGGGGGGATCAAATATCGCTATTTTGACCCTAACAACCGGTCTGTTTTCGTTGTTTTTCACTGAAAAACGATATAAGACTATTAATATAGGCTATATAAATAATAATATTAGTAATACTATACCCCTCCGGGTTTCCTTAATATCCGAATTAGGGTGCTTAACTCGGATATTCGCAGTTCGGTGAAGGGTCACTACAGTGCAGCACTGTCGAGCCCCCCACAGATTACTATCTTACTTTTTGTGCCAAAAGGGATACAAAACTTGTTAACGATACCCAACAGTCGATTGTTGTTGTCGTTGAGCCCCTTCTTGTTGCTCCTTGTACTGCTTGCCGGATCGGTCTTCACCCAAGACCCTTCCGAATTGAGCGCAAATCAGCTGACCCTTCTGGATTGAGCGCAATTTATCATTAACGTGCTTAAATGCTCAAATAACCCTACAGTACAAGCCTCACAAACGGGCCACAAAATTGATCGTAACGATCCTGACTGATATAAATGCCTGTAACAACAATATATCTATCAACAACAAACGGGGGGGTTGAATCACATCTTGTCTGGGGGGATGATTTCTACTGATTTTTTACTTTTTTACTGTTTTTGGTTTTTTCGGTTGTTTTTTATGTTTTTTGTTTTTCTTGGGTACTATACTATTTTTTGTTTGGTTTTACTTATATCTTTAAGTGTTTTTGGTCACCAACCACTCAGGGGACGAGGAGACGGCCGATCCCCCCACCCTTCCTGGTTCGTGAATTTTCGGTCTTAATTAGGTTAAAAAACTATTCACGGCAATCCGGAAGGCCTCCGCGTTCCGAACTACCCTTCCGCCCCGGCGGTTTAGGCCTATTTAAGGGCGTTAATGTGAGCATCCGCTCGGCGCGGAGTGCTCGTTAACGGTTCCGCCGGTCATGATGTTATAAAAGGATAACACCCAGGAGCGCCATAAAAACATACATGTAAGATTCGCCCGGAAGATACATATCGACGGATAACAAAACTAAGTCTTAAGACGACTGGCTAGCGTCTAAAAAGAGCTTTGCATGTTTTTCACCGTCTCTACTAAGCCAGTACTTTTCGGTGGTCTTTTCTAACATCGGGTCGACAAAAACGTTACTGTTCTCCGGCTTCGACCAGAACGCTCAAATTAACTGAATTACATGCAAAGATAGTGAGCTCATGGCTGGGTCTCAGTATCCCCCGACCACGAGGTCACTCCTAAAAACAGGGCTACTACTTATTATATTACTATTGTTTTTGTTCAGTAGAAAAAAATCATCATCTCCATCGAAGATGGATCAACCCTTTCCCCCCAACTCTTAGCACCTCATCCTTGTCAAAACTAATCCAAATATCAATTAAATTCAAGTCAGGACATGACAGGATGCTAAAAGTTCACACGAGTCAATAAAAGTTTTCCGTCCCGAGACCCTTCCGGATTCTTGAATCCGCTGAATCAAGCCCGTTGATCTCGATTTCTTCCCAATCCGGAAGGCTGGTTTCTTACCCTTCACCGTTGTTCGCAACGGCCTTGCAACTATTGTAGCAGCACAATAGTTGCAACTCGGAACGTTCTCTGTAATTCGTTGTCGTTTTCTTTAATTCCGATTTTCGTTCTGTTCGCAATCACAGATAAAGTTGTTCTGTTTTTCTTAGTTCTTTTTGCTAAAATGGCCGTTTCAGCATTTCTCAGAAATGTGACGTCATCATTCGAATTTTTAAAATTTTAAAATACTAGAATATTCCAGCCCTCACCGTTTGGCTAAACGTTCCAATAACGCCCTTAGTTCTTAAAAAACACCAATCCGGAAGGCTTACTGCTAAAATTCCGAATTCTGCAGAGATTGCATTTTCACATTCTGGTCGAATGTCACATACTCCCCGGTCAGTCCGGTCAATGTCCTCATTGAATCGCGCAATGTTCTAAATGGTTACAATGTCATCGAACAGAATTTGCAAAATGCACAAAATTACTTTTATCTACGTCACATCGACTCACTGCAGAATATAAATGGCATCATACTACATCACTATAGCCTTAAAATTCTCTCATTAACCTGCACTTTGAGGATACAACCTAAGATAAAACATATTTTCTGACTTCCAGTGTCAATGTCCCGATTAAAACTTTTTCTCCTAGATTTAAAAGGTGTTGGCTTGCAGGACAGTCCTGCCAACCAACAAGCTAAAATTATCCTACTATGCTCCTTCCCTTCGGAAATCTTGCTTGTTTATTGTCCTGAATATTAAAACTAAGAAACTTTGTGGTTAGAAAGAACAATGTAACAACCTCCCTCCTCAAGAGATTACTCAAGTCTCTCTGTGGATACTGAGACCCAGCCATGAGCTCCCTATTTCTGCATGGAATCTAGTTAATTTGAGTGTTTTGACCGAAGCCAAAAGCAGTAACGTTTTTTGTCGACCCGATGTTAGAAAGACCACCAAAATTACTGGCTTGGTAGAGACGGTTAAAAGCATGTAAAGCTCTGTTTAGACGCTAGCCAGTCGTCTTAAGACTTAGTTTTGTTATCCGTCGATATGTATCTTCCGGGCGAATGTTACATGTATGTTTTTATGGCGCTCCTGGGTGTTATTCTTTTTTAAGATCATGACCGGCAGAACCGTTAACGAGCACTCCGCGCCGAGCGGATGCTCATAATAACGCCCTTAATAGGCCCTAACCGCCGGGGCGGAGGGGAAATTCGGAACGCGGAAGCCTTCCGAATTAACGTGAATAGCTTTTTAACCTAGTTAAGACCAAAAATTCACGAACCAGGAAGGGTGGGGGGATTCGCCTATATTAATACTCCTCAAATGATGGGGGTCCCGTCATTTCCTTAGTGGTGCGTGACCAAAAACACTGAAATATATATAGAAAACCAAACAAAAACTAGTATAGTGCCCAAGAAAAAAACAAAAACATTAAAAAAATAACCGGAAAAAAACAAAAACGGCAAAAAAGTATAAAATCAGTAGAAATCATCCCCCCAGACAAGATGTGATCCGACCCTACCGTTTGTTGTTGATAGATTTATTAATCTTACAGGCATTTATATCAATCAGGATCGTTACGATCATTTTTTTGGCCCGTTTTTGATGCTTGTACTGTAGGGTTATTTATTTAGGCACGTTAATGCTAATTTGCGCTCAATCCGGAAGGGTCTGCTGATTTGCGCTCAATCCGGAGGGGTCTCGGGATTGGTGAAGAAGACTGATCCGGCAAGCAGTACAAGGAGTGACAAGAGGGGGCTCAACGACAACAACAGTCGACTGTTGGGTGTCGTTAACAACTTTTGTATCCCTTTTGCTACAAAAAAAAATAAGATAGTAATCTGTTGGGGGCTCGACAGTGCTGCACTGTAGTGACCCTTCACCGAACTGCGAATTTCCGAGTTACGCACCTTAATTCGGATATTGAACAAATCCGGAGGGGACTAGTATTACTAGTATTATTACTTATGCAGCCTATATTAATACTCCTATATCGTTTTTCAGTGAAAAACACAGTAAGCGGACCGGTTTTTAGGGTCGAAATTGCGATATTTTGATCCCCCAACAAATCGCGATTAATGAGATATCGATATTTTTGAAACGGAAAAACGCGCTAAATTAGTGAATTACATCGTAACTGTGCTAGTATAATAGGTAGAACCAGTTGGGTTTAGTTCAGAAGTGGTTGGAACTATTGTGGTACCAAAAACCGAAATTTCGTGATTTTTGAAGAAAAAAAAACAGAACACTAAAAAAATTAGAAAAACTTTTGAAATTTTTGAGTCAGGACCGTAAAAATAGTTGTTCGGACAACGTCCACTGGTGAACCGACAGGTTCTAAAATCCGTTTGCCGATAACCTTCCGGGTTACAGAGAAATCGAACTTAACGTGTTTGATTCAGTGGATTCATCAATCCGGAGGGGTCCAAATAGCATAGTTTTTTGCAAATTTTTTCAGCTAGAGCGTTTAAGATCGGGTTTTTTGCATTGAACTAGATGAATATAGGCCTTTTCAATTCGGATCAATAATTTTTGGGTCGAAAAGAACAGAATTGCAGAAAAAGTTAGGCGGAACCTATAAGAGACAAATTTTTTGACTTTAGAAAAAAGACGTTTCGGTTAATAACTTTGGAACTACTGGACAGATCCAGTTGATCTTGGTACCATTAGATCAAAAATTAGCTTAGGTTTCTAATAGAAATATCAGTTTTTCAAAAAAAAACTGACAGTTTCTAAAATCCGTTTGCCAATAACCTTCCGGGTTACAGAGAAATCGAACTTAACGTGTTTGATTCAGTGGATTCATCAATCCGGAGGTGTCCAAATAGCATAGTTTTTTGCAAATTTTTTCAACTAGAGCGTTTTAGATTGGGTTTTTTGCATTGAACTAGAAAAACATAGGCCTTCTGAGCTCGGATCAATAATTTTTGGGTCGAAAAGAAAAGAATTGTAGAAAAAGTTAGGCGGAACCTATAGGAGAGAAATTTTTTGACTTTAGAAAAAAGACGTTTCGGTTAATAACTTTGAAACTACTGGACAGATCCAGTTGATCTTGGTAACATTAGATCAGAAATTAGCTTAGCTTACTAATAAAAATATCAGTTTTTCAAAAAAGTCAGCGTGGAAATTTTTTAGGATTGTTTTTAGCAAATTCACCAATTCGAGAAGGTAGACCTTTCATGTTTTATAGAAAATTTTTTGGAAAGCCCTTACACCCCTACCAAAGAGTAGAAACAGTTGAATAAGGCAATTTTACGCTGTTCTAGACAAAAAGGGAAGGCTTAGGGAACTAGAAAACCTTAGTCGAGCCGAAATTAGGCTAGCGATAAGACCCTTCACCGTTAGGGTGAATCATCGAATAAGAGGCTTAATTTCAATCCGGAAGGGTCTTGGGACACAACCTTCCTAGTTGATTCAAACAGCATAATAGCATCGGAGAACGTATCCGGAAGAGTATAGGTTGGAAATTTAGAAAGCCTCTGAGAAGCTATCTTTACGAATACGGAGGGGTCCCAATCCGGAGGGGTCTAAATTTTTACGAATATGGAGAGGTCCCAATCCGGAGGGGTCTAAATCTTTACAAAACAGGAAGGGTCCCAATCGGGAGGGGTCCCAATTTTGCCAGTCCGGAGGGGTCCGATTTTCGCAATCCGGAGGGTTATTATTTTGTCAAAACTTAAGAAGACAACAGAATAGAAAGTAGTTAAGGGTATTAGGTTATTAGGAGATAGGTTGGGAACCAGTGACTGCACTGGTAACTTGCCTTTTGTGAAAAATCAAATCAAAACAGGTTTAAACTCGGACATTCGCGACACTAAGTCTAACTTGATCAAGAGTGTGTGACTCATTAGTGTGGACTCAAATCAAAAACTTTTTTGAGAAAGGTGACTGCCCTGAGGATTTTTAGTAGGTCTAGCTCGGGCAGTCTGAAGGCAGATAGGTAACACAGGACTAGGTGGGTGCAATAGACGCCCTCTTGAGAAAATTACTGCCTTCAAGTTTTGTCTGTTTGGTGCAGCACCAAGCAGGGAAATCTCTTTCTTTATATACAAGTTCGACTATTGTACTGCGACTGACTAAAAGTACAAAACACATACGTTTTTCATAGAATTCTTTCAAATTAATTTTGTCAGTTTTGGTTTTAAATCAAAAGTATTTGTGCTTGATTGGGTAGTGAACACACTATCTTTTAAACAGACTGATATCATCATACTGTCCTAGCTTCACATCTTACAACTAACAATCAATTATTGTGAATAAATTGTATATACGCTGCACCGTGATAACATACAAGGATTCGCGGTCACTATTTAAAAGAAACTTTTGGAATTTGATGTGTTATTTTTATCAGTAGTCAAATCAAAAGGACATTAGCAATCGAATTGAGTGTATAGGTAAAAAGAAGTGGTAAATTGAGTATGAGTCTAGACAAATCAAGGATACCTAAACTAGGTGATAGCTCCAAGAAATTCATACCTGAGAAACAGAGAAGAGTAATGACCGACTCTTCTATGGAAAGGATCACACGAACCCGGACCGACAAAGGGGACACGGTTTCAGGCAGAATGGTTGAGACCAGGAGTCAAAAGTCCTCAGAAGAGCAAAGCAAAAAGCGATGCTAGAAGTGGAGGTCCATCTGAACCAGGCCATGTATGAGAACCAGGAAATACATGGACCGGAGGGAGAGGAAACAGAAGGCTGGTGAGTGAATCTACCCCGGTAGAGCAAGGCCAAGATTTTGCCGCTTCCACCGGAACACTGGACCGAGAGGAGATGTCGCAACTGTCCGACATCTCTACTGAAATTGTGGCAACTAGAAGATCTCCGACAAACAACACCATGATGGCAGGCGTGACGGAGAAACAGGCAACGTCCTCATCGTTTTCAGAAAGAGTAAAGAATACTTTTAGACACATCTTTCCATTCACCATGGAAGTGGGTACAGGCGATGAAGGTGAATCCCAGGAAGAAGAAGAAGATGACGAAGAGCAAGCTGACTTTGGATCTCAAGTCAGCCTCAATAGTTCGGATCAGGAGAATGAAGCATACACCGACAGAGGGACTGGTATCATGGACCAATTTGGTGTAGTGAGGACAATAATCAAAACCACAAACACATCAGGCCAGTCAAGAAAATTTGTAAGTATGACGAACTCGGAAATGCAAACTGGAGAGAATAGAAACACAGGGCTAAGAAACGCACGGGCGGATCCAGAGGTGGATAATGAAAAGACATCGAGGCAGAGAATCAAAGCCCGAATCTCGACCAGCACCAAGCTACCTGGGATCGACAGGGTGGAACCGCCACTTGTGACGCCACTAGTGGATAACGGAGCATCAACTGAAGAAGCCTTGAACAACATATTGGGCAGCATAGGAGAGCAAAATGAACAGATGTCCATAAGAATGAGTGAACTAGAGAGAGCAGTCCAAGTTGAAAGAGAAAGTTTGCGGGAAGAAATAAACCGCAATAGACAGGAAGTTGGTAGAAGAAAAAAGCGTTTGAAGGAAAGAGCGGACGAACAAATAGCGAAGAAATTTTCGCGAATGACAAGAGAAGCGGAACAGAGAGAGTTAC
The DNA here is from genome assembly GCF_963678635.1 of Symsagittifera roscoffensis. Classification (NCBI taxonomy): domain Eukaryota; kingdom Metazoa; phylum Xenacoelomorpha; order Acoela; family Convolutidae; genus Symsagittifera; species Symsagittifera roscoffensis. The sequence goes on along the minus strand of NC_087063.1, from coordinate 54,288,970 downwards.
GATTAAGAGACGACATTGAGAAGTTTAGAACTCAGCAAGAGCAGTCTCTTGGGACTCTTGACACAAAGATAGATGCGATGATGGAGAGGCGAACTCAGGCTAGTATGGACAGGTTGGACGGGCTACTAGGCAGCAGGAGTGGACCATGAGAGGGGGAACTGAACTCAGGAGGTCCCAGCAGGAAGCCGAGGGTGAAATTCAATGACCAACAAAATAGGAGAAGAACATATGGATCCACTAGAGGTAGGGGCAGTTCAGCAGGCTATACAACAGGGGATAATAGAAAATGGGGCCCAAACTTCAGAGGAAGTTCAACTGGCAATGGACAGACTTCAAACGAACGACCGAAGCAAGGCACACATGCGACTGGGAGAGGTGATTCCATGAACAGGAGTCTTGCAGGCCCAGGGATGAGTCATGCGAGCCAAGGAAGAAACAATCCCGGCGATTCGGATTGAAGAGATGTACCCAATACAGAACCCGTATCAGGGGGCGATGATACTCAGGCGGGGCATTCAAGAGATGCTACAGCAATGGCCACAGCCTTTGAACACCTAAACAGGTCTTTGGAGACATTCCTTTTGAGGTCATCTAGAACCAATGAACGTACCGAAAAGCCCACAAGGGTTTATAAGAAACCAAGATGCTATAAAGACGAATCTGATGGCTGCATTGATACCTGGATAGAGGTGATGAAACTGCATTTTGAGGAAGAAGACCTGTCAGAAAGGCAGGAGTGCAGTGCGCTCACCAGTAACTTGGAAGGGACATCCCTAAACTGTGTGATGGCAAAAAAGCAAAACCAGCGGGACACAGCTGAGAAAAGTTTGAAATCTTGTTAAATCGTTGTGGATCAGGGGTGCAGGGGCACCAGGCAATGATGCGATTCGAGAAACGGAGGCAACGAGACGATGAGACGATAGACAAGTTTTTAGACGATTTGGAAATGCTAAGAAGGCGCATCCAACATGACGAGTCGAACAGGAGGATGAACCTGGCAGTAGCCTCAAAGTTCATCGATGGTGTGAAGAATGATGAACTTCGAACAATGTTGGCAACATTTTACACACCACTCTCAACCAATGCGCCAACACCAGAGGAGTTGAGGCTCAAGTCAAAAGAATAACTTTTATTGAAGCCTCCATCGAGATCTGGATATTACAAGAACAATTGTGGCAATTTTAACAACGGGCCAGCAAACTAAGGGAACAACTGGTATAAACCGAGGTACGATATGGACAAGAGGTGCTCTTGTGCAAACTGCAGTTTGACGGACCATCATGTGTCAGCATGCCCAACTTACAAACAAGGCATGAAAGCAATAGGCTGTAGCCTCAAGGACGAAGATGCGTCAGAATTCGACCATGAAGATTTCATGAGAGGAGTAATTGGAAAATTCGGCCCGAGGTGTTTCTTTCCTGTCATTTTAAATCGGTTTGTCCGCAATTCTGGGATGCTGTAGCAGACATCAAGCATCCAAGGTATGAGGAAGCTTTATCGGGTGTGAAAGCCAACAAGGCTGGCCTATTGAGTGAGGCGGAGGCGCTCAGAAAAGAAAAACCGAAAAAGCTGGCAACGAAGAAGATGCATGCGGTAACAGAAGAGACATGTGAACCGGAACCGGTGATGACTTCAAGATTGATTATAGGGCAGCCGCGAGGGATGCTCTAAATAGAGTGCAACAGCAACTGGTAACGAAAGAGATCGAGCAAAAAGTGAAGCTCGAATTGGAAAATGAGAAACTACAGGAGAAGCTGAATACCTTCGAGGCAACAGAAGTCGAAGAAACAAAAGCACCAAGTAGTTTAAGCATGAAACTTAATGTGATCTCCGGGCAGAGGATCGGTATGGTGCCACAAGGAAGCAAAATACAATCAATAATCTCGGTAGCGGGACACCAGGTAATCAGAAATCTGAGCGAACCATCAGAGTTCACTTTGATGCATTTGGACACATACGCAGATTATCTGAGGCAGGTGGAGCCATGCACTGAATCAAGAGCTGTGCGAGCACTACTAACAACGGGTGGCCCTCGCATAAAGAAGCTTCATGGGCGGTACGTGGAAGTCTATGGACCGTATCAAGTGATGCTGAACGTAGATGGAATCAGTATCTACACTGGGACATATGTAAAAACAGACAGCGACCAGATAGGGCAGATCAATTTGGGTGAGGAGGAACTCAAAGTGCGCAGGATAGGCCATGACGCCATGATGGAGCAAGACGCAATACACATTGGATACGAAGCAGATGTGACTGCACATCTGCTCGACACCAACGGAAAGAAAATCGGAGTCACAGGGCTTCTGGACACAGGCGCGGTAGTAAGTGTGATGCCGATAAAGACTTGGGAAAGAATGGGCTTCACGGGGGAAGATCTAATTCCGACGAATCTCCGACTGACTGCAGTCAATCGAGGAGCGATTTACGTAGCCGGAAGAACGCCCATAACGGTCCTCCACATGGGAGGACCGGATCTTTGGATGAGCTTCCTGGTGGTAGAGAATTTGGACGACGCCGACCAATTCATCTTGGGCAGAGATTTTGTCAGGAATTTTGACGTGATGATTGACTTGAACAGCGGTCTAATAAGGATTAGGAACCCGGATCAAAAGTATGTTGAGAAACCAATTAACAGAATAATAACAGACGAAAACAAGGTACCAGTTTTTTTTAGATAGAAAAGTAAAACTACAGCCGGGACAAGCAGTAGTAGCAGTTTTTATAATGAATAATTTAAATTCGTTAAATGATAGTAAACAGGTTTGTTTGGTACCGAATCCAAATAGTCAAAGTTCAGTGATTTTAGGCCGGAGCTTCTCGATAACTCGAAACGGACTGTGTGTCAGTGTGTTATTGAACACACTGGACACCACGGTTTCAATCCAGCGTGGAAAGAAACTTGGTTACGCTTTGCCGATGAGGACCGACTATGAGGAGACACAAAACTTGAAGAAACATAGTGTGAAAGACTGTCCTTATCATGCCAATAAAGATAAAATTTTAAAAAGAATTGAAGAATTAAAATCTATTCATAAATTGTTTTCAATGAAGACCGAAACAGACGATGGCTTATCGAGCTGCTCGAATTTTCCGGAACGCCCCTCGTCATATGAACTAGAATCTGGCAAACCGGTTTTGCCAGGGATAGAACACTTAAAAGGGAAGATAGGTGAGGGAAATTTTGAATTACTTCGGGAGGTTTTAAATCGGAACGCGGATGTATTTTCAAAACATAAGGCGGATATCGGTTGCTGTAACTTCGTCGAACACGAAATCGAACTGGAGGAAGGCGCCGTTCCCCATAGGGAAGGCGCAAGACGAATGACGCCACGGAAGCGTGCCTAGCGGAAATAGAAAAGTTGCTCGAATACGACATGATAGAACCCTCGACATTGCCATGGGCTTGCGGGGTAGTAATGGCAAAAAAGAAGGAGCAGCTTAGGTTTTGTTGCGACTTTCGCTACTTGAACGCGGTGACGATAAAAGATGCGTACCCGATACCGCGAAAAGACGAGAGCCTCTCTAAACTTGGTGATGCCAAGTTCTTCACCACATTGGACTTGGGTTTTGCCTTCTAGCAGGTCCCTCTGCGGAAGAAATATAGAGAAAAGACCATTTGAGTGTAAATTGGAGTTGTACCAGTGGAAGAGGATGCCTTTCGGCTTGTGCAACGCAACGGCCACCTTTCAAAGACTGATGGCTCAGGCTTTGACCAGAGTGACAAAGAAGTACGGGAATCTCGTGATGTGTTACGTGGATGACGTAGTCATAGCAACACCGACCCTGGAAGACCACATTGATCGGCTCGATGAGGTCTTTGGATGCATAAAAAGAGCAGGCTTGAAATGCAAACAATCGAAATGCGAGATCCTGAGGGATTCGATCAAGTATCTAGGAAGAATGGTGGACAGGCATGGTGTGAGGCCGGACCCGGAAGCGGTAGAAGCTGTGTTGACATGGAAGGCTCCCAGAACAGACACACAGCTCATGAGCTTCCTAGGAATTGCCAACTATTACCGTGAGTTCATAAAAGGATATGCAGACAAAGTGTATCCGATGCAGAAGCTGATGCGTAACAAAGGGAAGAAGTTCGAATGGCGCGATGAAGCTGAAACGGCCTTTGAGAATATAAAGCGGGAACTGTGCGAAGCGCCAGAGCTAGGCATGCCTACTGAAAGGGGCATGTATGTTCTTGACACAGACGCATCAGTAGTAGCCATCTCGGGAATACTGCATCAGGAGCAAGAATGGAATGGGAGAACCGTTCTTCGTCCCATTGCATATGGCAGTAAGGTGTTAAGTGACACTGAGATGAAATATGGTGCACCAAAAGCAGAAATGTTTGCAGTAGTCACATTTGTGGGAAAAGTACCGCGCATACTTGGGGAGCGCTCCCTCTAAGTTACGCGTGGACAACAGGGCGTTATCCTGGTTGAAGACATACTCGATGGATCAGAGTTATATTGGTAGGTGGATAGTAAAATTAGATGGCTACGACATGATAATCGAGCACAGGATGCGTGACAAACACCAGAATGCTGACAGCCTCAGCAAGTAAACCGAGTTCTATGAAAGACTGGAACGGAAGCAAGCCAATCAGCCAGAAATAAAGGAAGGAAACTTATGAAGCGCTTCCCTTAACGAGATGGTTGAACAAGTCTGGACATCCAATTCCAGGACATCCTGAGTTACCTGTAGAGAAAGCAGCCGAGATAAAGATCCTATCCAAAAAGGACCCGGTGCCCTTGGATCTGTTGCTGAGTTCGAACCTGGTCCAGCAGGAACTCTCTAGCATGAACATTAACAGCCTCTCATTTTTGGATAAAACGGTGCAGGTCACACCGCAAGTGATGCGGATGCTGGGTGGATTGTTAGAGAGAGAAGTGACCAGAGATGACCCCGAGTGGGCAGCAGCAGTGGCATCACTGACAGTGAGTGAGAAGGTGAAGATCATGCCGTCCAGACGACAACACAAAGAAAACGAGAGGGATTGTAGGACAATAGCTCAGCAACTAGTATCCTCAATACCCCGCAAGGTTTTAACCAGTATTTCATACGGTCGGAGAGAACAGAAAAACGATACGCAGAAGAAGAAAACCGTTACCTTCGTGGACCAGGATAAAGAAGGTGAAAAAGTTGAACGAAACCTGGTGCAAGATTGTTTGTCCGGGGAGACGATTGGTGAGAAGAGCCGGCGGGTTCCAGATCAAAACCCGGGACAAGGAAGTTCGTCCGGGGAGTCTGATGTAGATGAAAAAGTTCCAGATGAGAAACAAGACCTGGAGAATAAATTTTTTGTCCGGGGAGTTCAGATGGATGCGAAGAAGGCACAGAACTGACCCAGGAGATGGTGCAGACTCCGTCACAGACTCTTCCGCAGATGACAATTCCCGAAACTCAGGAATTGACACCTACTCAGACTGGAACTCGAGCTTGGGATCGGAACTGTCAGAACTAGCTATCCACACACTACTAGTGGAATCTCGAGCAAGGGATCTGGATAGAGAGGTATACCAGGACCCCGACAGTGATCGCACCTCATACCAGGTGAAAGAGTCTATGATAACGCAGCGGATGATCTGGAAACAATAGCGGTATCGAAACGTTCGATGAATCTGTTGCCACAAAAAGAGGTAGTCAGGACTGATCTTCAGCCATTCGAACAGGAAACACAGCCATTGGCAAAGATTCGGTGCGTTAAGATGGAAGAAAACACGCATCAGTCCAATGAGCTGAATAGTCAAATGAGGGTCATGAATACGTACTTGAAGGCGAGATACAGAGTCTCGGACCTACTAAGAGGGCAGAGAAATGACCTCATGACAAGCAACCTGAAAATGTGGATCAAAAATGGTTCTCCAGACAAAGGAGACCTCGAGGAAGACAGTTACCGAATTCTGCGACAGTATTTTATGCAGAAAGAGGGAAGGTTATATCTGAACAAGGATGGGATTGTGGCTTGCAAGAGAAAAGAAGAAGACAAAGTCCTATACAAGTATAACTCGATAGTGTTGCCGCAACTTTTGTTCAGGTCGCATGATCAGATGGGCTATCAAGGGATCGACAAAGTTTATCAGAGGATCCTGAAGCGCTGTGAGTGGTCTGGAACGAAAAAGGCATATGAGAAGTGGGTAACAGCGTGTCTGCCATGCCAACAGGTAAAGGATCCAAGAAAATTACAATTTCCTTTACAATCGATCGAGTTGTCTGAATTCAACGATGTGGTGCAGATAGATCACTAAAAGATATACATGACAGACAGTGGTTATAATCAAGTCTTGGTCAAGATAGATCACTTCACGAAGTATGCAGAGGCCGTGCCCTGCATAACTTTCTCAGCGGAAGAGACGTGCGACCACTTGATCAATACGTGGATAGCGAGATATGGTTGTCCCATAACGTTTCAATCGGATAATGGAACAGCTTTTGTGGGGGAACTCACGAACGAGCTTATGAGACGCTCGCAGGTTGCTCAAGCTCACTCCACGACATACCATCCCCAGACGAATGGCTTAGCAGAACGGCAGAATCCAACGTTAGTGTCGATGCTGAGGGTATATTGTTCCAGGTTCATGACCGATTGGGACAGATATCTTCCACAGGTGATGGGAGCTTACAATAGCACACAAAATTCCACCACCGGAGTTAGCCCACATATGATGCTGACCGGGCACGAGAAGTCTTTGCCCTTGACTTTCTTCTACCCAGAGTATGAGGGGAAGAAGACGTCACCACAGGTCTATGTGAGGGATGTAATTAGACGTCAGCAAGAGATGAACGGCCTGTGTAGACGAAATACTCAGCAAGCACAGGCAAGGCAGAGGAAAAGATTTGACAAGAAAGCAGCTGGTGCAAAAGCTTACTCGGTAGGATATTACGTATGGTTATTTCAGAACGTCATACCACCGAAAGGAACAAAAAAGCTTTTTAAAAAGTGGAGGGGACCCTTCATGATTACCTAGGTGCACCAGAAGGGACGCTTTTATAGACTGAGTAATGGCCGAGCCACCCACTACGAGAATATTAAGCCACACAATCCATCGACAGAAGACTGGTGTATACCCGCAGACATGGAAGAAGGGGATTATCTAATGATGGACCCTGCTTGTGAGGTCAACGAGAAGGGCACCAGGGGAAAGAACGATGGAAATGAGGTCATAGAGGAGGGAACAAGTACACCACTGGACCTGGATCCAAATGAGGTGATTGAAGAAGACGATTAAACTTTACCCTACGCAGAAGAGGACTGGCAAGACCCTGAATAAAGGGAGGTTCCCAAGAACTTGGAACTGGATCTTCCGTTGACGATACAGACTCGACAGAATGACAGGACAAGACCCAGAAAAAGATATAACCCTTACGGCGACGACTTTGTAGCGGACAGGATAGACCTAAAGAAGATAGGGGAAGAAATAGTGGGTCTAGAAGAAATAACCGTTTCACAGGACATTGACATAATCGATGATCACGACGAGGAGTGGGTCGATGACCGGTCCAAGCCCGAGGTAGAATTCGACGACGAGCAACAGCAGTCATATGAACAATACTTGACGAATTTACGTGTCTTGGAATGGCTGAACGGAAGGAAGTCGGACCCAAAGGAGACCAGTGTCACAATTCAAATTGTAGATCGTGAAAGCATGAAATATATGAAAACCGAACGAGAGGATCCTTCCTGGGCTGCACAGGAAGGGCGACTACTCATTCCGGCTTCCAATCTCGACTTGATATCCGGTATGCGATCGACGGAGACTTCGATGGATATTTTGTCCGGGGAGTGGGGGTAGGACTTACCCACACTGAAAATTTATTAATAGAAAAGTTGAGAATAGCAAGAGAAACAGGGGATTTAGAAGCAGAAACAGGCGAGGACCCTAAGAAACCGGACATAGGGAGGGTGGTTGAGTCAATTTTTAACTTACCAAATGAATATTCAAGTAGCATAATACTAACAGACAGCGATTTCATACTCACAAACAGAACATGTGCGATAGCAATTACAGCAGACATGAGTTTTAAGACAGTGTTAGCAGCAGATTTTAAAAGAGAATATAAAAACAAGGAATTCCTTTGGAAGCAAAGACCAGGAATAGGGGGTGTAGCAGCCTTGCCTCCAGCGGCGTCACAGATACCGGGAAAGTACTTATGCTTCTTGGGGACGAGGGCGACGTCCAGAAAATCTAGTCATGTCCTTGACGAGATTGAGAGACTTCCTCGTGGAAAGGGAAGTGAAGGAGCTTTCGCTTCCTGCGTACGATCCGAACAGAGGACGACTGCATCCACGGGAATTGTACGAGCTGATACACGTAATCTTCTCTGTTACTAATATACAGGTATATTTGCTTAAGAAACATTACTTAAGTATAGGTTGAGTTTAGGTGGCATACAGAGGGGGGGGGGGCGTCATGCTAAATGTGTTTTGTGTGTGATATGTGTTATATGTTATGTTATGGGTTATGTTATTAAGACATAAGGGTAAGAAGGAGTTAGTGACCACGAACAACTGAATGACGATCTTAGGAATAGATCCAAAGTTTGGACTGTCCAACCTTAGGTCGAATTCCAAAATTTTAGAAACTGATTGATTTTAGTAAACTTTAACATCAAAATCTTATTATCTGATTGTTTCAAATAAATTTTAATACAAAACTATTGCAAGGTTGACAAGTGTGAGATTCGTGACTTCTTTTCTAGATCCTGATTGATCATTTAATCACTCATTTGAGTTCAAATCGTTGAATCAATAATCAAATCAAAACCGAAAGAGAATGGGCAATTTCAACTTGGATGAATTGATGGACCTGGCAGAGGCATATGTAGGACCGATGGTAGATGCGATCTATCGTCGGCTAATGAATCGAGACTTCGCTCTGGAGGACCCAGAGGTAGCCATGTGTCTGACCGCCTTGATAAACATGTTGCTGACCGCCTTGATAAACATGAGAGTGATGATGTGGAGAAACGGGGCTCTCTCAGGGAGTGACTTGGCGAACGAGCCTGGATTGGGAAGTTTGAGGACCTACCCACCAGGTGAGATGCCCCTGCCCACCAAGCCTAAGACTGGACTGAGAAGAATGCATCAAGAAATTAACAGCGAGGCTGACTCGTCTAGTTCACCACTGAGAGTAGCTGTGCCACCAAAGAGGGCGAGAGTAGAAGAGGAGTTTCAAACGAACGAAACCATGCGAGATCTAGATGGGATTAAAGACGAGCTGGAGACGACTAGAAAGAAGCTGGATGAGATGACCAAGACCAAGCTCACCATAGAGGAAGATAGGGAAATGTGGAGGAAATTGTTTGAACACTGCAACAAGAAGCAGGGTGAAGAGATAGAGCGCTTGAGGCGAGAATACAAGCAGGGATCGGAGCGTCAGTCGTTAACGGCAGCCGTAGAAAAAGTGATACCTACAAGGAATACTCCTCGTGGGCAGTCCCCGATGGAACTCTTGACGCCTCGAGAAATGAGTCAGACTGTAGAAACGCGACTCCCAGCTGAAACTGGTCGAGTGCCAATCCCGGAGCCGAGTGATACCTTAGGTGACCCAGTCGTGGAACAGACGATGCGGAAGCTGATAGAGACAGCTGGACGACTAGTGGCCAACAGGAATGCGCCAGGTTCCGGGGTGACTGCACCCTATGGAACAATCAACGACAGGGACAGAGTACAACTCTCCCAAGACATGATGACCAAAGAGGGAGTTAGCGATGCAACGTTACAAACGAGGAGCTCGAAGATCACAGACAGGAAAATCCGAGGGATGCCGGCGAAGAAAGTGTCCCGAGTGATTGATGTACAGAAGAACAATCAGTTGAAGTATAACTTCACAGGATTTCGGATACGGATCCGAGAGCCTGCTTCAATCGAGCGACCTGGAACCCAGCAGTAAACCTGCAGCAACCGCCACTGTGGACGTCACATCTGATACTGGGAGACAGCTTGGTCAGAGTGCTCCAAAGTTTGAGGACTTCCCGGATCACCACGGTGATGGCGTTTGGAGGCGCAACGATAGCCCAAGTATTTCGGATGGTGGCGCTGATGAACCCAGGGAGAATCCCTCGCGTGATGATCCTAGTAGGGACGAACATCAGCTCGAGAAGCTCAGATGCGGAAGAGGCACTGTGGGAATCAATGATGATGTGCCTATTTACTACACTCTGGCAGAAGTTCAACTGCGCGGTACTGACCGTCTGCACTGCACCGATGAGTACGAAGATATTGACAGCGGCAGGGAGGAGACATAATGAAGGATTAATCAGGTGGAACAACATCCTGAGGAAACTCGCAAGTCGGAATGCCGGAAGGATGATCCTTATAGATATTGAGCATGAGCTGAGAGCTATGGATCAGGCGAGAATGAATACTGACGGCATCCACTTTGACAGCATCGCGGGACAAGCTTGGCTGAACAGAGTCTTCCAAGAGCGACTAGATGAAATGGAAGTGGAACTCTTTGACACGGGAGTGCTGAAGAAGGAAGAGACACCGAACAAACCAGCAATTTCAACATTTGTGCCTCCTAACCTGGAAACACGCTTGGGAGCGGTCCCAGCCGTGACCATCTATAAGCCGCAAAGCTCCAGCGAACCCGGGCAGAGAACGGATGTACAAGATCGATTGGGGTAAGCGCCTTTGAGAAGAATGATCAATCCTAGACGAAGACTAGGGCCTGTCAACTCGACAGTGGAAACGACCAGCACCTCTAGATCAGATACGAGATCAGAGACGACGAGCACCAGTCGAGAGGAGCGACGTTCAAACAGGAGCTCTCTAATGTAGTCGAGACCCATACCTTCTCCCTGGCACATATATAAAGATGATCTGATGAAATTGAATCTTCAGACGGTGAGTTTTGCAGCAGATGCCATGAAAATGCTGAACGGAGCGAGGTTATCTGTCAGCGGATTGAACTCGATAACAGGAGTGGACTGGTTGATAACTGCTGGCATAAACTTCAGCTCTACCACTGCCTTGATTTTGCTGACCTAGCGGGACTGCCCTCGAACAATACAATGGGTCTAGTGAGTGCAAGACCGTTACAAGACGTGAAACTGAATCACGATGAAGGAAATCGAGAAGAGAGACGTGGAAGATTCCTGACAACGAGGGCGCCGATTGGACAACATGTGAAGATGTTCAGGCAGGTGAAAGCACCCCCAGGCCATGTGAAAGAAAGAGCATACCCGAAACAAGTGAATCAGGAAGGTGATGTTCAGAGATACGGTGGGTTGCAGGCGATAAAGAAAGACGAAACCATCTTTGCTGCATACGACAAGGCAGAAATGAGGAAGGCCATAATCATGATAGTCTCGAACTCAGACTTCGTACATACCTCCAAGTCTCTGTTTTGGCCTGACGTAATCATATTGGCAGCGGTCGACCTGGATCTAACACAACCCGTGTCGATGGCGATCGTAGTGCAAAGGCAGACGGATATGAACCCAATCACGATTGTGTTCGCTGGCATCAATGGCCATCTACACAGCAGAGGTTTCCTGAGCAGACTCAGAGAGCCCACGACAGCCGAAGCCACTGTATGGCCAGCGATAAAAGATACCCTCGAGTCGATGGGTGAAGTAATAGATACCCTGAAAGAAGTTTCTTTCGCCAAGATAAAACCGAGAGCCGTATTCGCGCTGTCTCCGGGGTATGCACATCTCCCGGATGGACTAAAGTTCGTATATGCGATTGTGGCTTTGCTCTCGGGAGGGAAATATGATGTGATCATATCGGCCCAAAATGGCGAGATGGAAATGGAGAATCTGAGACCACTCAGGGCTGAACTACATGCGGTGTGGTCGGATATCTCGAATGCGATGAGAGGATTCAAGGACCACTCACTACACATGCTAGTGTTAGACGAAGTACTGAGGTTGGAACTGTCCAACTTCTGTCGACAGCTCAAGTTGAAGCCAGGAATAGATGACGACCATCGAGTAATTGTGGCGATGTCGAATGACTTATGGTTCCGAGGGATGAACATAAAGGAGGAAGGAGAGAGAAGAAAGAAGTCCAAGGATACCAGAGCTCATTTGGAAGCGATGGTTTTGAGAACCAAGCCAGAAGCTAACCAGTGGCTACACCTAACTCCTCGGGTAGCGGCATTGGGTGCGGATGCTTTTAAGCAAGGCCCAAAACTCTCTCGATATTTGATAAAAGAATTCCTCCAAGCAGTAGTGGAAGTATCAATCGTCGAAATACTAGCCTTGTTCGTGATGTTTGGAGCAGAAAATTTCGTAAAAGGACCGGTTGTGCTGCTCACCGAGGGAATTCAGAACTTGCGATTAGATGGACTTCTGACATTGATTGCGATAACACATTGAAACTTGGGAGGACTAATGAACTTGACACGCTACCCAGAATAGATGAGAGAGAATGTGAGGAAGTTCGACGTGAAGAAAACCAAGGATTCTTGGAATAAGATAAGAGATTTGAGACATACTCTTATCCATTACCTCCTGCAACAGAATCGCTTTGGAACAGGAGAGAAGGAGACGATTGAGAGGGAGGAAGACGTGAGACGAAATGTCGGGGCATGCCCCTGCTAACTGATCTAAGCTTGGCTATGAGGACCGATCCCTTAGCGTTGATCAGAGGAGCCACGGATTTTGTGACGTTAATCTATGGACCAGCAGTCACGTTTGCGTTCCCTGATGTTAAGATGGAAGCATACAGGAGGTCGGTGCTGCACCTGAACCTCATATCAGCAGCAGACAGGAGTGTGCTGAACTGGTATGAGCAGCATATATTGCGAGAACTCATGAGTGAAGATCTGTTGTTTGGAAAGATAGCAGAGCCAGAAATGACGGTCATCATTTTCGACGATCACTTTCGTGATCGTATGGGAAAAGTGGAGAGAGGGCACTTTGATGTATTTCCGAAGCTCTGGAATCTAAGGCCCTATGACAAGACAAAGGGTGAGATAACAAGAATTCCTTGTCTCACTACAGCATACCATAAAGTGAGAGAAGAGACGAAAGGCTGGGGTGATTACAAGAAGCTGCCGGAGGAAATACCTGAATTCACTCTGATAAGAATGATGTTAGTCGGAGCAGTCTCCGTAGTGCAAACTCCTAGGCTGAGAGTGTTTGAGACCAATGAAAGGAGGGTAGCGAAATTCTCGGAAACGATGGATCCGTGTTTTTTGGGCAGGAATGCCGCAGTGTTACAGTATACGCGATTTGCTTATACGGATCAAGCAACGAGAAGGCGCATAAGCAATGTCGCGACTCCGAAGCCTGGAGCGTTTGACACGGAATGGGCAGAACTGAATTTGGCGCCTATGAGGATGAGAGGCAGAGCTGAATTACCTGAGGCCTCCCTAATTTTGACGAGTGTGAAACCAGAGCTAACGGTGGGAGGAACGCTACGGACGAGAACCTTCCTAGCACGAGAACCTCCCGGCAGGCTAATCATACCGAAATTTCTGGAAGAGGTCAGAACGGAAGAGCAAGGGCCCTCAAATTCGAAAGATAGATCAGAAGGAGATGATGGGCAGGGAGGAAGCCGTCGATCGGAAGAGCCTATGCAAGAGGATCCCGATCAAGCAGAGAAGGAGGGCGATAGAGGAATATCCAGCCTGGATTTCAATTTCCTCAGTGACTTTGAAAACAACGCAGACGCGTTGGAAACGACTGAACCAGCAAACGAAGGTACTTCGACACTGAAATCTCCGTCGGCTTTTGTGGAAATGAACCGGGATTTGCTGGAGAGCAGCTCTCCGGGCAATTCTAAAGACAGAGATCAAAGACTTCTTATGGAATCACCAAGGAGAAGAAGGATAGAAGGCGCTGCCAGAGTACCCTTCTTGGGAACGTTACTCGAAAAAGAGTGGGAGGTGCATCACCGAGACCATGAAATTATTGGTCTTTATGGAAGAAGTCTGGACAGTAGTTCAGAGCTACGGAACCCAGTCCATTCTGAAAGTAGGTCTCAACCGACCACTAATGCGGGAAGTCTTTGACAAACTCGACGAGTGTGAAGGGAGATTGAGTGAGTTGTTGATCGACTCAGCCACTGATGAAAAAGAAGCAAACTCTATTATCAAGATGACGCCGCAAGAAGATAAAGGACAAGTGGTATATCTGTCGAGAACTAGGAAAGGAACGATGCAATCAAAATTGATGATAGATAAGATTAATGAATTGAAGATGAAACTAGGCAGCAAAGTGATACCGAGGAGAGCGGGAAAGACAAAGGTAGATTCTGAAATCTCGATAAAAGCTGTCAACTCAGCGAAAAGAAAACGAGTCGTCGAAGCTATGCATTTGGGACAAGGTGATGATCGATTGCCTGGCACAGACAGAATGTCGACTGATGTAGCGATGGTGCCACCCATTCTTATGGCAGGGATAAAATCAACAGGTTATAAATCCAAACGGAGTGACCGCACTCTGACTGGAGAAACATTGGAAATGGAAATACTCAGCCAATGTAGGGAGAGTACCATGAAAGACTTTAAACCGTCTCCCATGAACCACGGAAAGGGAAGTGTCGTAGGACAACTAGTCCCAGTGGAATATAACCGACTGACACTGTCGGAGACTAATTCAATAGATGAACCGGCCGGTGGATACATGGAGATGTTGGAGTACGGAAACTCGGCCAGAGGATACTTAATGGCTCTGGAAGACAAAAGTGTCATGGAAGGTTATCTGGAGACCATGATGCAAATCACCACCCTCAAGCAGAAAGCATATGGGACTCTAGCATCGTCTGAGATGCAGGCAGAGACGATTGAGCAGTTGGTGAGCCTTCCAAGGAAAGCAGTAGTGTTACGGTACTTCGAAGAAGAAATGAGGACCACACCGAATTTACACGATCTGATAGCAGTACCTTACGTGAGAACTGAATAACAGCTGCGGTTCGCCTGGTGCATGATCGGACTGACTCTCAGGGAAAATGATTCAGAGGAAAGTAAAAGATCAAAGGAAGACAAGGTATTCCTGATGACGAGCATGGGAGATCTGATAATCCAAGAGGGAATAGCCCTAGCGTGCGCGAAGCGGACAGACGCTCTCTGTTTCATCCGGTTCATGATAGAGCAAATTTCAGTGCCAGCCTTGAACACCTGTGTCGAGATGCTGAGAGACGGCGATGAACGAGTGAAAAGCTTACTCTTGCTATCACTGCTGGACTTGCATCAAAGTAAACCAATGAGGGTGAACATGAAAGAACCTGTGGAGCTAGAACCCATGAAGAAAATAGATGAAATCAGGAGATTTTCAAACAAAGAGCTCAGGCTCATTAAGGAATCCAGTGAATACTGTGGACCGATCAGGAAGAAGTCCTACAGTTACGTGTCAGGAATCATAGGTATAGCGTACAATCCATTCCTGAATGAACACATTCGCGGTTGTTTCTTTGATTACGAACAAGCAGTGTTGCTAAGATTCTGGACGCCTAGAATTGCAACAATAAGAAGCGCTGCTAATCAGCAGACCAGGCTGGGACTAGTCTTGGAGGAAAAAGTGACTGCACCTTCCGTGCCAGAATCCGACAAACGAGTAGAGTTTGGATTGGGAATCTCAGATGAATTACTGAGAACGAGCTTGATTGTGGTATGGGAACTGACGAGACCCTCATGGTGTCCTAGTCCCAACGCTGATTCGATACTACTTGCAACACAAGATGTACAGAGGGAACTAAATTCAGACTGTAATCTGCGTGATCTTAATATCATCTATAACGTGAGCAACGAATAGACAAAGGAGAATTGCTCGAGGAGCAACGGAGAAGACAAAGTAGAGTTGCCTGGCTGGGGACCAGAGGACTGGGTTAAACCTGGTAGCTGTCTAGCAGAAGTCTGTGGATTGGAAGGTCACGTTTGTGGAGGCCTAGATTGCGTGAATGCCCTGGAGAAAAAACACAAGCAGTTGACAATATTGTTTAGGAACATTGTGATGAAAGCGAAAACGGAAACGGAGCTGATCGCAGATTGTCATGGAGGAACCGAGGTGAATCTAGTGACTGCACTAGGATTCTACAGCAAGTTTGGTTCTTTAGAGTCACTATTGAATCTAGAACAGAAACATGAGATGGTCACAGCCATCAGTGTAGAAGTGTTCCCAGGAGTTTTGCAAACTGAGCAAAAGTACATAGGAAAATGGAGGGAAGCGATCGAGACGGAAATGAACATCCGACACAGTGAAACTTATCGTAGACCATCAGGAGCACGATATTTGGTGGGATCGACATTAGCTCCAATGTGCAAGAGCAGATACCCAGTGCATTTCGTAGCTGTGGATGTAAAGAGTACGAGAACGATCGTGGATCAGGCCTTCTCAGTGCTGAGGTGTGTAAGACTGGCGAGAATGTCGGAAAACCTTATGAGTTACTGTGCAAAATGTTCTCAGCAGTTCCAGAGAGAACTAAGGAGGAGTTGGAATGGATGCTGGGAAGGAGGTTCATGGGATGCGTCCGTGCGAACTTCAGTGACTTTGGAGGACAAAAACAGAGAGGATCAACCGTTACGGATTACAACACAGTAGATGAGAATGATGAAGTCCACTGAGTGATGATGGAAGTGGAACCACTACTGGAAGCTTCGGGAAAGCGTAATTGGAGGAACATCATGTTGACACATGATGAGTTTCCCTGCCATTGCTTGCTGCAAACATGGTGGTATCCCGGGCTTGGTAATCTGGTGTTGATCTGGGACTCTCCATGGGTTTATCAGACTCATCACGGCCCATAACGATAGTGTTGGTGGGAGTTATGATGGCGATGCGATGGCTGGAAGCTCATGTGGAGGAGAACAGTAGACAGGAGGCACCAACGAGAGAACAGTTGCAGAAATCGGATTGTCTGAAAGATTTAGATCTTTTTGAGACAATGTGCAAGATTCGGAACATTCCGATGGAAGTGAAAGAGATATGGGCAAGAGGACGACTGATGCCATGGTTTAGAGCCAGCATGACTGTGGGGTTGTACGGATGTGCCAGGAAGCATATGTCGAAGTACGGTGGAGTATACAGTGCGTATCAGCTGGACATTGGAGCAGGGGCTTTCAAGCGAGCTTTTGTGACTCATCGGGGTGCAGTGACCACCGCCGTAAAGAGAATCTCAAGGATGAGTGAACGTGATGGAAGGGAGAAAGAAGAGATGTTGAAGATTTGGCGAGAAACGTGACGTTGTTTCTCCACAACAGCTTCTACAGGAACAGAGAATCTAACGTTGACCCCCTACCTTGTTGTAAACTAAGAGTAGAAGAGCAGAAGTGTTGGAGGACTGCTTCCAACAGCGTCAGAATAGCTACCGATGTGTTGCAAGACACGGAGACTGAAAGTGCAGAGTCAATGTCGCAGGAGGAGGAGATGGAGCATTGACAGATTGGCCGAAAAACAAGCTACAAAAAGAAACGAATTTAGAAGAATTTAGAAGTTTTAGAACTTCTAAACGACGAAAAAAGAAGAAACAAAGAAGTGACGAAAGAGAAGAAATTAAAACTCAGAATTGTTTTATATGTGTGACAAAAAACTCAAGTGAGAAACTAAGCAACCAAGTAGTAATTGAAACTGAAAGAAAACCTCTTAGTTGAGTTTTGAACATTACATTTATTATTTTTATTTTAATTAGTGGCTTTAGAGACACTTACTATTTATTTAGAAAGGCTTTAGAAAAGAGTATATTTAAATATTCTAGCCTGCATGATTGTTTTTAATCAACAAGGACAACTGATCACTTTGTGGTGACATGAAAGACTTTGGTAATCTCTTGAAGAGGGAGATTGTTTCATTGTTCTTTCTAACCACAGAGTTCCTTAATTTTAGTATTCAGGACCAATCAAAACTAAACCTTTCGAAGGGAAGAAGCATAGTAGGATAATTTTAGCTTGTTGGTTGGCAGGACTGTCCTGCAAACTAACACCTTTTAAAACCTAGAAGAAAAAGTTTTAAATCAGGGCATTGACGTTGGAAGTCAGAAAAAATGTTTTATCTTAGGTAATATCCTCAAAGTGCAGATTAGTGAAAAAATTTGGAAGGCTATAGTAGTGTAGTATGATGCCATTTATATTCCGCAGTGAGTCGATATGACGTGGATAAAAGTGATTTTTTGCATTTTGTAAACACTGTTCGATGGCACTGTACCATTTTCACGAAAATTACGAGAGTCAATGGGGACATTGACCGGGCTGTCCGGGGAGTATGTGACATTCGACCAGAAGGGATCAAAATGCAATTTCGGATTATAAGCAGCCAACCTTCCGAATTAGCAGTTTTAGAGGATTAACGGTGTTATTCGGACGATTGAACGAATCGTGAAGGCTAGAATATTCTGGTATTTTAATTTTTTTTAATTTCGAACGATGACGTCATATTTCTGAGAAACGTCAAAATCGGCCATTTAGGAAGAAATCCAAAATAAAACAGAACAACAATAGTTGCAACGGTGACAACAACGATGATCGCGATAAAAAATAATAACGAGAATTGAACGAACAGCAGAGTTAGCAGAGACCGCTCCGAGTTGCAACGATTGTGTCGCTACAATCATTGTCAGGCCATTCACAACGGTGAAGGGAAGAAACAAGTCTTCCGGAGAGGAGATAAGGGTGTTATTTCCCCGGATTAAAGAATCCGGAGGAGTCTCGGGACTGGAACTTATATCATTTTATAAAAACTTGTAGCTTCCCGATCATGTCCTGAAATGAACTTATTTAACATCTGAATTCATTTTCTGAGGATGAGAAGCTAGGGGTTAAGGGAAAGGGTTGATCCATCTTCGATGGAGATGATGATTTCTATCTACTGAACAAAAACAATAGTAATATAATAGATAGTAGTAGCCCTTTTTTAGGAGTGACCTCGTGGTCTTGTGATACTGAGACCTAGCCATGAGCTCACTAATTTTGCATGTAATTAAGTTAATCAGAGCGTTCTGATCGAAGCCGGAAACAGTAACGTTTTTTGTCCACCCGATGTTAGAAAGACCACGAAAAGAACTGGCTTTGATAGAGAAGGTGAAAAGCATGTAGAGCTTTGTTTAGACGCTGGCCAGACGTTTTATAGCTTAGTTTTATTTTCCATCGATATGTACTTCCGGGCGAATATTACAACATAAAAAATACAAAACACACTCAACAAATTTACATTGGGTACTTATGTACCGGCACACTCTAGAATTGGAATAACTAAATTAACCAGCAACTCTAGCACAAATGGAATTAAGTTTGACTCGAGGAGTTTTAAATTAATAAGTTCCGACTTGAGAAATGAGTTTTGACTGGAGAATTAAATTTTGGAGCTGGACCATTGGGAGACTTCGGCTGTGCACTTTTCCACCGAAGGTTCACTCTGGTCCACTTCTAAACTGTCTCTTCTTTGTTCGCAATCGCTCTGCCTTCTTTTTAGGATAAGACAGCTCTACTCTAGTGTGATATTATATCTGGAAATTGCAAAAATCAATTTCCCGCTGCTTTTTCCGACCACTTTCCCGCGATTGTAGTTGCTCTGATCTTATATTTCTGAGATTTTCAGTTGTCGCGAGAAAACTGAGCATGACATGCTCAATTCGAATTTTTGAAAAATTCCATTTCGCCCCAAAATCAAGTTTCTCGCGTTGCTCAAGGTCAATTTTCCAAACATGACCGACTGGCACATACTCCCCGGACTCAAAATTGATGTCCTCATCGCGTGCCGTCGTCTGTCAGTGACTCGCCAGAATGTTGAGTGTTGCTCAAGATACAGTGCCAGTGGTCATTTACAGAAGTTTGCAGCAGATTTAACTTTATCTACACCCCAAAATTCATAACCATGCAAAATTGTCACATTATCGCTAAACAGCAATCGAAATCTTCATACACCTGCGCCCTACATTTCCGCTTTGCAAGCTAATGATTAAAATTTCTTTTGTCTTATCCAACTTTAATAACAATACTTTGTTCCATTAAAACTTCTTTTCCGTGACCTCAGAATTCATCCGAGTTCACACTCGAGCCCCTTTCCTTTCCCTCTCAAGACTCAAGAATCCGACACTGAGCATCCTGCTCATTTCGTGCTCCTCGCCCTTGAGGTGCTAGGCCCTGATGCATTCGACAATGTAACCTGCCTCAGCAGCGCTTCCTCATCGTCGGAGCTGATCACGATCTCTTCCCAAGCTTTTAGTTGTTCGTAGGATCGCATACACTCCCTCTGCTCCAGCAATCTCTTCGCCTGGTTCGGCAAACCCTTCATTTTATATTCCCTGTTCAAGCAAAATGAGTTATGCAAGCTCAGGCTCACGTTCTTTGCTAAGTCCTCTTCCAATATCGACTCCCTCGCCTTGGTTATATCTCTAGACACTCTACCCACTCTCTTCCAACCCGTAGTGATTTCATTACGGTGGGTCAGCAAGGGTCTCTTGAAGGCTTCCGGCCCTATCTCCGTCAGGAACTGTCGATATTCTTTCTGATGCTTCTTCTTGTGATCCTTCGTCACTGCGTATAACCATTATGTCAATTCACCCCGGGAAGAATCTAATGCGGCTCCATACGTGCTTGATCTCCATAGGTATGGCAAATACCTGGCATGCAGTCTCAATCAGCTCAAGCCCCCTGCTGTAGTCAAAATTGTGTATCGATTCCGCTGTCGGTGTCTTCGACTCCCGATATTTCGTCACGTTTTCCTCGATCCATCGCAACGCCAGCATTAAACTCATTACCAAGGGGGTCACCTTCTGCCGATGATCAGGTAATCCAATTGACCTTACTTCCTCCACGTCCCATATCAGGCAGAGGTTTGAGTGCTCCGGATACCAAACCGTTTGTGCCAGACAATGGCACGGGCATTCCCCATGCGTGAGGTTTATACACCGGAGGTTGCGTTCTCCTGAAGATTCAAGCAGAGGTTCCAGCTCCATCAACTTTTCGTGTGTCACTTCATTCTCCTCCAGGGCTGGGGTACTGTTCATTGGCTTCCGGATCGTCTTCTGTCTCTCGGAGTCACTCGTGTTCTCACCTTCAAGAATCAAAAGTTCTTCCCCCCAGATCTCACTCAAGTTATCTTTTTGTTCCCCCGGTGCCGTCCCCAAGATCTTCCTCAACAGTCTGTGCGAGTGATGCGACATTCGAGCCAGGTGTACGCACTTGGGTACCGAGAAGGCTTTGTCGATTAGTATCCTCTGGCTGGATACCTCCACCATCGCCACGTGTAGCGGATAGTGGCTTCCACACAGGTTGGCCATGTCAGATCACACTAGGGACTTTGCATTCACTGGCAAACTGTATGCTTCACTCACGGGAAACCCCATTTCTGCCTCAAGACCAACCTTCTACCCTCTGATGTGCTTCTGGGTTAATTGCAACGCCCCACGCTATGACTCCACGCTCAACGCCGTCACCAAGTGGTGCTCGGACTCCAGCATCTCCAGCGACTGTAAGCTGCACATCCTCGAGAAGAACCCCAACGCCGTTGCTATATTTACGGTAGTGTTCGTGTAACACTCAGCCACTATCTGCATTTCACTTTTCTCCTTCTCAGTGATGTCTCCAAACCAAGTGGCTAAATCCTCCCTCTGGAAGGAATGTATTCTGACACAGGACCGTCCATCACAAGAGGGCTCTCCAGCTCCACGCGTCAGATCAAGACAACTACCGGGTTTCATCTTCTTCACTGATTCTACCTTGCTCATTGCTTCTCCCGACTCCTTACTATTGGGTAGGATCAGTTTGTGTACCACATTCAGAGCTCCCAGGTCTTCATCCTTCATTGGTGCCAGTGTCACTCGCTCCGTGACTTCTTCAATCAAACTTGCATGGGGATGTGGGCACCAGGAAGGCCTCAGTAACTTCCAAACCGTTCCTAAATTCGTAATCAGCATCTTCTCAACTATCAAGCTGTGGCTCGGCCTTTCCCTTTCTACCGGATCAACCTCGATTATCTTCTCTGTGCAAAACTTCATTAGCTCCGTCACTTCATAATTCCTGTGAGCGTTTCCGGCCTCTGAATCCAAATAAGGGTTGTATGCTATCCCCATCACTCCAGATACTTATCGATATTCTCCCCGTTTGTTGGATTTCGAGTAATCTTCAGCCGAGGCTAGATTACGATGCACGTCATGTCCCTCTTCGAACTTCTTGTTGTAGAATCTTCGTATTTCAACAAGTTTCCCGTGATTCTCTAGAGACTGTCTGGAGCCATCTTCCTTCTCGATTCCGGTGCTCTGGTACACGTTCAGGATGACCGTAGAGTTTCTCCTGTCCATAGTTTTACTTCCCATCGACTTCTGCTGACACGCTTGGACGGTACTGTCGGTCATTATGGACATTATCCACCTCAAGAAACAAGTGGCATCTTTTCTCCTCGCTAGACTCAAACCGGAACTATCCCTGGCAATGTGCTGCACCAGCATTCGATAAACATCTTGACCCTTGTTGCCCAGCTTCAACTTATCGTGTGAGGTCAACACCTCAAGCTCTATTCCCACCAAGCTCCAAGCGAACATCAGCTGTCCCGCTTTTATGATGAAAGGATTTGCCATCAATGGCAACGCGAATGAGGGTGTTCTCATCGCCTCTTCGAATTATTCCCGCAGCAAATCTTGCCAAGTTCGTTTCAACTGGTTTCCCAATTCTAACTTGTTAATCTCGGCTTTTTGTTGGGTGGCCCAATTGCGATGCTTGTGGGACACTCCACGATCGAGTTTCTTCAGGCAGTCTTCCAATTCTTTATGGTATCCAGAGCCACCCACCAAGGTCGAACGGTATTCTTTGTCGCATTTTTCTCAAGAGGATCGCTGGCCTTTGTTTCTCAGTTGCCTGGTGCTCAAACGAGAGCCATTCTTTGCCAACATCCACTTCACACGTTTGTCCACTCGTCAAACCCCTTTTTGTGTTTGACTTCTGAGGTATGAAGTCTTCTTCCCTTGCCGAGCTCGTCGAGACCTCCACCTCCTTCATCACCTTGGCCAGCTTCCTCGGTGCTGAGCTGCCCTTGAAGGCCGCTGTGTTTCACCGCGCTAGAATCATGGGAGCCGTCTCCTTCAGGTTATTTTCAGAGACTGCGTCCGCCGAGGGACTACTCAACTCTTCTGTCTCCCTTTTTCTCTTCCTGCAGAGCTCCTTTAGCTCCTGTTGTCTTTTGACCGCTTTTTTCACATACGCCTGAGGCGACGTCTTTTCCCCTTCGTATTCTGGATAAAAGAATTTTAGGGGCATTGCTCTCTCCCTGCACATTAACATCATGAAGGGATTGCTTTCTGTTGCTGAGTGTGCCATGTTGTTGTACGACCCCACCACTTGCAGCAGATATTTATCCCAGTCTGTCATATATCTCGAGCAGTACACCCTTAGCATGTTCACCAACGTTCTGTTCTGTCTCTTCACTAATCCGTTAGTCTGAGGATTGTAAGTCGTTGAGTATGCTTGAGCAATGTGCGATCTCCTCATCAATTCTTTCGTCAGGCCACCCACGAAAGCTTTCCCGTTATCCGACTGGAATGCCATCGGACAACCATATCGTGATATCAAATGTGTTATCAAATGGTAACAAGTCTCCTCCGCTGAGGTTTTTTGACATGGTACCGCTTCTGCCAAATTCGTAAAGTGGTCTATTATTACCAGTATTTGGTTGTATCCCGAATCTGTCATGCAGATCTTCTGATGATCTATCTGCACGACCTCGTTAAACTCTGAGCTCCCTACGGACTTGAGTGGGAACTTCATTTTCTTTGGATCTTTCACTTAAAGCACGCCAGACATGCGTTCACCCATCTCTCGCAAGCTTTCCTTAACCCCGGCCATTCAAACCTGTGTAGTATACTCTGTTCTACCTTGTTTATCCCATGGTGTCCCATTTGATCGTGCGATCTGACTAACACTTCGGTCTGGTACAACTTTGGTAGTATGATGAGGTTATGCTTGTGTAGTATCTTCTCCTCGTCCTTTCTCATGCATGCTACCACCCCATCAGCTGTGTGATAGAGTAAATCTTTTCTCTCCTTGTAGAACTGGCTCAAGATCTTGTAGCTGTCTTCATCCAGACCCGCTTTCTCTTTGACTCCCGTCCGGATCCATTCGGAGAGGTTGCTCGTCATCTTGTCATTCTTCTGGGCTCGTTTCAGATCCGATAGCCTATATCTCGCCTTGACGTGTTCCTTCAATGCCATTATCTGACCATTCATTTCTCCGGGACTGTATATGCCGTCTTTCAGCTTGACGCAAACTATCCTCTGCAAGACCTTCCTGTCATCTTCTGGCACTAGGTTTGTAATGACATTTGAATTGCACGATAGCTCCCTGAACGGTTGCATTGATACTGCAATTTTCTCAAGTTCTCCACCTCCGCACACCTCCTGCTGATCCAAATTATACGTCCCTGAGGAAGGGTCAGTTTGTACCTGTCGCGGTGCCTCATTTTCTCTACTGCCAATAACATTCATAGACTATCTTGGTCATCGCTGCTCTTCTCTGTGTCTTCATCCCATTCTTCGCACTCGCCGGACAATTTCTGTTTTTCAGCATCTTTTTCTGCAGCGGGCCACTCCCCGGACTCTTGACTCAATCCAAGGTGTTCAGCCTTCTCCCTAATTGCCTTTTTTTCTTTCTAACCATAGTCCACCTTAGTATCTCTTCGGGGATTTTCTCAACTAATGACTGCACAACTTCTTTTTCGTCAGGTTGTTTTTCTTTCAGGGAGTCCTCACTACCATCTGCATCATTTCTTCCCGATATCGTGACTTCTGGTTCCTTTTTGTCTTTGCTCCGAACTACGGGTTTATCGTCTGCTAGTTTCTCGAGTAATCTCCTCAAGTCATCGCCTATCTCTGCTCTTCCCGTTCCTAATTGATTGATATCATAGCCTTTTGCCTTGAGTGTTTCCCTCACTATTTTCGACTTGAGCATGATTTCTATTGACATCCCTCGGTTTCTCTTCAGGATAGTTTTCTCTGGACGCCCCTCTGGTAACTCTGGATGATCCTCTATAGGTTTACCAGGCTTGTCGAGCCACCTCGTGAGTGGAAGGCTATCGTACGTTTCCTTATCCATGAAAGAGAAGCCATCTTTGATTTCTGGTCTATCCGCCTCCCTCTGCTCCTGTCTCTCGTTGAATTCAGTCTTCTTACTAAAGCTATCGGCATTTTGGTGTTTGTCCCTTGTCCTGTGTTCAATTATCATATTGTAGCCATCCAGGAAAACTATCCATCTCCCAATATAGCTCTGATCCATTGAGTACGTTTTCAACCAGCTGAGTGCTCTATTGTCGACCCGTAATTTGATTGGCCCGCTGTCTATGTATGCCCTGTCTTTTTCGACAAAGGTAACCACCGCGAACAACTCTGCTTTAGGAGCCTCGTATTTATCTCCGTATGATTCAAGACTTTACTCCCGTATGCTATCGGTCTCAAAACTGTCTTCCCATTCCATTCCCGCTCTTGATGAAGAATGCCAGAGATCGCTACTACCGACGCATCCATGTCCAGCACGTATATTCCTTTTTCCGTTGGCATACCTAGCACCGGTGTTTCACACAACTCCTTCTTTATTCTTTGGAATGACTCTTCGGCTGAATTGTTCCACGTGAATTTCTTTCTTGCCTTTGTGCCTCATGAGTTGTTGCATCGGGTACACTTTTTCCGCATAGCCCTTAATGAATTCTCTGTAATAGTTTGCAAGACCCAAGAAGCTCATCAGTTGAAGTTCCGTTTTCGGTGATTTCCAGGTCAGAACCGCTTCTACTGCATCTGGTTCTGGTCTGATGCCATGTCGTTTCACCATCCTCCCCTGGTATTTAATCGAGTCCTTGAGTATCTCGCACTTTGATGGCTTGCATTTTAGTCCCGATCTCTTCATGCAGGCGACCACGTAGCACATCACCAGGTTGCCAAATTTCTTCGTTACGCCTATCAATGCGTGTGCCATAAATCGTTGAAAGGTAGCTGTGGCGTTGCAAAGACCAAAAGGCATCCTCTTCAATTGAAACGGCCCCAGCTCGAAGGCAAACCTTGTTTTGTCCCTGTCTTGCTTCCTCAGTGGAACCTTCCAAAAAATTTGATCCTAAATCAAGAGTTGCAAAAAATTTAGGATCCCCTAATTTCGAGAGGTTCTCATCAATTCTACGTATGGGATAGGCATCCTTCACCGTGACGGAGTTCAGATATCGAAAGTCACAACAAAACCTCAGTTGGTCGCCTTTATTCTTAGCCATCACTACTCCACGGTTATATGGATGGTTCTATCATATCATACTCTAGTAGGGTTCCTCTCTCTTTTCAACATGCAACCGATTTGTTAGGGGTCATACGCCTCGTCCCCTCCATGTGCGGTACCGCCGACTCTTCAAGCTCTATTTCGTGTTCAACAAAATTACAACATCCAATGTCTGCCTTATGTTTCGAAAAAACGTCCTCATTCCGCTCTAGTAGTCCTTGATGGCTTCGAGCTGTTCGTCCGTCACCTTGCCCCCTCAAGTGCTCTATTTCTGGTAAAACCGTTTTATCCATTTCCAAATCCTCTAGTGTGGGTCTTTCGGACAATTCGAACAGCTCGAAAGTCCATCATCTGTCTCTGACTTAAGCGATTTCAAAAGACCTGATGAATATTTTAATTTCTTTAATCTTTTCAAGATACAAATTTTATCCCTATGATTGGGACAGTCAAGTACTTCATTCTCTTTTACTTTTTCAGTCGTTTCATATCGAGTTTTCACGGGTAGAGCGTATCCCAATTCCTTTCCACTCTGGATTGTGATGGGTATATCAAGAGTATTCAACAAGACACTAACACAGAGGCCGCTCTTGGTTATCGAGAAGGATCTTCCTAAAATAGCAACACTTTGACTATTTGGATTTGGGACTATGCATAATTGCTTGTTGTTACTTTAATTCACTATAATTTTTTATAATCACTATAACAATTGCCGCTTCGTTTGCTTTCAGCCTTACCCTCCTACTCAAGAATACCGGTGCTTTGTTCTCATTCGCCATTATTAAAATTACCGGTTTAATTACGTACTTCCTTTCCGGGTTCCGAATCCTGAACATGGCATTGCTTAGATCAATTGTTTCGTCGAAAATTTTTTATGAAGACTCTGCCTAAAATGAATTGGTCGGACTCATCTAGGTTTTCTACCACAAGAAAGCTCATCCACAGGTTGCGTTACCCCAAGTTTAGGGCTTTTATCGGTGTCCTGCCTAGTACCCGCAGTGCCCCTTTATTTGCAGCTGACAGCCGTATTCTCGAGTATATCAAATCGTCTTTGTCGAAGCCCATCCGCTCCCAATTTTCGATTGGTATAACGCTCAAGACCGCTCCCGTGTACAGTAACCCGCGCAACTGAGTCCTCTTGCCGCTTATGTCAAGTACGTGTGCTGATACGTCTACTTCCGTTCCGATATACATTGCATCTTCATCCAACATGACGCAGTGTCCAATCGATCTCACTTTCAGTTCTTCTCTACCCACGTAGATCTGTCCGGCTAGGTCTTCGTCACATTTTATTATAGTCTTCGTGTAGATGTTTGTTCCATCTATGTTTAACATTACCTCATGTGGACCGTAGGCTTCCGTGTACCTATTTTCGACGCGGACTGAGTTGCTGCCACCCCTTGTGAGTAGTGCCCTCAAGGCTCTAGATTTTGCTGCGGACTTATTGCACTTAAGTAATCTGCGTACACATCAATGTGCATTATCGTCTGATCGCTCGGTTCACTCAGGTTTCTCGTTACTTCGTGACCGCCCACCGTGATTATCGACAATACTCTGGCTCTAATTTTTGTTATGCCGAATGGTTCTCCCGTCACCATTTTTAGAGTATTGCAATTTCCACTCTTTGTCGTACCCTCTTCGGCTTCTGGCACTGGCATCGTCCTACATAATGTCTCATTCAACTTCTGCCTCTCAATTTCTTGCTTATGTCGTTGCTCGATCTTTTTCGTCGCTAAGTCTTGTTTTATTTTGTTGATAGCCTCCGCAGCTGCTTTCTCATAGTTTATTTCCAGAGAATTCCTGGCCCCAGCTTCTATGGCAGTTCTGACTTGCATTACAGCTTTCACCGTTTTTGTCGATAGTTATGCACTCACTGCCTCCATGTGTTTTTCTTGTCAAATTCGGCATGCCTATTCCTCACATTCTGTACCGCAGCCAAGGCTAGCTTGTGTTTTGGTTGAATTTGGTTCATCACCGCCTCCCAAAACAACGGACAGTCCACCCTGAAATGGCCTTCTTGATTGAAGAAGGAGCACCTCGCACCTATCTTGATGATTAAGCCGCTATAGAACTCAAGTTCCTCTGTTTGGCTAATATCCTCTTCATCCGGCGCGTATACCAGACTCTTCATGCCTTGTTTGTTTGTAGTGCAATCCGCTACATAATGATCCGCTGATTCGCGATTTGCGCATGACCTACGTTTGTCCATATCATCTTTAGGCTTGTACCACGACGACCTTTGTGGTTGACTTCCTCCTTGCATGATCCTATTCTCTGAGTACGGGTACTTCTTCGGTTTCATCAACTGTACTCCCTTGACTTTTGTCTCATCTCTTCGAGAGTCTGTGCATTATCTTTGAAAGTGTATAGTAAATTGCCAACATTGTTCTCAAGTTAACACTTTTTACTCCATCGATAAATTTTGAAGCGAGGCTGAAAGTCCTTCTGTTTGTTGATTCTTCAGGATCACTCCTTCTTCTCAAGCTCTCAAGATCATCCAGGAATCGATCGACTGACTCATCGTCCCTTTGTCTTCTTTTTTCAAATCTCATCATAGCTTGGCGGCCCTTCATTCCTGGTCCGAATTGGTTCAACAATATTTTGAAGATCTTGTCCGCATTTTAACGCTTTGCCCTCTCGGTTGCTCAGTATTGCCGTGCAGTCTGATGTCGTCTGATGACTTCTACCCATGTGTCGATGCATCCATCTGAGTCATCTTCAAACTCCTTTGGTTTCTTGAAGGCTTTCATGGATTTGCCACCTCCTCTTTCACTCGAAACAGTGTTTCTTGTAGCGAACGCTTCCAGTGTCCTATTCATCATTTCCCAGTTGCTAGCCCATGCCATGGCGTCCGGTCCTACATTAATGCTCGTGGTGGAGTCCCCTGGCAGTTTTGTCGAGTTTGAGATTCCATCCATCATAATTGTCTTGTTCCCCCTGCCCCTGTGCTCGCTGCACTCCGGGGTAACGGTGTGGACTCCCGTTTATTCCGTTGTGGTTCTATAAAATTGACTCTGTTCCCTTTTGTTTTATCTGCTACCAGCTTGTCTTGTGTTGTAGAGTTTCTCACGAGAGCATCCAGTTTGGACTGTATGGCACATGAACTTTCAGCTTGGTCTTTGCTCATTGTGTCTATTCTCGTCTCCAGACTCCACAACTTGTTGTTCACAGTGTTGCACCGTTGCTTCATTTCTTCATGTCCTTTATGGTATTTTCTCTCGCTCTTTGTCGGTAGCTTCTACCTTGGCTGATATCTGCTGTAGCTTTTCTTCTGTCGCCCTCGCCAGGTTGAAACAATTGTCTAGGTTCTCGTTCTTGTTGTATCATATTTCCTTTTTTAGTATTTTTTGATCTTCTTCACTGCACTTCATTTTTTTTGTAGATTTGCTCCATTTTTGCCATCAAGTCGCCCAGCTCAAAATAAGTTTTTTTTTTCATGGTTAGCTGTTGCATTGGCGTTGACGTTGATTCTGTTGTTTTCCTTTCCACCTCATCATCACTCTGATCTGGTGTCTCAAGATCGATTTCCATAGCAGGTACAGTTTGCCCTTCCACAACGCTTTATTTCGTCTTGTTTTCTTTTGGGCTTCTTGTGTTGACCATGCTCACTGA